>NW_016806431.1:266391-277724 GCF_001698545.2 Rhinopithecus bieti
TTTTTTTTTTTTTTTTTTTTTTTTGCAGAAGAGACTGTTACAAAATACAGGCCAATATATTTTGAAGTATTCACTGGTGTTTATTTTGCTCTTAGCTTCAAATTTTGTTTCAAGGTATATTTAAAATTACACACTTTTCAAAGATCATGAAATTCAATTATAGAGAAGTGTTTAGAGATTTTTGAATAGGCATTCAAAACATAGGAATTAATACAAATAGTTACTTTATATTTTGTTGAACATCTAGAGATATTGTCTCTCAAGGAAAATATTGACCTTATCTTCAGGTCGATAAATCTCTATGTTCACTACAACAAAAGTCAATATCTGTATCATATCCATTTTCCTAGACAATAACTACTTCTGTTCATGCTGCAATGATTAGTGTTTAAAGATAGCTTATTAAAAAAGAAATAAAACATGAATAGAAAACATTAATTTTCAAAGTCTTAAAAATTTGTTGACTAGGCAAATAAATAATTCTAAAATAAATCGAGTATGCCTAAGCTTTCATATCAAGAAGTTGGATTTGCAAATTATTTTTGCCAAGGAAAACAAAAACTGTTTGTGGTAAGTAAATACAGTGGGAAAGGGAAGAATTAAGCCTGATAATCTTATGTTTTACAAAGCTCTCATTACTTTTTTTTTTTCTCCTAAACAATATACATTTAGGTTTTTCCCAGCTGTATATCTTAGAAATAAAATGTTATTCTGTTAAGCTTCCGAGAGTTGTTGGCTTGTTACTTTGGCACAGCCTTGTATATAATATTAACATAGTATCTAAAGAACAATGGTATATGTATTAATTGGCTCTTTAAATCATAATAATCCTCTATTTCCTTTCTATTTCCAAAATAGCAAGCAATATTTTTGGTGACTTCCTGTAATTTTACTTTGAACTTTTTCTAATTCTAGATTTTGAAAATATCTAGAAAAAAGTTGTTTGCATTATATATTCTATGGGAAGTCAGAGTTTCCATCTCTCTTAAATAGAAATTTGTGGGAATGAATGGAAAATCTTAGAATTTTGTTTTTCAAGGAAGGTAAATTAAATGAGCAGTGTGAACAACAGCCATCTCCTTAATGAGGAAATTGCTAACACTATCCAGTATATGCCTATTGTGAACATTAAAGCTATTCCCTAGTACTCAGTTTTCCTACCTCCAAGTACACAAAAAAGTTGTTCTTCCTCTTTTCTAATATATTCGGTATGAACATGGGACTCAACAAGAAATATAAGCAGATAAGGCATGTGCCACTTTTAAGTGGTAGTAATCACTTGTCTTTGTATAAGATGGCAGAGCCAAAAGGTTAAGTAGCATAGATCACTGAGTATGGAGAACAGCTTGCTTGGAGGATCACTCAAACACACAACAGACTTAAGAAAAAAATTGATAGATTAAGACATTGATATAGGGGGATTAGTATTGATTATTCTACAGTGTAACTTCACAGCTATACCATCTAGGGAAACAATCAAGAAATCTGGCTCCAGAAATAACTCCTAGCTTTTTATGCACTTGTTGAGTTGATGGAGAGACCATGGATGCCATTAATCCAAAATAAAGGCAGAAGGGAAAATGAATAGATAATACAGCCTACCGCATTTGGAAATACAAGAGCCATGTTTCTACTTTCAGTTTCTTCTATCTTGTGACTAAAGTCTTCTTCATTCATCTCTAAAAGTCATTCTTCAGGTTTGACTTTACCTGGTTTGGCCAAAGGCCAAAAGTTTCTAATAATGGTTCTCATTAAAATTCCAAGCATGACTTCTTCTACTGTTACCTAATTAAACAAGTTTTTTTGTGTGTGTATATTCAGCAATAATGCTGTAGCTTTTCTATATACTTTACTGACCATAATTATTACTTTATCTAGAACTTGGTGGACTATAATTTCTCAGGCCAATTTAATAAGAATTATGGTCTTGACAGAAACCTAATCTTGAAGAGATTACCTTGTGCCATCATTATGAGTCTTTTTATGGCAGTATATAATCCTATCAGTGAATGACAATGCCCATGGATCTTGGCACTCAGCTACATAACTTAGTGGCAACAATATTGGAAATAGCAACCCATTCACCTTTCAGGATGATAGCACTAATACAGTTGCTTCTCTTCATTTATGCTCTAGAGGCTTACTCAGGAGATGATATTACAGAAAACCTTTTCTAAGGTTTTCTGTTTCTAATGTTTTCTGTAATATCATCAATACAATGCATTTGTACCAGAATACAAATACAATATATTGTTATTATATGTAAACATTGTATACTTACCACTGATTAAGGAAAGGCAAGACTTCTGATATAATGTATTTTTTCTTCTTTCCAAACACTGTTTGCCTTTTATGCTCTTGGAATGAGGCTTTCTATGTCATTTTAGGGTGCTGGATGTAATGAGGGATAACTTTATGATTTTTGTTATCCACTTGTCCTTGTCATTGTCTCTTGAGAATTATACTTTTGAAGTCTTTTGACCTTTAAGATCTATTGCTTTTGTCACATTTGAGATCATTTTCTGTGCTTATTTCCTAGGCTTATTTTATATTTATCATTTTAAAAGAAAGTAGTTAAATAGCATAAAACTAATGAACCGATTTCTTAGAATTCTTAAATGTTACCCAAGTGGAATAAATTGAGCTCCAACTCTTAAGAAAAAAACTGTTGTTTATAAGAAGCTATGTCTCCATGAATATATGTGCATGTGTATGACTGTGTATACATACTCCCTAATAGACATAATCATTTAAATACTAAAACCAAGAACCAGTGGCCTATACGCAGATAAATGACACAAGATTACTATGTTATTGATTTTATTTCATTATTATTCCCTGTATCATTTTTGTTCCTACAGCTATATTGCAAATGGGAATTTCGTCTAATACACCAAAAATTACCTAGCAAACAGCTGATCATTTTTAAAGGAAATGAATAGTTGTATTAAAATGTTTTGCTTAATCGGGGTAAATTAAAATCTGTAATGCTTTTATATCTCTTTCAAAGTATGTAGATAATGAGGTTGGGTTTATTCTCTTATGTTGGTTTTGCTTTCTCTACCGTCATGTGATGTCTAAATATAAAAGGTCTAGTAAAAAGGTGTATAAGAACCTTTTCAGGTATCCTGACCCTATTATACCTTTCTTCTGTCTACAGCTAGAGATACCTGATCCATACTCACCCCTGCCTCAAGCTTTAGATTTAGTATATGTCATTACAAGATAAAATTTATTTTAGTAGACAATTCATTATAAAATCAACTGAAGTTTTCAGTTTTATTTTGACCTCACATTATAGGAATACACTCTAGCTTCAATAATTCAGTTCCCAGCTAATTGCCAAGGAGGCCCTGTCTTAGTAAATACCTTCCCATTATTCTATGTCTTTCCATACCAGGACTCTGCCTCGTTATTGTGCAAACTTTTCTAAGTAAGTACGATTCTTGAATTTAAGTTCAATATTGGAAAGAGCAATCTATAGACAAGTGACACCCATATGCCTATGTCACTTAATACTGAATACTCCTGTAATGTGCTTTTCTCATCTGCCTACCTGCCCAGCTATCTCTTAGCATTCCTATATCTCCCCAATACTAAACTAATACCTGCAGTGAGACCACACTCTTCAGGAACTATTCTTCAGTCAGCATATTAGACTTCTCATACCTACACTGGACATTGTCTACCATTTCTAGTCCCAGGTCCCAGCCTCATATTGAGAATATATTTAGCTACTTTCAGGTTTAACCTAATCTGCTGTCTATAAAAGCTATAAATCTTTTTTTTTCAAGCCATTACTACTGTTATTCTTTTCCTTTCTTTCTAAAGCTTTATTTCTTCCTCAAGGTGTATTTAATCTATGGCACATAATATGGTACCTTAAGTATAATATTAGATGTCTCATTCAAATACTATGTATCAATAATAACCTTGATCTAGTTTGTATAAATATTTTCCAAAAGAAATTGCTTAATTTATATTTCTGGGTAGTATGTAATATACAACTGTAGTATTTAACACCAAAGCCTAGGTAGTGATGGTAAGTAACCCTATTATGATAACCAAACACAAGATAAACCTTAATATTTTTTCCTGTAATCTCAACAAGACATAATTGTTTTCTGTATTTACGTTTCGTATTATTTTTAAAATGATCATAGAGACCTTGAAAATACCTACAATGTTGTTCTCTTTAACATCCCCTAAAACAAAAATAAAGTGTTTTCTTGTCTTTGTGTTCTCTTTATGAAATATATTGTAATTTTGTTTCAAATGCACATGGAACTGTAATAGGCAAGAGGATGCTGCAGACTCATTTTTTTTCATAAAATCATCAGAAATCATCTCAGATTTTCAGCAATGCTGACTTTGTCACCTTCAAAACTAAGGTTAAATATGAGAGATAATTTTAGCATTTATTTATCAGCTTATAATTTTCTAAGAAATCAAGATGATACTCAGGGCATGAAAATAGGAAATCCCTGAACAGGATACTATTTATTAAAAGTAATACAGAGAAAAGGAAAACTATACTCAAATACCTATAGTTCTTAATATGTAAAACAAATGTGATGGACCTCTATAATAAAAGTCCAAACATTCTAACATTTTTACACTTTAAAAGTATAAAAACTTGATAATGACATACACTTACAATCACTTCCTACCACTAACATTTGGTCCCTGAAATTGTCTGTTAAGACATTTGGTCCTCTGAAATTGGCTATTAAGCAATGTAACAAAGTTTGATGATGGCAAAATTTTCATGAAAAACTAACATTTCCTAAGTGCTTACTAAAATATATCACTTTTACCAAAGAAAGGCACAAGCTTCACATAATAAAAACTGATCAATTGATAATTTACACAAATGTACAAGGAGAAAGAATGAGATGCATTTTCATTACTTGTAGATATGGTCAGCTGGCAGCTTTGAATTTTGATCTGAGGCATAGTAAAGAGAGCAAGATGACAAAGACAATGCTAGGAGTCATCCAAGCAGCAATGACAGTTAAACCTTCAGGAAAGGATGGGTTCTTCCAGGATAGAAACAAAAGAAAAGATATATTGGGCTATATATAGACATAGAAGACTATAGTCTAGGATCCAAAGAAATACAGCATTTGGTGGTCAGAAAGCTTATGGACAATATTTACTCAAAAGAAGCCATTGTGGTTGATGATTAAATGATTGGAGACATTTAAAATAGCAGTTTCAATAGAGTAATCTGATGCCATCCTATAAATACTTCTAGTATGACACTGATTATGAAGATATTTATATTTTCACTATATACTTACATATAGGATGTATATTATAGACTATTAGTTCTTATATGTCTGTATTTCTATATGCATATAAAAGTACACAAAATATCATGGCATACCATTCAATAACTTTCCACAAAGTAAACACACCTGTGTAATTAGCACTGAAGTGTAGAAATAGAACATTATCAGCCATTCATAAATTCCACCTCCTCCCTTTTCTAGTAACTATCTCCCAAGCAATAATAATCAATTATATATCATCTTAAACCCAGAAGAGTTCACAGTCTTTAGAACTCAACACAAAAGCTAGGAAGGGAAATAAAAGGGAATGAAGAAAATGAGGG
Source organism: Rhinopithecus bieti (assembly GCF_001698545.2). Taxonomy (NCBI): domain Eukaryota; kingdom Metazoa; phylum Chordata; class Mammalia; order Primates; family Cercopithecidae; genus Rhinopithecus; species Rhinopithecus bieti. Next base: position 272,009 of record NW_016806431.1, read on the forward strand.
CACACTTTACTCTCATGACCCAATTACTCAATATTTATAGTTTTTATGCCATGTTGAATGTAAAAATAGGCTATAGGAGGAGATACCACAGAAAGGAAGACATAATCTCTCAGTGATGGCTTTTTAACCTTGAACTACCTACTCCCCTTTGAGATTAAAATTATGCAACCAGTACCTAGAAAAATACCAATATATTTGAATTAATTACTTGAAATATTTCTTTTAAATAGATACATTCTGATATAGAGACTCAGTGACAGTATGTGCTGATGAACACACACAAAACTAGAAAATTAAATTCAAAATCTATGCTCGTCATTATGGGTATTGAGACATTAAGTCCCAGGTGCCCTTAAACCTCCAACTCCACCTAACATCCGCGTGCATCCTCTCTAGCTTCTCTTTTTCCTTTATGGAGAGTGTCCTACCCCAACACACACAAATAAAGGACAATTATTTCACTATTGCCCAGAATCCTACATCATCCTGACAAACTAAGAGTTTTACAGCATCAAATAACCCTTCTTTCTTATGTACATTCAACTCATATCTCATTTGTACCATTTCTAATGATATTTAAACATGGTTAATTTTCTTTACATCTTAAAAAATGAAAGCATTTCCTTGATTCTCACATCTTCATCCAGTTTTCGGTTTTACTCTCTTCTTTCTATTATAGTTATTTCAGAAAACAGTTTTCTCTATACTTGTTGTCTCTATTTTCTCAAGTATTGCTTACTAGCCAACTCATTTCAGCAAATTATTAGAGGCAGCCAGGTCATTAAACTGAAGAGGATCTTTTTTTAAGTTTTCGTGTTGCTGTCTTCATACCAGTGAAACATTCTCTGAATTCTAGGTGCAGAATTTTAAGCCAGTGTCTAAAAATCATGTAATGTCAATTCAACCCCAATTTATTAACGTACCTAAAATGTTATTTATCAGTAACCAAAGATTTATTCTCAATTTAAAATTTTTCCTTAAAAGAAATAATGTAGTTTAGGAAAAAGAAAAGTCTTCTAAAGTTCTTTCTCCAAAGAAAATGGAGTGTGGTGTGGGGTGCATGTCATATAAGAACCTTGGATGCCACTGGAAGGATTTGGCTCTTACTCTGAGTAAGATGAGAAGCCAGTTCAAGATTCTGAATATAAGATGACATGATCTGACTTTCTGGAGAAGTGAAGGAAAGATGTCTTGCTGTCACCCAGCCTGAAGTGTAGTCATAGTTCACTGCAGCCTTGAACTCCTGGGTTCAAGTGATCCTCCTGCCTCAGTCTCCCAAGTACCTGGGATTGCAGGCAGGAGCCACTTCACCTGGCATGATCTGACCATTTAAAAGGATTGCTCTGGCCACAGGATAGACAGTAGACTAATATGAGGAAGCAAAGGTGGAAGCAGGGAGACCAGATGAGAAACTATTGGCATAACCCAGGAGAAAGATAATTGTCAGTTTGGATCTGAATGGAAGCAGCAAGGGTGGTGAACACTGCCTTTAGAGTCCAGATTATTCTAAAGATAGAGACAAGAGAATTGTCTGGGGTGTTAGATGGAGGTGGGATGTGAGTGAGAGAGGAGAGTCAGGTTGACTGAAGCTTTCTGACTTGGTTACCTGGAAGGAAAAATGTTACCAATAACTGAGGTAATAAAGACTTCAGAATGAGCAGGTTTTGGGGTGTGGACAATGGAGATGGGGAGTGTATATTGGAACTGTTGTGGTGCCCATTAGATAGCCAAGAGGAGATGCTGATTAGGCAGTTGTAAACATAAGTCTCAAAGACTCCTTGATGAGATTTAAATTTGGAGTCACCAGTATAGAGACACTATTTAAATCACGAACCTGGATGAGATCACTACAGTAGTAGATAAAAAGTAACAAGAGGACAAACTATTAAAATTTTCACTGCCTCAACATTGAAAGATCCAAGAAGAGAGAATACAGCAGAAAAGGAGATTTTGAAAGAGCCTCCCACGAGTTAGAACAAGGAAAGTATAGTGCTCTGGCACTTGGTGATGATAGTGCTTCTGGAAAGAATTCAGTAAATTTTAGTTATCCCTATTATGACAAACACTGACAGGAAGTAAAAGCACAAGTGAATATTCCTCTGTTCTAGGAATCTATATATCAGTTTCTACATACTTTTTCTATTTTTTTTTTCTTGTTAATGGGAGGCAAGGTCTTCTCAAATTATATTAGTCTGTTTTCATATTACTATAAAGAACTACCCAAGACTGGATAATTTATAAAGGAAAGAGGTTTAATTGACTCACAGTTTAGCATGGCTGGGAGATCCCAGGAACACACCATCATGGCAGAAGGCGAAAGGCACACAAAGCACCTTCTTCACAAGGCAGCAGGAAGGAGGAGAGCTGAGCGAAGGGGTAGAGCCCCTTATAAAATCATCAGATCTCATGAGAACTCATTCACTACCATTAGAACACATGGGGGAAACTGCCCCCATAATTCAGTTGCCCCTACCTGGTCTCTCCCTTCACAAATGGGGATTATGGAGATTATGGGGATTGCAATTCAAGATGAGATTTGTGTGGAGGACACAAAGCCTAATCTTATCACAAATAGTCTGCTAATATTATCAGCTGCTTATAACTCTCTAGTTCTTGGCAAACAAAAGTTGCCCGATCATTAGAAGTTGGAGAATATTTCTTTAAAATGAAATTGTTAGAAACATGGTTACAAAATGTTTTGGAAAAATTACTCTAGGTGGGTGTATCAGTCAGTGTTTAATCAGAGAAGCCAAACCAACAGTTTAATATATATTGGTTGACAGGAGGAGTGTGCTATTTATTACACGGCATTGGCTTACACCTTGTAGTGCTGGCTAGGTAAGCCTGAAATTTATAGGATAGGCAGTCAGAAAGAAAAGATCACAGTAGGCTTGAACCCACAGACAGTAGGCACAGGCTGACACTGTCATCCACAGGTGAAATTTCATCTCTTATTTTCTCTTTCTCCCTTCAGTACTGCTTTTAAGGGCTTCCAACTGATTCAGTCAGGTCCACCCTTCTTCTTTACTGAATGATACCTGATTAGGGGCTTTGATTACATCTGCAAAATCTCTTCATAGCAACAACTAGATTAGTGTTTGATTGAATAATTGAAGAGACTGTAGCCTAGCCAAGTTGACACAACAAAAAAGCTACCAAAATGGGAATACAATTTACTTCTATTTTATTCTAGCTAGTGCTAGTGCAAAGAACTATAACCTATTTTACTCCATTTTCTTCTGCTGTAACAGGATGCCACATATGGAGTAGTTATAAAGAATTGAAGTTTTTTGGCTTATATTTCTGGAGGCTGAGAAGTCCAAGAGCAGGGTGCTGGCATCTGATGGCGGTCATCCCATAGCAGAAGACAGAAGTGAGTACACAAACAGAGAGGAAATCAGGCTGAATTCATTCTTTTTATCAGGAATTCACTCCCATAACTAACCCACTCTGACAACAATGGCATTAATGCCTTCCTGAGGGTAAAGCCCTCATGGCCTAATCACCTCTAAAAGGCCCTACCTCTTAATGCTGTTACAATGGCAATTAAGTTCCCAACACATGAAATTTTTGGGAACACATTCAAATGAAGGCCTAGCTCTTAATTTTAAAAAAAATTGTATTATATTGCACTGACACAGTTTTCCCACTGCAAGAGCTTAACTCTATCATAAATGCTTTTTCTAATTGCTTCCTCCTTTTAAATTCCAAATACAAAATTAAGATTCCTTATACAAATGCATGATTAATAATACTCAAACACTAATTAGCCTCACTTCTCTCAAAGTTCATGTTCTTTTATTCCTCTTTCAAGATAGACTACATTTTGGAAAACAATTTTGTTTCAAAAAATGTAAAACATTTTCAAAAGTCGCTTTTTTTCCCTAGAAGTAAATAGCTTAGCTTGAAAGATTCTCCAAATAAAAACAACAAAAATGCTGGATAAAATACATTTTAAATGTATTGCTTATTTTGCATGAAAATAGGGAAACTGAAGAGTCCAAAACGGAAATTCATAAAGGTACTCTGAAAACTCATCAGATGTCAATGCTAATATTGTCCTTCATGCTTTCTGCCAAGATCCAGAGACTCAGGGTATATGTTAAACCTTTGGCCTGTCCAAATAGAACATCTTTGAGGAGACCTCCAACATAAAACTTGAAACCTAAAAGGCTACATATAGAGCAAGAGTGAATGACAACTAAAATATAAAACCCACTCATAAAATTTAGACAATGAGGAAATTTTCCAGTCCTGACTTTGTACTGAGCAGGTAAAAGTCTTCTCCTAAGAATTTATAACTGCAAACTGGTCCACATACAAATTTTGAATCTGAATAGACAGCACTTGTTTGGACCGGGGAAAGAAAAAAACAGCAACCTTCAAAGGGAGAACTTAAAGTGACTATGGATTGGTAGCATCCCCAGTGCTACCAATAAACAAAAATCTCCTTTAGCAGAATGCAATTTAATTTAAATGATGCTCATAGGTAGAAAATTCAGAGTCAGAAATAAAACACACAGAAACAAGATACTGTAAATGCAAGCTGGCAGAAACAACCAAAAAAAAAAAAAAAAAAACTCTGAGTTGTAAAGATTTTATATGTTAGAATTATCAGAGAGCATAAAATAACTCTTATTTTTGAAAATAGACCCTTAAGTCATCAAAATATTAAAAATGTCCAACCAGATTCATAACGTAACAAAATACAAGGTATGAATATTATAAAATAAAATATTCAAAATTAAACTGTCGATGGAGAGAGGAAAAGCAGATAGTGATTTGGAAGATAAATTGTAGAAAATGCAGCATATGAAGAAAGGAAGGTGTGAAAGGGAGATTAAGAGGAATTAAACATATGATAGAGAAAAGGGGAAGAATCAGGATAGCAGGAATAATATGTAGAATTATCCAGAATTATTGAAAGATAACACTCTTTTGATCTAGGAGGCCTAATGAATTCCCAACAGGGTAAGTGAAAACAAATCTACACCCATAAAGATCATAGTGAAACTATGAAAATGAAAAACAAGAAACATTATTAAAAGGTGCCAGAGACAAGTCAAGTGAGTGGCAACTAGATAGACCTAGGAGTTCACAATATAAAATAAAAAGCAGAAGGCAGTGGAATAATACAAGTGGGCTGAAAAGTATTATTCTACCATGCTAAAATTTCACACCTAACAAACTACCTTTCAAAAACAAAGACAAAATTTAAATATTTATGACCAAAAAATAAAAATTTTAATGCCATTGCTAGTAGAAATAAAATTCTAAGGTAATATATTTCAGGCAGAGGATAATGATGCCAGATGGAGGTTTGAAGATAGAATTAATGGTAAGCAGTGAAAGTGGCAAATGTACATTTGAATAAGTGTTGACTATAAAAAAATATATAAATTGTGAGATTAAAATAGATTGACATTGTTATGTTGCTTTTCTCATTTGAGAAGAAAGTAAAGCCATTGATTAGATTTTTAAGTGTGCATATTAACATAGCTAGTACCATCTGAACTATAGACAAAGACACAAAAATTTCTAACTCATAGAGAAGTAGAGTGAGAAAAGAAAAAGCAGGAATCCTCAGTCAGTCCAAATTATACCATAAAAGGAGGGGGAGTGCTCCCTCCTTTTATGAAAATGACAAATAGAAAGCCCATAATAAGGCCCTGAATATAATTTAAATATAAATAAATGAATGCAAAAGACTAAAAGG
>NW_016806431.1:278034-336906 GCF_001698545.2 Rhinopithecus bieti
TTCCACAAAATAAAGATTTTATTGCTTAGAGAAAGAAAGGGAAAACATGCAAGGATATGTTAATTATAACAGAAACTCTTAACACAGAAGTATATTAAGAGCATTAAAGTCACTGAAAGAAAATATACATACACCAAAAAAATTCTAATAAAAGTGAATTAGAATGACTATGTTGATAATTGACAAAATAGATTAAAGACGAACAAAATACAAAAGATAAAGACATCATTAGATTGTTATAATTCAAAATTTGTATGCTTTAATATAAGTATACAAAGTATATAAAGTGAAAATGACCAAAGACAAGAAATTGACAAATCCATCATCACTGTTGGAAAATCTATCAAATTTCTCTCAATAATTGATACACCAACCAAGCAGACAGAAATCTGAAAATAAAGGAGATTTGAATAGAATACAACATAAAGTTTGATTGAATGGACATATATTTAGAATATACCAAAATGTAAGAATATATATTTTTTTCAATCACCAAACACTTTAAAAAATTTACAGCACATGGCATCCCATAAAGGAAGCCTTATCCATTTCAAGATTGACATAAGACCATCTTTTGGAAAAAATTCAGATAGAACCAGATATTAAGATTTATTCTAAAATAATTCAAAATAGGATATAATTGGTACTACTGAAGAACTTTAAGATCATCAATATTTTAATATTACATGAAAGTAGCTACAGAAGAATACTTATGGGTATATGTGTTTCAGAAATGAGAAAAACTAAACAATATGGGAGGTTTTAGGATAACAGTGACAAAAATCACAGAAAGATTAAAAAAGTTATTAATACAAAATCATAATGCTTACCTCTGGGCAAGAGGAAGCAACAAATGATTGACGTGAGGCACACAGAAGGCATCTAAAACAGCAGTTCTCGAAGTGTGGTCTGTGAACCCCCCTTAGGGTCCCTGATACATTTTCAGGAAGTCTGTTAAATCCAAAGTATCTTAGTAATAAGATGTTATTGGTACATTTTACTTTTGTGGTCTCATTATATAACTCAGTGAACCCATATTTCCCAAATGACTAATTCATAAAGTTTACAAATTATACATGGGTATATATAAGAGATTCATTCTTATATGGGTAAGAGATTCATTCAAAGTGCAAAACAGGTGAGTTTTAACAAAAGGGTGTGTGAAAGGTTTCAAGTCCCACATTGCAACCAAACCTTTAAGAAGCCAAAAAGTTCCTGGCCCCCAAAGACAAACCAAGTGGAGACACAGCAGCTGTGTTTGAAGAAGGTGGTGATGTGGACGATTTATTGGACATGATATAGGTCGTGGATGTATGGGGAATCTAAGAGAGCTGCCATCGCTGTGATGCTGGGAGTTCTAACAAAACAAGTTGGATGCAGCCATTCAAGGGGAGCCAGAAGCTCAAGAAATTCCCAGCAGGTTACCCGAAGGCGGATCACCTGATTCTCTGTGGAATGAATACACACATATATATTACAAGGGATAATTTAGACCCCATACAAGTTTATAAAGAGTCATTGTTAAAAAAAAAAAAAAAAAAAGAAGCTACCGCTAGTAGTAAGTAGAATTTTGATATAGTATTGAAAATATCCATGATTATTTCAAAATATTCCACTCTTTTCCAGTTATGTCTATGTAAGTATGGATTGCTTCATATATTTCAACCAAAGTATTAATAACATATTACAACAGGTTGAGTAGAAGCAATATAAAAAAATCTGCCAGATATTTACCAGATATTAAAGAGGATTGTAAAAATACAAAGCCATGTCACTAAAACATTTTTATTGTTTTGGAAAAGATATTTCATATACTGTAATGTATACATTTATTATTTCTAAATTTTTAAATGTTTAAACAATTCCCCAGTTATAATGCCTTACATTTTAAACATCAATAGATACAACCTACCTAAACAAAAGCTCCTTGTGCTTGTCCATGATTTTGGAGTACAAAGTGTTCTGATACTAAAATATTAGATAACCATTGATCTATATATATAGTACTGCTAATATCTGATTTCTTAAACTGAGTAGTGGATACATATTTTTTCATTTTACTATTTTTATTTTAAAATACATATATTTTCTGTACATATGAGGTAAGTCACAATACATTTTAAAGTTTTCTAAACTACCTATTATTCCTCACACATAGAAACTTTAACAAGGCATCATTTTTTTACTAAGTAGAAAATGGGGCTGAGGAAATGACACCATGCATATATATTAATACATATACATACATGCCTATAAATGCAAAAAACAGTCTATAAAAAATATTGAGAGTAAATATAAGTATTTTGTTGATAATGACACACTCCAATTTGTGTCTGTTTTATGACTTAACATCCTGTGTAAGAGAATGGATTTCATATATTTACAAATTCACCATAGTATTAATAAATTTACATATTTCTAGGTAACAGTGCCTGCTTTTCTGATGATTTTACAGAGGTGTTTCTGATCACCAAAGTGCATTTGTAAATGAGAAATGTCATGCTATTCTTCTGTTATATTTACCCATAGCAACTATGTTGTTCTCAGAGCACCAATAAGGCAAAAAAAAAAAAAAAAAAAAAAAAAAAAANTACATATTTTTTCATTTTACTATTTTTATTTTAAAATACATATATTTTCTGTACATATGAGGTAAGTCACAATACATTTTTAAAGTTTTCTAAACTACCTATTATTCCTCACACATAGAAACTTTAACAAGGCATCATTTTTTTACTAAGTAGAAAATGGGGCTGAGGAAATGACACCATGCATATATATTAATACATATACATACATGCCTATAAATGCAAAAAACAGTCTATAAAAAATATTGAGAGTAAATATAAGTATTTTTGTTGATAATGACACACTCCAATTTGTGTCTGTTTTATGACTTAACATCCTGTGTAAGAGAATGGATTTCATATATTTACAAATTCACCATAGTATTAATAAATTTACATATTTCTAGGTAACAGTGCCTGCTTTTCTGATGATTTTACAGAGGTGTTTCTGATCACCAAAGTGCATTTGTAAATGAGAAATGTCATGCTATTCTTCTGTTATATTTACCCATAGCAACTATGTTGTTCTCAGAGCACCAATAAGGCAAAAAAAAAAAAAAAAAAAAAAAAGAAAACTTGATTACTTAAGTCAATAAACATTGCAATGTATGTGTGATATAGCTAGAGGATCACCTGGGGAATCATCTCCATTTAGAAAAGCTATGAGTAAACAAAGAAACATTAATCCCTTGAGTTTTTCATTCAAAAGGTGGTTCCAAGAGCAGATATGTGTGGGAAACCTATATGTAAAATGAAGATTTCAAGAAGTTTTGAAGAAATTTGTTTGTAAAACTTATTATTATGTAATAAAATATGTACTCAAATCATATCTGTGGTTCATGTTTTAGTAACACCATAGTGAACAAAAAAAAACTGGCATAGTCCCTGACCCCTAAGCTGCTGAAAGTGAGGGAAACAGGCATGAAACATATTAAAAACTATAATCCTAATTATAATTTGTGACAGGTACCATGATGGAAAATCTCAGAGTATCATGATGGAAGATAACTGAAGGGAGCAAGTAACCTGTTGTTGATTGGATGGTCAGGCACCAATGAAACCCAAGGCACCTCATAGAAGGTAACAATTAAACCAAAATCTAAGGATGAGAAGAGCCCAATCCTGTGAACGCTAATGAAAATCACAATGACAGAGAATGTTAAGTGTTCAGATCCCAGGATAGGAGAGAACCAGCAGGCTAGAGGGACTGAAAAAAGACTGGTGAGGCTGTAGCCTCATGTGTGTGAGAGTGAGCACCAGAAGAGAGCACTTGAGAGTTGGTCGGTGGCCAGTCAGACCATGCAGAACTGAAGTAAGGAGTCTGACTTGTATTATAAACATTATAGGAAACCCTTAAAGGACTTTCAAATTGTGATGTGCCATGATCTGTTTTCTGTTTTTAAAGAGCTCTGTATTTATTTCACAAATGGATTAGACAGGAACAAATGTGTAAGATGGGAGGCCAGGTGAGGGACAATGGCAAAAGGCAACATGAGATCTGATCATGGCTTCAACTAGTATTTGTGAAATAGATATTTTAAAATGCCATATTAGCACTGTTCAATCTGATTTTGTACAGATACATTCAAGTTAATGGTCTCTATTAAAACAAATGCCCTAATAAAGCAAGTATTTTCCAGTAGACTACTCAGCTAAGAGATTGTGAACTTGGAGTAACAAATTAACTGGCCAACTGGCTGAATATCAGAAATTTGGGGACTGTTCAAAAAGTGGTGCAATAAGATTAATTTACTAGTTCACATATTTGATTAGCTAAAAACATCAGACTCTTGAGAAACCCTTTAAGGTCTCAAGTGACTTCATTTGTGATTCTTCAGAGTATTTGCCAATATTTTAATATGAGAGTATTAACAATAATATTTGGTAACTATGACTTTTGTGCCTAAAAATGATAAACTCCTTGGCAGACAGTAGAAATAAAAAATCATAAAATTAGATGTATTAATACATATTTTTGTTTGGGACAAAAGAAAATCTACTACATGGAAGAAAATGATTAGCAAATTAAAACATAACTATCTTTTAAAATAAATGAGTTTACCAATCTACTAATTAACATCAAATGGAACAAATACAGTAAGAACTAGCCTCTGTAGCCAACCAAGTGGAAATGATTAACCAATCTTACGCAAATATCTTGAAATGTGAATGAACGATTGTGAGATGCAAGATCTTTAAACCTTGCAGGAAGGTAAGGAGGCTAGACTTTACACCTAATTATTTATCTAATCATAAGAAGTCAAACTTTTCGGATTTTTGTTATTGTTTCTTGGTTTTGTGTGCATGTGTGATGCTTTATTCTGCCTTCATGCACAGAGGAGTCCAATAAACTGTTTTCCAAATTTCTTTTCTTATGCAGCAACCCCACAAACCACTTAGTTCTCTATCTACTTTCATGAATATATGAGTAACCAATGATTCCTTTCTACCAAAAGAATCATATAGTTTGCGTCTTCACTTGCAAACCATCTCCAGGCCAGCTGAAAGGGGATATCAGCTTTCCTAGGTCATAGCATTTTGTCAATGCCCCTAGTGTTCGTTTTGTTAGACACCAACCAGAAGAAATCCTAAACCTTGTTCATGCTGTTCTAAATAGTGGCAACATCCCTCTGTTAAGTTCTAGGCATAAGAGATTCGAGAGCCCTTCGTACCATGTTGCAACTGAGGCCCCAAAAAGGAACATTTTCTCTTAATAACCAGCTTCCATTAAGATGATATGCCTTTTATTTTTCTTTTATCTTTTCTACCTTTTTACTTAAGATGAAAAGCCTGCCAGACTTGACTAACTTTGCAGAATGATTATGTTCTGATGAAGCAGAAAAAAATAACAAGTCGGACTAAGCAGAGTTAGGAAAATCTGTGCAGTTCAACTTTTAGTATCCAATTATTTTTAATAAATGAGTAGTTAACTGCCATCAAGCTGTTTTAGAAATGCTTCTGTTGAAATATTTGGTTATTTTTTTATGGGCCATGTTGAAGGAAAAGAAATCTCTGACTATCTAATGCATTAATTATAAACAATACCCATAATATTTAACAACAAAACAAAAAAAGACAAATTTTGATTATAATTTTGCAACATTTATAGTATGTGCTAAGTATACTGACAAAAGAAAAGATAACCATAACTATTCCTTAAAGAATTTCCTCTAACTATATAATGAAAGGAATAACATTAGTTTGGTAGCTTAAATTTTTTTCTTAAAATCCATTGACATGATTGTTTCCACTTAAATGAAAACTCTAATGAGAAACACCATAAACTAAGAGAAATGTCAATTAAGTAAACATAGTAACAATGTAATTAATCAATCATTCATTGGCTATGAATTCACATATAGAAATCAGATTCAAAATTGTCCCCGGCAAATATTTCGGGATTAGAATGAAAAAACTGTAATAACTAGCATTATTAAAATGTGAAAGACTAAGATTTAAATAAACTGAACATAGTAGATACACGTATTCCACCCAGAGAGTACAGATGACCTTAATACTCTCTTTAAAAAGAGAAAATGGTTTATATAAATAATATATTCCATTGCAGCATAAAATATGAAGGGCAGGTTAAAACAGATAAATTATGAAAACATTATTGAGCTAAAAAAATTGTCAATTACCACTTAAAGTGCAGAAATTTCATTAGCAAGATTAATGATGATTTACTGAAATCATTAAACCTTTACAATATTTGAGTAAAAGCTTCTACTGCTATACAGCCACTTTCTTTTGAAGAATATTTAAATCATTGCCTGAGATGAAAACAACATAAAATATGCAGAAAGGCAATATCATTTATATCTCTTATTTATGCACTTTATTTTTTTTTACTCTATATTAATTTAGTGGTTACGATCTAATTAATATTAGCAGACATCAGTGGACAGGTAAAGAAAAAACCTGAAGCAAAGGTCTCTATAACTCAGAGACAATTTTAAAAGTATTAGGTAATTAGTCAATCTTACTTACAGAGTTGTGGAGTGGCTTAATGTCTGCCAGATTAAGGGAACAAATTTATTTGCTACACACAATTAGTGCTATATTTAAAAAAAAATCTTAGTAGAAAAGACAGGTATTATTCTATTTTTATAATGGGAAAAATATACAATGGGAAGACAGAAGTATCTTTATTGCACTACATTTTTTTTTTTCTTTGAGAACCAACTTCGGTGCATTTACAATAGTGAACATATATCAACAATGAAACAATAAAATAATATTAACAAAAGCAAACAGTATTGATGACTATTGTGGGTATTTGCCTTTTTTTGGTTCCAGCCTGCCACCACCAGTTTAAATACACACACACGTGCGCACACACGGTTTTTTTTTTTCCTATTATTCAAATTCTTCTTTCTATAGGAATTCCATTCCATGTGACGAGATTTACATAGCACTCACCTTACTCTTCTCACCTGGACCAGAAGAGTGAGAGCCAGGAAGGGCTATTCATTACATTGACCCCAGCCAACCTAACTAGAGATGTCTCCAGGACTTTTCTACCTGAACTATGTGCAAAGGTATAGTCCTTCTACAGGAATTTCTAGCCTGGTAGAATGTATACCTGAACTATTGTTGGTCATCTTACCACCAAACAAAAATAAAAGAACATGTTTGATTTCCTGGTAACAAAGTAAAACATGATACCAAGAGCACAGTTGTTAGATATAGATATATAGCTTATGAAAGGCAGTTTTGTCAGTTACAGGATATATACTTTGGAATTTTAGGATGCCATAGTTATAAGAGGTTTGTTAAGCTACCATTAGGGGCTTCCTACAATCTAGCAAGATCTTCACCTGTCCAGGTAGAATATCGTAATCATCTGGAGTGTACCTTGGGTGAAAAAGCACTGAAGAGACTTCAGAAGCTAGTCCCATTTACCATACCCCATCCAGATGACTTTGGTAACATTTTGAAAATATATCATTTGAGCTTATCATAGTGAAATGTAATTTTTCTAAGATGTATATATTAGCATGCTTACCTTTGTCAAGCCTCAAACACAATCCTATATAGACAGGAAAATAAAAAAAATTTGATTACAAAGTAGAAGAAATTTCAATAAAAAAAAAAAACAATCAGTAGTAAGGCTAGTGGTTGTAGTTTTTTTGTTTGTTTGTTTGTTTTTTTTTTTGAGACAGAGTCTCTCTCCGTCACCCAGGCTGGAGTGCAGTGGTGCGATCTCGGCTCACTGCAAGCTCTGCTTCCCAGGTTCACGCCGTTCTCCTGCCTCAGCCTCCTGAGTAGCTGGGACTACAGGCGCCCACCACCATGCCCAGCTAATATTTTTGTATTTTTTAGTGGAGATGGGGTTTCACCGTGTTAGCCAGGATGGTCTCGATCTCCTGACCTCATGATCCACCCACCTTGGCCTCCCAAAGTGCTGAGATTACAGGCATGAGACACTGTGCCCGGCCTAATGGTTATAGTTTTTGTAGGTATTTTTTGTCACCTACTGGGCATGGAATCAACTCTTCATCCCTGAAATAGGTTGTGAGCTGGTAATATCCTCTGACACCAGGGTAAAAGTTACCTTCCTGACCGGGTAGAAAATTTTATCTACCTTTATATGTTTGCACATACTACTGTCTTTCTAGAATTATCTTAAGTTTTACAGTATCTGATAAGGTTTGGTTGTGTCCCCACCCAAATTTCATCTTGAATTCCCATGAGTTGTGGGAGGGACCTGGTGGGAGGTAACTGAATCATGGGGTCAGGTCTCTCCCGTGCTTTTCTTGTGATAGTGAATAAGTCTCATGAGAGCTGATGGTTTTATAAGGGGGAATTCCCTGTACAAGCTCTCTTTCTGCCTGCTGCCTACCATGTAAGACATGACTTGCTCCTCTTTGCCTTCTGCCATGATTGTGAGGCCTCCCTAGCTACATGGAACTGTAAGTGCATTAAATCCCTCTTTCTTTTGTAAATTGCCCAGTCTTGGGTATGTCTTTATCAGTCACATGAAAACAGGCTAATACAGTAAATTGGTACCAGTAGAGTGGGGCACTGCTGAAAAGTTACCTGAAAATGTAGAAGCAATGTTGGAACTGGGTAACAGGCAAAGGTTGGAAAAGTTTGGAGGGCTCAGAAGAAGACAGGAAAATGTGGGAAAGTTTGGAACTTCCTAGAGACTTGTTGAATGGATTGGCCCAAAATGCTGATAGAAATATAGACAATAAAGTCCAGCCTGAGGTGGTCTCAGATGGAAATGAGGAACTTGTTGGGAACTAGAGCAAAGGTGACTCTTCTTACATTTAAGCAAAGAGACTGGCAGCATTTTGTCGCTGCCCTAGAGATTTGTGGAACTTTGAACTTGAGATAGATGATTTAGGGTATCTGGTGGAAGATATTTCTAAGCAGCAAAGTATTCAAGAGGGAACTTAGGTGCTGCTAAAGGCATTCAGTTTTAAAAGGGAAACAGAACCTAAAAGTTCAAAAAAATTGCAGCCTGACAATGTGATAGAAAATAAAATCCCATTTTCTGAGGATAAATTCAAGCTAGCAGCAGAAATTTGCGTAACTTACAGGGAGCTGAATGTTAATCCCCAAGACAATGGAGAAAATGTCTCCAGGGCATTTCAAAGGTCTTCACAACAGCCCCTCCATCACAGGCCCTGAAGCCTAAGAAGAAAAGTGGTTTGTGGGCCAGCCCAGGGTCTCTGTGCTGTGTGCAGCCTAGGGACTTGGTGCCCTGCATCCCAGCCCCTCCAGCCATGGCTGGAACAGGTCAATGTGGAGCTCAGACTGTGGCTTCATTGGGTGCTACCTCAAGCTTTGGCAGCTTCCATGTGGTGTTGAGCCTGTGAGTGCACAGGAGTTAAGAATTGGGGTTTGGGAACCTCTGTCTAGATTTCAGAGGATGTATGGGAACCCCCTGGATGCCCAGGCAGAAGTTTGCTGCAGAGGCAGGGCCCTCATGGAGAACCACTGCTAGGGCAGTGTGGATTGGAAATGTGAGACTGGAGCCCCCGCACAGAGTCCCTACTGGGGCACCGCCTAGTAGAACTGTGAGAAGTGGACCACCAACTTCTAGACAGCTTACATTGTGCACTTAGAAAAACTGCAGACACTCAATGCCAGCCCATGAAAGCAACCAGGAAGGAGGCTGTACTCTGCAAAGCTACAAGGGTAGAGCTGCCCAAGACCATGGAACCCACCTCTTGCATCAGCATGACCTGGCTGTGAGACACAGAGCCTAAGAAGACTAGTTTTGGAACTTTAAGATTTGATTTCCCTGCTGGATTTCAGACTTGCATGGGGCCTATAGACTTGTTTTGGCCAATTTCTCCCATTTGGAATAGCATTTATCCAACCCCTGTACCCTCATTGTATCCAGGAAGTAACTAACTTGCTTTTCATTTTACAGGCTCATAACTGGAAGGGACTTGCCTTGTCTCAGATGAGATGTTGAACTAGGGACTTTTGAGTTAATGCTGAAATGAGTTAAGACTTTGGGGGACTGTTGGGAAGGCATGGTTGGTCTTGAAATGTGAAGACATGAGATTTGGGAGGGGCCAGGGGCAGAATGATGTGGTTTGGCTGTGTCCCCACCCAAATCTTATCTTAAATTTCTATGCGTTGTGGGAGGGAGTCAGTGGGAGGTAATTGAATTATGGGGGCAGAACTTTTCCATGTTGTTTTAATGATAGTGAATAAGTCTCATGAGATATGATGGTTTTATAAGGTGGATGTTCCAGCTCAATTTCTTTCTCTTTGCTTGTGGCCATCCATGGAAGATGTGACTTGCTCCTCCTTGCCTTCTGCCATGATTATGAGGCCTCCCCAGCCCTGTGGAACTGTAAGTCAATTAAACCTCTCTTTCTTTTGGAAATTGCCCAGTCTTGGGTATGTCTTTATCAACAGTGTGAAAACAGACTATTATACTATCTTTTTTTAAAAACCACTTTTTGAGATGGAGTCTTGGCTCTGTCACTAGGCTGGAGTCCAGTGGCATGATCTTGGCTCACTGTAAAACCACATTTTCTTATCCAGTCTATCACTGATAGGTATTTAGGTTGATTCCATGTCTTTGCTATTGTGAATAGAGCTGCAATGCAAACACACATGCAGGTGTATTTATAATAGAATGAGTTATATTACTTTGGGTATATACCCAGTAATGGGACTGCTGTATGAAGAAATGGAAGCTTTGGTTGTGAAGAAGTGAAAGCTTTCCATTTCTTCAACGTTCACCTCTCCAACACCATCTTCCCAGTCTTCTGGGGTAGAATTCATTGCTTCATTCTGTGTTCTTGCTTTATTTTATATTTTGACCTATCACTCATTTTCTCTGTTTTAAAAAAAATTAAATAGTATGGATACATAATATTTGTATGTATTTATGGGGTACATAAGAAGTTTTATTATGGGCATAAAATGTGTAATGATCAAAACAGGATAACTGGGATATCCATCACCTCAAGCTTTTATCATTCATTTGTTTTAGGAACACTTCAATTCCACTCTTTTAGTTATTTTAAAATATGCAATACTTTTGTACATTGCAATTTTTCAGATTTTGTGTCTGTCTCCCCTATCAGACTGTGAGCTTCTTGCAAGTAAGGTGCCTTTTTGCACAAAATTGTTTAATATGTACTCAATTTGCATTAGGTGAAAATTAGATCTTCTATGCAAGTATATATTTTAAATGTGACGTACTAATTCAGAGAATATAAACATCAACAGGCCATGTAAAAACAATGAAATGTTGTATGGTTTATAGAATTAATCTGAAAAAAATCCTTAACTAGTAGATATGGAATTAAATTTTACATAATTTTTAGTTTGGGAATATATTGGTAGAGGTTTTTTCTACAGAATGTTCAAGATGCCCTGGAAGGAAGTCTATAAATTATACTTACTAAATATTATACTATTATTGGCCACGAATAAAAGAAACATCAGCAACAACAATTAAAAGTAACAGAGGACTGCATAAATTATTGTTCATAATAGAAAAAGCAGTAAGATGTAAAAATGAAGAGTAAGTAATATCAAACTCTCTGGCTTTAAATTCACATTTTCATCATATGGCCTTTTTGGACTTATTTGGTTTCAATGAAATTCTGTGTAATTGCAGAGTTTGATCACCCTGACTACCTCTCTATGCCATAATCTGACACATGCTGCAGATCAAAAAGTTCCAATTTCCTGTTCTGGTTAGTGAATAATTCATTCATTTCTTAAAGCAGGGCCTTGGTTTATCTTTTTACTGGTGAAACTAACATATGGTATATGAATAAATGGTGGAACTTTGAATTCTTTGCATTCAATTTTAGCTAGAAAGTTGAAGTAGAGAAAAAACAATTAAGAAGATAAATAGAAATATTATTTTTAGAGAAAAAATGAATGCTTATACACTGTTGGTGGGAGTGTAAATTAGTTCAACCATTGTGAAAGACAGTATTTCCTCAAAGACCTAAAGACAGAAATACCATTCAACACAGCAATCTCATTACTGGGTATATACCCAAAGGAATATAAATCATTCTTTTATGCAAACGTATGCACATGTATGTTCATTGCAACACTATTTACAATAGCAAAGACACGGAATCAACCTAAATGCCCATGAATGATAGACTGGATAAAGAAAATGTGGTACCTATACACCATGGAATACTATGCAGTAATAAAAAAGAATGAAGTCATGCTCTTTGCAGGGACATGAATGGAGCTAGAGACCATTATCCTAGTGAACTAACACAGGAACAGAAGATCAAATACCACATGTTCTCACTTGTAAGTAGAAGCTAAATCATGAGAACACATGGACACATAGAGGGGAATAATACACACTGGGGCCTTTTGGAGATTGGTGGGTGGAAGAAGGGAGAGGATCAGGAAAAATAACTAATGGGTACTAGGCTTCATACCTGGGTGATGAAATAATCTCTACAACAAACCCCCATGACACAAGTTTACCTGTGTAACAAACCTGCACTTGTACCACTGAACTTTAAAGTTAAAAAAAGAAATATTATGTTTTTAAAAATAACATTCTTATATGTTCCAAGTACTGATATGAACCAGTGAAAATCCACTTGCTAGATATAATACCACAGACACTGACAATTTAAGGGTTGATTTGTAATGACTTGTGGAAATCTTTACAGTTTATTATATACACTACACAGAGAAGGTAAACATCATCTAAGATAACCACCTTAAAGAATCTTAGGCACCAACATATTCAGTGCTCTAGAGTTCTGTAATGATTGTCTGTACTGAAGTCAGTAATGAAGATCTATAACCTTTTGTTGTAATCCTACAGTGCTGAGAATCTTTGCGTCAGGTATCCTTGGTGACAGTATGACAATGAAACAAACATTAGGAATTGTACTTTAGTTTTGAAAGCAGAGAACAGAATAGATGAAGTGATTAAAGCATTTGAATGCACTGGCCAGCATAACTTGACATTCATTTGAAAAGTAGTAGATTACAGTTCGGAGGAATCTCTTGCTATGTTAATCTCTCCCTGGGAAAGTGTTGCTCTGTGTGTACCATTTTCAGAGCTTTGAATTTCCTATTTCAAGCAAAGAGTAACAAAAATAAATGCTTTGATATCAGAACTGACCATTGTTTGAATAAATTTAAACAACTAAACAATTCCCTAAATTACCTAAGTAAGTGAACAGACCCTCTAGCATAGGGAAAACAATACTTTGAACTGCCATCCTAGTGATCCTAGCAGAACAAAATGAAAATCAAAGAATTGCTTATAAGAGTCACTGAAATTTCATTGTTAATCTCTCTACATAGAGAGAAGAGGAAGTTAGAAAATAGTAAGAACCACAGATTTCATGAAAAGCATTTCAACCAGAATTTGTTGATCATACGCAGAGAACTAAAATGGGATTGCAAGGACTAAAGAAACAGTCCCTGCCATTTGATTATCTCTTGTTAGAGTTCATTTTTAGAGAAAAGCTGATCATACATTTGATAAAGCAAAATTATAAATATCTTAGACTTCCTATTGTTTTAGCACTTAGACCTTCTATTGTTGTGAAAGCTACAGATGACTGATGTTATTAAGATCAGCACGTTAAAGAGAAAAAATATATATTCTATGAGACAAACAACATAACCAGACATAGCTAGACAAAACTCCTTAGGGGAAAGCTGGCCTGCATCCTTATCCCCCTTTGTTCTACACATTCAATTCATTTCATTATTTGTGTTGTGGAGATGTTACTAATTAAGTGATGATGGAACATTATCCCTGCAGCCCCTTTAAATGTTTAGCTCTGTTTCCACTTCTCTATATTTTATATGTGATATGCTCCTTTGCAAACACAAAGACTTTTAAAATGCATAATAGGAATTAAGATTTGAGCTACTTATTCATTCTCATTTTCTCCCTCTGACTCCACAAGACTTCACCGACTTTCAGTGGCATCGATTCTTCCTTCACAGAAAATTAGGTACTCTTTTGACTCTCAGGTCCCGAAAAGACATACCTACCTGGATGCTCTTCTTTTCCTGATCTTAAAATAGCATCTTTCTTCCCAGGGAACCTCTCTAAGGCAAATTCTTCTCATTACTCTGGATCCCATCTCCTCACATCTTCTTACGTGCCACTCACTAAGGATAATTCCCATTTAGCCTCTCTCTTTACAGGAACTGTCCCATAAACATTTAAATATGTTGAAATATCCCCCATCTTAAAACATATATTTTCCTTATCCCTACCTTTTACTCCAGATACCATCCTAACATTCTTTTTTATGACAATATTTTCAAAACATTGTTCTACAGTAGCAGTCTTGCCCCACTCTAGAGGATACAATTAATTCTTTCCAGTAGTGGAGACTGAGAAAGTCTTCATAAATGACATATTAAAGAAAGAGTGAAATGGTTGCAGGTGGCTAACATACACAAAGGGATTAAGCATGGATGGATCCCCACATACCAAAGTACAGTCATAAGAGAATATAATCTGGTCAGAAAAGTGGTTCTACACTTCTGGTGTAAGATGATGATTTGTGTGTGACAGAAACAGATTGGGTGAGGATTGAAAATATAGGTTATAGTCACATTGAGAACATTTCTTTAAGTCAGGTTTATACTGGCATCATTTACCTGTAAAACATCATTGGTGAGTAACATAGTTATATTTACATTTTAGGATAATAACTCCTCACAACCGTTTGTCTCAAGGGCACTAAAAGAAGAAAGTCTATGTTCAAATTCTGACTATATCACTTTCTGCATGACCATGGACAATATATTTAATATCTCTGTGCCTCAGTTCTTTCATGTGTTCAAAACATTAACAGTACTACCTCATTGTGCATATTAAAACAGAAAATGTGTTTTAATTAAGACAGCATACAGTCTTACAGATAGTAAGAATCAATAAATGTTAGCGGCATATGCTGTTATTCTATTTTTCAATATTTACTTCAAGTAAATAGCATGGACACTTTTTAATGCATAATTCTTTTGTGAGTAACGAAAGCTCATGGCAGCACCATTTATAATTGCAAGAAAAAAAGAGGACGAAGGAAAATGACAGATAAATACATTTTTAAAAAATTAATGTTTTGGTCTAGTTATTACTAAAACACATGCAAAAAAAAAATGGCTGTCAAATTTGGAAAGTATTTGGAATGGCCTGACAAAATATAGTCGATATAGGATGCATAAAATTCCCTTTGAAAAGCAAATCAGGATGGTAAAACCATTGACAGAAGGAACAGGTTCTTTCAAGGGCAACCAAGGTTAATATCTGAACACCAGAAGAAACAGGTAATGTCCTTCAAACAGCTGAAACTGAGGTGTAATGAGAGGCTTCTTTCTACAATTGCTTATGAGAAGAAATGTTCTCTTTCAAGGGCAATTGAAAACCATAGTGCCTCTCAAGGGATATCTGTCTTATAATTGTGCAAGACACCAAACACAGGAGGAGGTATTGGGGCGGGGAACACATTTGTCTTCCAATATGTGTTCAAATAAGGTTATGTTAAAAAAAAGAACTAATATAGGTTCAACGGAAAGCTGAACTATAAGTATATCCAATACAATGTAAGATCTCCTTAGAATCAATTATAACACCCTAAATAGTGGAAGAACAAATATTGTATAAAGATTCTTTGTGACAAAGTTGAAAATAATTATAGCTCTTATTAGTTATTACAATTATATTTAATTAGTAAGGCTCCAACATTAATATCTTTAATAAGCAATATTTTAACAATGGTTAAAGATTCCTCTGAGCAATTTGAGGTAGTATGTATCATGAGTATATTAAACTGAGTTCATACACATCATAATGTGTTGATCAGTCAATTAGGAAAAAAAATGTGTAACCAATTCATTGAATGAGTTAGCCCTAAAAGAAAGGGAACAAATACATGCAACTTACTTTATTTTTACTTTACTGCTTTTCTTTGTCTATCAATGAATCCCCCATCTGCACCCCTCAGAGATAGATCACAAGGCTATTCTTCCAGTCACTCTTAGGTATTAGTGAACTAGAGTCTCATTGAGGTATTAAGTCCATTAGTGGCTTGAGTCTCATTTTAGAGGTGTTAAGTCCATTTATGTAGAAAACACAGTTTCACTATTACCCAAATCAGAACTTCTCTTCTTCCCCAGCTCAGTACTGTCTCAAATTGTGAAAACTGTCTTGATGAAGGCACATATATCAATATTAGATTAAGATGTGCATAATTAAACTTCCAGTACCTTAAAACAGAGAGAAGTTTCTTTCTTCTTCATGTAAAGTCCAGGTCTGGGAGGCTGGTACCACACTATCATCAGGGACTCAGGCTCCTTATACTAGCTTGTCCATTATTCTTGACACCATGTGACATCTGCTTCAACTTCAGTACGCCTGAAAGCACTCAGGCATCACATCCACATTTTCCCTAGCAGGAGGAAACAGATGAAGAATGTGCTGTCCCTTTTAGTTTAAGCAAACATTTCAGAAGTCATAGATGACATTACTGCTTACATCAAGCCAAAATTTGATCACATGGCCTCTCAGAAGTACAGGGGGCCCAAGAAATAGTGGGGGGATTGCCATTTGTCCACTGAAAATTATTTAATTTATTGTCTCTTAAGGAGATAATCAATTTGGGGAAACAGCTAGCATTCTTGGACACAGCATGAAGTTGGCTTCATCATCATTTTTCCACCATACCTTCTACTTCTCTTTCCCCACTTGCCCCTCTGCCACTCTTTCTTCAATGTTATGATAGGCAAAGAAAAAGAGGACGAGGCAGAAATGTATAGTTAACTGACACTGTTGTAATCTGATGTTGGTGCCTTTATCAAGAAGGTGCCCAGTGTTGACTTTTCCTCTTCAGAGTGCTTTTGTGGGTTCCATTTAGCAATGGGGAGTGATGCCCCATTAAAAGATTCTTTGATTTCAGTTAGCTGGAATGGAGTTGCCTCCTCCGGCTGTCTGTGAACAAGCTTGCTTCATTTCTAGACTTGTGGAAATTCACCCCACAGCAGATGATCTCTTTTGGTATCACATCATCCGGCAGGTGAATCAGGTCATCAGTATCCCTTTCAGGACAACTCACAGCCATCTCCTGTCTGTGTGGCTCATATCTAGATGAGAGAAATAGGCACATTTCCTGGCATTTCTGGAATGTAGTTCCCACATTGTGGTCTTCTTTCCCTGCTCTGTCTCAGGCACGTGGCCAGTCTTTCAGCTTTGGCCTTCTTTAATCCACAGATCATGTCCTAGTCTCTGCCTTCCCCAGCTTCCAGAGATCGTAGGTCAGGTGGGTGCTTTTTGCTGAGGGTCTCTTACTTGCTGCTCACTGGTTTAAGATAAACTTAAAGCATCCTCCAACCATATAAGATGGGGAAACAAAATAGTAGCAGAGCTCTCTCTCTAGAGAAATTTCGTTCATCAGTCTCTCCTGCTCAGTGTTCTAGCCTCCTCTTGTGTATTGTCAAAGTGACTAATGGAAAATGGCTAGTCAAGCTTAGGACACAAAGCAGTTGACTATACGTGGTCTAATACCTGTCTTTGAAATGTGGGATAAGTTAAACTTTTAGCTTCAATCCTTAGAGTCTCAACAAAAGTAATGGAAGAATTCTCACTTTTATATTTTTTAAAGCTTTTGAAGACTAACAAGCTGCACATAATGAATGTGAATGAATGTGTGTGATTGGATAGGCATTGACATATATATATATATATATATATACGTATATATATATACACGTGTATATATATACGTATATATATGTATATATATATATACGTATATATATATATACGTATATATATACACGTGTATATATATATACACGTATATATATATATACGTATGTATATATATATACACACACACACACACATATATACACCATAGAACCATTACCACAGTCAAGTTTTCTTATAACTGTGTCCATGATACCCTAAGAGTTCCTTGAGTCCCTCTGTAATCCTCCTTTGTCTTGTCATTCCCCACTCTTGTCTTCAGGCCACTACTGATTGTTTTTCTGTCACTGTTGATTCATTTGTTTTCTAGAATTTCATGTAATTGGAATAATAGAGTGGCTACTAATTTTAGTCTGGCTTCTTTCATTTACCATAACTTTTCTGTGGCTTATCTATGTGTACCATATATTAATATCTCATTTATTTTGTATTTTTAAATAGTTCATTATTATAAACACACCACATGGTGTTTGTACATTTCCCAGTGAATGGACAATTGGAATGTTTCTAGTTTGGGACTAATATGAATAAAAGTAGTGTAAAAATTTGTGTACAGATCCTTGTATAGACAGGGTTTTATCTGACTTATGTAAATACTTACAAATTAGATAGGTCATATAGTAGATGCATTATTAAATTGTCAAGAAACTAGCAGTTTTCCAAAATGGTTGCAAAATTGTATACTTCCACCAGAAGTGTTTAAGAGTTTCAGTTCCCCTACATCATCACACAAACTTGGAATGATCAGTATTTTTAATTTTAATCATTCTAAAATTTAGTTTAATGGTGTTTCACTGTAGCCTTAGTTTGTGTTTGCCTAACGACTGATGACATCGAACAACTATCCATGCACTTAATGTAGTTTCCTATTGCTGCTATGCCAAACTACCATGAAGCTACTGGCTTAAAACACTTCCCATTAGCCACTTCGACAGTACACAAGTGGAGGCTTGAACACTGAACAGGAGAGAATGATGAGAGAAATTTCTCTAGAAAGAGAGCTCTGCAGGGATGCATGTCTTTCTGGAGGCTCTAGGAGTCACTCTGTGTATTAGTCCATTCTCGCATTGCTATAAAGAAATACCTCCGATTGAGCTGGGCATGGTGGCTCATGCCTGTAATCCCAGCACTTTGGGAGGCTGAGGCAGGCAGAACACCTGAGGTCAGGAGTTCAAGACCAGCCTGTCAAACATGGTGAAACCATGTGTCTACTAAAAAAAAAAAAATACAAAGGCGTGGTGGTGGGTGCCTGTAATCCCAGCTATTAGGGAGGCTGAGGCAGGAGAATTGCTTGAACCCAGGAGGCGGAGGTTACACACACCACTGTACTCCAGCCTAGGTGACAAGAGCAAAACTCCATCTAAAAAACAAAAAAAAAAAGAAAAAGAAAAAGAAAAGAAAGACCTCAGATTGGGTAATTTATAAAGGAAAGAGACTTAACTAGCTCACAGTTAACAGGCTGTACAGAAAGCATGGCTGGGGAGGCCTCAGGAAACTTACAATCATGGTGGAAGGCAATGGGGAAGCAGGCACATCCTAAATGGCTGGAGCAAAAATAACAGAGAGAGCAAAGGGGGCTCTTAAGCAGATCTTGTGAGAACTCACTCACTATCACAACAACAGGAAGTGGGAAGTCCACGCCCATGATTGAATCACTTCCCACCAGGCCCTAACACTGGGGATTACAATTTGGCATGAGATTCTGGTGGGGACACAGAGCCAAACCATATCACTCTGTTTTGCCTCTTCAGTCTTTAGAGACTGCCCATGTTCCTTGGTTCATGGCCCCTTTCTCCAGTTTCAAAGTCAATAATTTCCAGACAAGCCATTTTCATGTTGTATCTCTCTAACATTGATTCTTTTGCCTCCCATTTACATATTTAAGAACCCTGTGAGAGCTGGGCAGGGTGGCTCATGATTGCAATCCCAGCACTTTGGGAGGCCGAGGCAGGTGGATCACCCGAGGGCAGGGGTTCGAAACCAGCCTGACCAAAATGGTGAAACTCCATCTCTATTAAAAATACAAAAAATTAGCCAGGCGTGGTGGTGTGTGCCTGTAGTCCTACCTACTTGGGAGGCTGAGAAAGGAGAATCGTGTGAACCCAGGAGACAGAGGTTGCAATGAGCCGAGATCACGCCATTACACTCCAGCCTGGGTAACAAAGTAAGACTCCATCTCAAAAAACAAAACAAAACAAAAAACCCTGTGATTATTATATGGGGCTAACTTGGATAACTGATGCTAATCTTCCCATTTTAACTTCTGCTAGCAAAATTACATTTACTATCTTAATTCCACTTTGCCACATAAGGTAACATATTCATATTTTCTGGGGAGTAGGATGCATATATCTTTGGGAAGCCATTGTTCTGCCTACCACACCATTCCTACATACTTGGTAAAGTGTCAAATATTTTGCCCATTCTTTTTATTGAGTCACTTTTTTCTTATTGAGTTTTAAGCATTGTTTACATATATTCCGGATACAAATCTAGCATCCAATATGTCATGTGCAGTCTATGGGTTGTCTTTCATTCTCTTATACGTAGCTTTTAAAGAAGAGACGTTTAATTTGCATTTAAAAAAATAATATTGTAAGTTCTGGGATACATGGGTAGAATGTGGTTTATTACATAGGTATACATGTGCCATGGTGGTTTGCTGACCCATCAACCTGTCATCTAGGTTTTAAGCCCCAAATGCATTAGCTATTTGTCCTAAAGTTTTCAATCCCCTTGCCCCTCACCCCCCGACAGGCTCTGGCATGTGATGCTTCCCTCCCTGTCCATGTGTTCTCATTGTTCAACTTCCGCTTATGAGTGAGAACATGCAGTTGTTGGTTTTCTGTTCCTGTATTAGTTTGTCGAGAATGATGGTTTCTAGCTCCATTCATGTCCCTGCAAAGACATGAACTCATTCTTCTTTTATGGCTGCATAGTATTCCATTGTGTATATGTGCCACATTTTCTTTATCCAGTCTATTATCATTGATAGGCATTTAGGCTGGTTCCAAGTCTTTGCTATTGTGAATAGTGCTGCCATAAACATACATGTGCATGTGTCTTTATAGTAGAATGGTTTATAATCCTTTGCGTATATACCCAATAATTGGATTGCTGGGTCAAATGGTATTTGTGGTTCTAGATCCTTGAGGAATCGCCACACTGTGTTCCACAATGGTTGAACTAATTTACACTCCCACAGACAGAGTAAAAGCGTTCCTATTTTTCCACAACCCCTCCAACATCTGTTGTTTCCTCACTTTTTAATGATCACCACTCTAACTGGCATGAGATGGTATCTCATTGTGGTTTTGATTTGAATTTCTCTGATGACCATTGATGGTGAGTTTTCATGTTTATTGGTTGCATAAATGTCTTCTTTTGAGATGTGTTTAATCATATCCTTCACCCACTTTTTGATGGTTTTTTTTTTCTTGTAAATTTGTTTAAGTTCCTTGTAGATTATGGATATTAGACCTTCGTCAGATAAATAGATTGCAAAAATTTTCTCCCATTCTATAGGTTGTCTGTTCACTCTGATGATAGTTTCTTTTGCTATGCAGAAACTCTTTAGTTTAATTACATCCCACTGGTCAATTTTGGCTTTTGTTGCCATTGCTTTAGGTGTTTTACTCTTGAAGTCTATGCCTATGCCTATGTCCTGAGTGGTATTGCCTAGGTTTTCTTCTAGGGTTTTTATGGTTGAGGTCTTATGTTTATGTCTTTAATCTATCTGCTTGTTTTTGCCAGGTTTGTCAAAGATGAGATGGTTGTAGATGTACTTCTGAGGCCTCTGTTCTGTCCTGTTGGTCTATATATCTGTTCTGGTACCAGTACCAAACATTAGGACAGATGGCTGTTTGGTTACTATAGCCTTGTAGTGTAGTTTGAGGTCAGGTAGCATGATGCCTCCAGTTTTGTTCTTTTTGCTTAGGATTGTCTTGGCTACGTGGGCTCTTTTTTTGTTCCATATGAAGTTTAAAGTAGTTTTTTCCTAATTCTGTGAGGAAAGTCCATGGCAGCTTGATGGGAATAGCATTGAATCTATAAACTACTTTGGGCAGTATGACCATTTTCACAGTATTGATTCTTCCTATCCATGAGAATGGATTTTTTTTTTTCATTTGTACCCTCTTATTTCCTTGAGCAGTGGTTTGTAGTTCTTGAAGAGATCCTTCACATCCTTTGTAAGTTGTATTCCTAGGTGTTTTATTTTCTTTGTAGCAATTGTAAAGGGCAGTTCATTCATGATTTGGCTGTTTGTCTATTATTGCTGTATAGGAATGCTTGTGGTTTCCGCACATTGATTTTGGATCCTGAGACTTTTTGGGGCTGAGGTGATGGGGTTTTCTAAATATACAATCATGTCATCTGAAAACAGAGACAATTTGACTTCCTCTCTATTTGACTATGCTTTCTTTCTCTTGATTGATTGCCCTGACCAGAACTTCCAATATTATGTTGAATAGGAGTGGTGAGAGAGGATATCCTTGTCTTGTGCCAGTTCTCAAAGGGAATGCTTCCAGCTTTTGCCCTTTCAGCATGATATTGGCTATGGGTTTGTCATAAATAGCTCTCCATTTACCTATTTACTCTTTAATGGGTCATGATTTTGTTGTTATAGCTATGAAATATTGGCTTAACTCAAGATTATGAAGATTTTCTCTTAGGTTTTCTCATAAAAGATTTATAATTCTATGGCTTAAGTTGTGTAAATCATTTGAGTTAATTTTTTAATATAGTGAGAAGCATGAATTGATGTTTTAGCATGTAAATATCCAGTTGTTCTGACATACACATTGTTGAAAAGGCAATCGTTTATTTACTAAATTGCTTTGCTCCTTAGTCAAATTTTAATGTATGGTTCTAATTCTGTGCTCTCTGTTCTGTTAGATTGAACTACTTGTCTATTCTTAGGTAAATACCAGACTATATTGATTAGAGTAGCTTTTATTAAGTCTTAAAATTGAGTAGCATAAACCCTTCAAATTTCTTTTTCAATGTTTTGCTACCCTAGACACTTCGAATTTCTATAAGAATTTTATAGGTACTTTGCCAATTTCTATTGAAAAATTTGATAGGATTTCCATTGGGATTACATTGAACAAATATATGCCAATTTGGGACGAATCAACATTCTAATATTAGGTGTTTGAATTTAAGTATTTAGATCCATTATTTAGATCTGCTTATTTATCTCAGCAGTGCTTTAAGCTTTTCAGTACACAGGTATTTTGTGTTTATGCCATTGTAAGATAGTATTTTAGAATTTCAAGTTCTATTTCTTCATTGTTACTGATAGAGACAAAAGACAGCCAAATTCTGCCCTGCTCATTGTATACAAGGGGCTTGCTTAAACATGCCCAAGATCAAAAATTCTGTCCCTTAACACATGCACAGTAAGGGAAATAAATCAATGTGGAGTGGCTTGCCTGTGCACTGGGAGAATGGGGTCGAGTCACCAGGAATTCTTGCCTCATGGGGGTGGGGCAGGGTAGGAGGGGTACTTTGATACATTGGCCTCTTCAGCCTGTGTGGTGGCCTGGTATTCAATCTGTGAGCTAGGAACACACAACTTGACCCCCTTTTCTTTCGCTGAGAGCTTTTTTTTAATACATTCCACTTTCCTCACTTTGCACTGTGTCTGTGTGCCTAATTTTTCCTGGTTGTTAGACAAGAACCCCGATTTTAGCTGAACTAAGGAGCAAAAATCCTGATCATTACTATATAGAAATGCAATTAAATTTTGTCCCTCCAGAGGCCGAGGTGGGAGGATCATGAGGTCAGGAGATTGAGACCATCCTGGATAATACAGTGAAACCCTGTCTCTACTAAAAATACAAAAAATTAGCCATGTGTGGTGGCACATGCTTGTAATTTCAGCTACTCAGGAGGCCAAGGCAGGAGAATCGCTTGAACCTGGCAGGCAGAGGTTGCAGTGAACTGAGATCACGCCACTGCATTCCAGTCTGGGCAACAGAGCGAGACTCCGTCTCAAAAAAAGAAAAAAAAAAAAAAAGTAAATAAATAAGTAATAAAATAAAATTTGTCCCATGCTTGTTGATCCATTATTAATTTCAGTCCTTTTGCTGATTTTCATTGATAGTTTCTATTGCCATGTCTACAAGTTCATTAATCTTTTATTCTGCGGTCTAATCTGCTATTAATCCTATTCAGTATATTTTTCATCTTAGATTTTTTTTTTTAAATCTCTGGAAATTCAACTTTGGCCTTCTTTATATTTTCCACACCTCTCCACAATAACCTTTCTCTACATTCTTGGACATGTGGAATATAGCTACAATTTATTTTCATGTCTTCATCTATACTTCTATTATCTGTATCACTTCTGAGTCATGTTTCTATTGACTGACTTTGTCATAATTATATGTCACATTTTTCTGATTCCTTCCATGTCTGAAAATTTTCTTGGATACCAGACATTATGAATTTTACCTTTTGGGTGCTAGATATTTTTGTACTCTTATAAATATTCAAGTTATGTCCTGGGCAGCAATTAATTTACTAGGAACAGTCTGACCCTTTTATGCTTTTAAGCTTTGTTATATAAACACTAGCATTGAATTTAGTCTAGGTAATATTAACCCATGACTAAAGCAACATACTTCAGACAGTCTACCAATAGCCCGAGTTATGACATATCAGAAACTGCTTCCCGGTTTGTATACATCCTGGAAATGATCCCTTAAATACATTCAATCATTTTGAGTGATATTCTCCTGACCAAGCCTAAGTCCTATACTTGCATATGCTGATTAGTGCTATGCTGAAGACATGAAAGGGACCCTTTGCAGATCTCTGGAGTTCAATGTGTCACTCTCTTTTCTCCAGAACTCTGCCTTTGGTCTCACAGACTCTCAGTTCCATTGGAGGGACTGCTGAACTATTACTGGTTTCTTCTTGTACTATAGCCTGGAAACGTATCTCCATGCAGCTTGACTCCAGGAATTCAGGATTGCAGTGAGCCTTGATCACACCACTGCACCCAACCTGGGTGACAGAGTGAGGACTTGTCTCAAAAAAAAAAGAAAGCTCTTTATATGACTTGGGAAAAATGACTTTTAAAAGGATTTGTCATGTGTATTTGTTTTCTGTGACTACTGTAACAAATTGCCACAAGCTAGGTAGCTGAAAATAACAGATATTTATTCTACAATAGTTCCAAAGACTAGACATCGCAAATCAAAGTGTCTGCAGGGAGTTTCTGGTGAATGTCACCATTAATGTCCTTGGCCTGTAACCA
Organism: Rhinopithecus bieti; assembly: GCF_001698545.2. NCBI lineage: Eukaryota > Metazoa > Chordata > Mammalia > Primates > Cercopithecidae > Rhinopithecus > Rhinopithecus bieti. The sequence goes on from NW_016806431.1 coordinate 303,077, forward strand.
CTTCACTCCCATCTCTGCCTCCATCTTCACATCACCTTCTCCTCTGTGTGTGTGTTTCTTCTCTTCTTTCTGTGTTAAATCTCTCGTCTTTTTCTCATGAGGATACTTGTCATTGGGTCTAGGGTGTAACAGTATAATCCAGGATTATCTCATCATCTGAAGGTCCATAACATAGTATCTGCAATGTCCCTCTTTCCAAATAAAGTAATATTCACAAGTACTGGGAATTAGCAGGCATACCATCTTTTGGGGAGGCTGCCATGCAACCCATTTCTTCATATAATTATCACAATAAATGCTCATTTGTCTATTATTAATACTTTAGTTTTGGGGCTTAAAAATATTAATTGAAGTTTTGGAACATATATGTAAGCACAAAGTGGTCACTGTTTATCGACAATTGTTTCCTCATACTTTGGGCTGTGGGAACCCATGGAAAGGGAATATGAGTGTTTGAAATAACATATGAGTGAAGCATTAGGGCAGAAATGCCCCAAGGATAATAGCATATGTTTTCTAATTAAGACAATCAGAGAATTTATACCCTGAAAGATCTGGAAATTCCCTCATCTCTTAAATCAGGTAAAGCACAAAAAGCATAAAGCTATAATGTGGTAAGCCAGGTGGTAGCACTACTGCTATGCGAATCTTCTGATTTTCCAAAATGTAACCTGCTATATAATGAATCCCTAAAAGAAATAACCAAGGATATCAAGTATGGCCTAGTTGCTAAATTCAGGTGAAAATAAGGAATACCATGGAGGCTTGTACATAGAAACTCTCTATTCCTAGAAATGATAGCTTGAAGGGAAGGAAAAAAGAAAAACCTCTAAAGTATTTCTTATTTTGACAGGTATCCTTCTAAAATAGGCTTTTAAAAAAGAGGCAGGAAGTCAAGAGTTCTTAATCTTATCAAACACATTAGAAATGACATTAGAAATTCTAGTAATTGATAAAATCTATAATCCTTTTAATCCAGGTCTTGAATCCAAGTTGGCAAAATATATATAGTACAATTCCACTTATGAAAAAATATTCTTATAAGACTAAATACATGAGTAGAAGAAAAAATATCTGTAAGTATTAACAAGAAACTTTAAATTCTTCTTTGTACTCTACTCCCCTCACCTCCCAAATTTAGTACCTTATTCATGGATTTTTTCCATCAAAAAAATTGTTATTTTCATATAAAAAATTTTGTAGCTATGTGGGGGGTTGGCTATATAAAAAATAATTGGGAAGCAAAAGAATGTTTAAAAGACTGTTGTGATTGTTTAGTCCTGAGAGGACCTGAAGGTGAACTATAGTAGCAGTGGAAAGGAAGAGGAGGGTAGGATCCAAGAGAGAGGCGTAACAGGATATTGTGACCAACTGGAATTGGGGATTAAAGAGAAGATGGAGGTAAACATGAAGCCAATACTCAAGTGTGGACACAAGAATGTCTCATGGAATTATTAGAAAAAAAAAAAAAAAAAAAAAAAATGATATAACAAAGATGTACATATTTTAAATGATGATGAGTTCTGCTCTGGGGTGTCTAGTTTTAGGAACTTTGGAACTCCCTTTTATTTGGTTATTACCACTGACTTTGACTGGTTTTCATTGGCCAGGCACCATGTTAAACTCCCTATGTGGTTTCTCTTTTTTAATCTTCACAATTGCAGTGGAAAATAAGTATTCTTGTTCCCATTTTATAAGTGAGGAATCCAAACTTAGAGGTTAATTAGAGAAGGCAAGACTCCTGGGAACAAGAACCTGTCTTAAGACTGTACAAAAACCTCATGGCCGCTGGGAGTAGGGTCAAAAAAATGTGGGTATTCAATCAGAGGATAGCCCTGGGACAACCCAATTTTCTCACTCATTTATTTTACTAAAGATTTTAGGGGACTGAAAGTGTCCATTATCTGAAATGTTGAGCTCACAAAATAATAGTACCTATTATAAATCCAAATGGTGAAAGGTCTCAGTCTGTAAGCCAGCCTTATAACATGCTTAGATGAATGACATAATGAGACTGCCATTGTAGGAAAAGAAAAATGGCTTTACAGCCAGAGCTGCTTTGCTCCAGTCCATCCACCTCCTCGTTCTAACACTGACAACTTACACCAGCTCTCCTAGACTCATTATTAATTGAAAACCCTTTTATACCCAGAAGTTCTCAGTTTGGACAATTATGTGGCCATCCTAACTATGATCACCAGGAAAATGTGTGAGTAGTTGCATTAGTTAGACTGAAGGCTGTGCTACTGTCATTGAGAAAACTACACTGGTCAAAGAACATAGGAATGTGTTTTTCTTTCTCCCATAGTAGTCCAGGGCAGATAGTTGGTCACAGCTCAAAAAAAGTCATCCCAGAACCCAGACTAACCAGATAGTTAGGATAGTTCTATTCTTAACTTGTCACAAGATTTTTCAGTTGTTGCCATTTTCAACCACCAAGAAAGGAAAGAGAAAATTCAGGATAGTCATCTTAATCAGTTAAACGAGAAATTATACACATCATTCCACTCACTTACCATAGTTAAGAATTTAGTCATAGGACCACACCAGCAAGAAAGGTGAAAGGATATGGGCTCAACTAGCAGAGCTTGCCACAATGGGGTAACTTCACTCACTAAAATCTCCTCTGTTTCATTCTCCTACATTGTAGCAGTGACACTAACAAATTTGTATTTATTAATTAGTAGTGCCACAGCAAAATAAATTTCTGCGTAGGTAGGTGGATAGCTGATCAAAATTCAGACTATATAGCTATCATAAAACATAGGATCAAGAGTCAAACTAAGTGTGTCACACTTTGTAGCTTTGCAAATATGTTTCAAATTCACTTTTGTTTGCCTTTGTTGCAGTATTTGCTGTACTAATTTGAAGAACTGGAAGAGAGATATAGTAGTAAATCAATAATTAATATGCTTTTCTTTTACCTGAATAATATAGACTTACAGTTTTAACACACGCTTATAACTTTTAAGTGAGTAGGAACAATAAATTTTAAAATATATTGCTAAAATTGAGGAAAAAATACAATAAATATTCCAAAGTTGACAATGAAAAGGTCAATTTAGACACTTTTTAAAATATTGCCAAAAGAAGAAATTCCTGTCACTAAAGTTGATTTTAGACGTAAGCAAAATCAATTGCAACTCATTTAATTGTGAAACTGAATTATCACTAGGATAAGTCAAATATTTTGTAATTGTAATTGAATATGAAATAAAGTTTTATATGCATACATCACCATGCAATTATAAACAGGAGGTAAATAAAACTGCATATTACAACTACATCAATATCTGAAATTTCTAAAAGTAAAAGCAGCACATATATTGGTCAGAATGTTATAGAAAGACCTTCAATTTGTGGATTTTGGATTCTTGGTTTTGAATATTGGCTGTGTGCCCAGCTAAGTTATCATGAATTGTATCTTGTTCCTCCCTCCTGCTTCCTCCAAGCTTACTGTGAGAGTGGACACACTCCTGGTTAAAAGAGTACAATAAGCCTTTCTTATTTGGAAATTATTAGAAGCAATAATCTATTACAATCAGGTATTTACTCACTGGCACTTAATTTGTAGTTATTTCTTGATGCAAAGAAATTAAAAGTGGTTTGAAGATAAAAGCTGGAAAAAAATCCTATTTTACTTAAGTAATAAATTATAAATTCATTGGATTTGATGCATGTGTTATCCTTTTTGTGTGGATCCCTAAAATAAATGCCACAGGAATGAGAAGGATATACATTACTGGCATCTCCTTTTGGTTAATATGCAACGCAAAAGAGAAATTATGCTATTTCTTCAGCATATTGCCTTACTGTTCTTTTCCTCAGTTCATACTTGTGATTAGGGTATGATATGGCACAGAGGAGTGTGCTATGTTTTATTTTGTTGCATATAGCTTTCCTTTGTTTTTCACTAAATCACATAATTCAACATCAGGTTGACTCACTTTGGTCACACAACTGTCCCTTAAACTCTTATACCTTTCTTTTTGGATTCAACTACTCTAATTGATTCATTTCAAATATGCATTTTCTGTTCCAACAAATGTGGTTCTGTTTCAGTAGGTCTGGAATGAGGCCTAGGATTCTACATTTTTTACCAGCTCACAGGTGATGGTGATTTTGCTGATATTCGGGCCATAGTTGAGCAGCAAAACAACTTTCATACTCATCAACAAAACCCAACATCTCTAGCAAAATAACAATAAAATTTAACTTTTAGAAAGTTCCTCAACCCCAAGTTTCCCCCTAGGAAAATCCCTAAATGTGTCTTGGTGGAAGAAAAAGGAAGTATGGAAAGTTCCACATACTTTTGACAACAATAAGGAAGATATTTGTTAGACCAGAAGTTATTAGTCATAACAAGAATTTTATGTAACAGATAAGGACTGTTAAAGATTTTAGGTACTTTGGAGCTGAAATTGAGGTGGTAAGTAACTTATAAAGTCTTCTGTTCTGGTTTATTTCCTTGAATGTTATTTTATCAGTGCTAGATGGCAATGAGGTATTGTAGATTGAAATTTACTCTCAATCCTACAAATGAGAGTCATCAGCATCAGGTAGGAAGATCCCTCAGTTATTAAAAATAGTCAATGAAGTGGTTTCACTCAGCTGAGTGCCCTGAATTTTTGTTAAAATTATGTGACTTTAATTTTTATAAACTCATAATTTACTCTCTGCACATATCTAAATTTTGTAAAGCACATAGTGCTTGTTTTAAATGAATGACAGGTTTAAAGGAATAAAAGTGTTTCATATGGGAGCATGAACTAAACTATACTAAATATACAGAATTACATGTTTACGGACTGTTTTCATAATAATTTCTGTTTGGGTGGAGTATCATACTTTTACTAAATATACACATTAAATAAATACTCTTTAAGTAGTAATATTTCAATTTATAGTTACAGGTAAAGAAAAATGCTAATATTCTCACCATAGGTGCTTGGTTAAAGAATATCAAATAAAACATTTTTGAATTGTGCCTCATATTTGGATTAAAACAAATGTTTTGAGAATGTTTGGCAAGTCTTCTATGACTTTGCAACTGTACTATACATTCATTATACATTATTTTCATGTTTTTCTATGTAGTCACCTGTTAGATCCTTATTTTGCTTTGAATTTTCTATGCTGTGTCTTTGTGTCATTTGAGTACAAGAGAACTATGACCTCTAAAAAGTTTAAAATGTGCTAAAGAAACTATTGAAAAATAAGAGAAAATGGGAATAGTATAAACTTTCATTACGTTAAATTTTCTGAATGAACTATTTACCTCCAAACTGATATTTATTTTTCTCATGAAAACAATATTTTGTTTCTATCTTGGATTGGGATGAAATGAATACTTTTTCCATTAAATTTTATCAAAATATTTGTGTCCATTTAATAGCTATTTACCTTAGTAGCAGGATATTTGGAAATCAATTAAAAAATTTAAGTGAAAGATGCATAAATATAAACATGTATGCAATACCTATATACTATGTGCATTTCTGTAAATATATATTCTATATATAACATATATACACAGCAGTACCATCAACTCCTTTATTTTTTTGTTTATTTTTTGAGGCAGAGTCCCACTGTGTCACCCAGGCTAAAGAGCAATGGCACTATCTCAGCTCACTGCAGCCTCCGCCCCCTGGGCTCAATACTTCCTTCCAGCTCAGTCCCCCAAGAAGCTGAGAATACAGGTGCACACCACCACGCCAAGCTAATTTTTGTATTTTTAGTAGACATGGGTCTCACCATGTTGGTCAGGCTGGTCTCAAACTCCTGGCCTTAAGTGAACAGCCCACTTTGGCCTCCCAAAGTGCTTGGGATTACAGGCGTGAGCCACTGTGCCAGCCCAACTCCTTATTATATTTTTTCACTTCTAAGCAAGGAAGCAATGTTTTCCAACAGAAAAATTTGCACTCAAATGATCAAATATCAAAATAATAATTCTCTACTTGAAAAAGGAGCATTACTGACATTAAATATTATTTTTATAATTAAAGATCAATCAGATACAATTGAAATAAAACTTATACAATCAGCCAAATGAAATATTTTAGAATGGATATGACACAGGTTGTCACAATATAATTATAATAATGGAAATATAAAATTAAAGAGATACGACACAATCAGAAACTAAAGAAGATGTGGAACAAGTAATCAAATAATAACAATGATGATGATAATCCTCTATGGAGGGTTAGATAAAGGGATATCGAGGTCACTTCAGTTGAGATATTTGAACAATTCATACAACATACAAACAGTTGATTGTAAGACTAGAGAGTAAGTCCATGAAGACAGATAAGTCACAACATCAGCATAGCTTTTATTAAATATGAAAAGACTACAAAAATGCAGATAAAGTTTTCCTAAAATTAGACAGCCATGAACAGACCTTGTCAGCTCTAGAATAAAATCACTTTCAAAGTGCAACTCCAGACACAAGATATTCCAGTATGGTAATGAAATATATTGATCCTAGGTAAGATGATATACATAGTATTTGTAGAAATCAATAACCCATCGCCATCCCAAAAAAGTACATTAATTCAATGCATTTTAATATTTATTAATAAATGAATCACTGAGCTTATAAGTTTGAAAAATGTATCAATCTAGATTCAAAAGAGTAATTCATCCTCAAAAGGGCCAGACTAAATAGACCTTCTTATAATAGTACATATTTCAGAGAAACTACAAAAAGTGTAGTTTTAGAGAAGTTAGCTGAAAGATAAGTTAATGTGTCAATTTGACTGAGTTAACGGGTGCTTGGATACTTGATACAACTTTATTTCTGGGTGTATCTATGAGGGTGTTTCCAGAAAATATTAGTATTTGAATCAGTAGACTGAGTAAAGAAATCTACCCCCATCAACACAGGCCAGCGCCATCCAATTTACAGAGGGCTGAACTGAATGGAGCAAAAGCACAGGAGGAGGACAGACATTCTCTTCTCAGCTGGGACATCCATAATCTCCTGCCCTTGGACATCAAAAGTCCTGGTTCTCAGGCCTTTGAAGACTCTGGGACTTACACCAGCAGCTCCCTGAATCCCTCTACTCCCAACTCCCACCAAATCCTTTCTCAGGCCTTCAGACTTGGGCTGAGAGTTATTCCATAGGCTTCCCTAGTTCTCACGCTTTTGGGCTCAGGTTGATGTATATTACATGCTTTCCTGATTTTCTGGTTTGTAGGAGGCATATTGTAGAACTTCTCAGATCCACAATTATGTGAGCCAATTTCCATAATAAATCTTATTTTATATATCTATATATCCTATATTGATTGTTTCTCTAGAGAACCCTGACTAATGCAGGTGGTTATCAGTAACATATAGAGCAGCATGATATTCTGAGCCAGATTTGTAAACCATGCTTTATTATCTTTCTATTCCCCTTTTTGACTCATTTTCCACCTCCATTTTTCTTGCCTTTTATCCTCAAGGCATTTGTTGCCACCGGGCTTTCAAAATCTTTGAGTTAGAACCTAATAGTCTAAAAATATACTTCTTCTAATGCCCAAAAGTTTCACTCTCACAATAATACAGATATTATCCAGAAGGAAATTAATTGGTTGACTTTATGGTAGGCATGATTAATAAAGCTAATCACCCCGGTAATACATGCATTTCAAGAGAAGAAATTGTTAATAAACTTTGTTCAGACCACCAATGTAGTTGTCTCATATGATTAAAAATAAAGTCTTTTATTAACAAAAATGGTGACAATGTACTGGCAGCATTATTAGACTAAGAATCCATAGCCTGGACTCTTGTCTGCTCTTTTACCAACAAGCCAGATAATTTTGATGGTTTATTTTAGCCCCAGGTACATGTTCCACACATTTAAAATATAATAACAAGTGACTTTTGTAAGAGTTGTGATCCATCAAGCTCTTTTGTTAAGCACTCATCCCACAAGCTAACAGGGTAAAAACTATTATTATTCTTATTTTTCAAACAAGAAAGTTGATGCTTAAAGAGGTTAAGTGTATAACCCAAACACACAGTAAGTGAATATTATATTTTCTAATTTACATTAAAACCATTTTGCCATAGACTGCATTGTAAATATTAACAGCATTTTAATCTACACCTTTGAAGTAGTTAATACAGTTCACCCTGGAACAACACACGAGTCAGGGACACCAACCCTTGAGCGTACGAAAATCCACATATAGCATTTGACTACCCCAAAACAGAATTACTAATAGCCTATCATTGACTGGGAGCCTTACCAATAACATAAACAATCAATTAACACATATTTTATATGTTATATGTATTACATACTGTATTATAGAAAAAGCTGGGGAAAAGAAAATGTTAAGAAAATCATAAGGTTAAGAAAATCATAATTTGCAGTACTGTACTTCGATACCATAAGTTTATGCTGTCTGTTTACAAGACGAATTGTCTGAAACAGAGAACTGTGGCTGCAGACCCTATGGTACATGTAAAGCAGTTCGACTTTTTTGGGTAATGCCATGACTTTTCTCTGCTTCTTGGAAGTACTTGCAGGATCACCAGTGGCACTTCTTATGAGTCCCATGGTGTTAAAGGCTTACATAATTGCATTAAACATGAAAAATATCTGAGAACTGCAAGATACCATTTTTTTTTTTCTGCCATGTGCAACTTACTGGAGAGTAAAACCACTCAGAGATGATGAGAGTCACATGGTGTTTATTTAAAGAGGTTCTGGCAACACTTGGGCTCACTGTAATAGCGACAGGGGGTGGCTATGAAATTATTACAATAGTACAGTATGTACTATAGTTAACTGTGTGCAGTTATAATTTAATACTGCACCTACTTCGTAAACAAACATTTACTTTGTTTCTATTTCTCTTGACTGCCAATGTCACCATGTATGGTCTCTGTGTGTGCGTAAGTTTTCATAAACTTTTTTATGCATTTGTATATATTCTGTGGTAACAAATGATAAACTAGGCTAGTATTTACATATTTTATGCATTCATGACATACCTAATTTTTTCAGTATCTCTAGGCTACATGATTTGTCTGCAAGTTTTTTCATATTGTTGCAAATCTCCGAAAAAATCTGATATATTTATAGAAAAAAGTCTGCATATAAGTGGACCCATACAGTTCAGACTCATGTTGCTAAAAGGTCAACTGTTTGTCAGGAGCCTTAATTAAGAATTCATACTCACAGGTGGTTGCTTAGCATTTGATGGAGTCCAATCAGGATTCCACACTTAGAGCCCACTTCTACAACTTGGACTATTTCCATCTCTGATCAGCAGTAGAAACTTTGCTAATTAGCTAAATGATGGTAGAAGAGAATTTTACTGGTAAAATTAATGTTAACACAGATAAGTGGACTGGCTAGAAATATTTACAAGTACTTTTGCCCTTGCATGAAAAGGATTTAGGAGTCTATGATCCCAGAAGACAGCACACTTCAGACTGGTGCTGTGATCCACCTGGATATCAAGGTGCCTGACTGGTTGAAAGTCTCCTGCTGTGTCAGGTCTGCCCCTCACTCTGAAGACTCCCACACTACCAAATCACTCTGTTTCCTTTCATGTGTATTATTCTTCAATAAACCTTTTATACTCCTAATCCTATCTTGATACCTGCTTCCACAGAAAATGCAAATTAGCACAGGTGCGCTGGGCTTAGGACACAATTGGAACTATGTTTATCTGTTAAGAGAGGATTCTGTTGTCTGATTCTGATTCTTAGCAGTATCCTGCCTTCCTAGAAGACTGAAACATCTGCTTTGAATAAGCCTATTCATGCAAGGTCTGGTTCAGGTGTCTGAAGGACAGAGATCTTTATATCAAACGCCCACAAAAGAGCAGAGTGAATAGATTTTATGACTGTTGTTTGATAGTGTGCTAATAAATTGTTTGTTTCTGTGGAAGGATCTAGTCTGAAAGCCTGAAGTTTGCTCTCATTATAATTTCCCACCTCTTATGAGTTGGAGAAAAGGCACACGGGTTGAGGCAAAACCTATAGCTCTCACCTAAAAAATCTCATAATTGGGAATGATGAAGCCGACTTAAATCAGTTCACATCATGAAGTCGGGTGTTTTACTCAAGTTGCTTAATTCCAAAGGTCATTTCCTTAAATTCTTATGACATAATATGCTTCCCGAACTTGTCTGTAAAGGATTAAGTGTCCAGTGACATATTAATAAGCTATTCCTAACAAAGGGTTTGGGAAAACTTGCTTACTATACTTCCCTCTTAGAGATTTCTAATATAAATTACTATATTGTAGTCTTTGGGAAGTCATACAGTTTTTTAAAAAATAACCTATGCACTCATCAATTTTAGAAAGGAAATGGACCACTTGATCCAATATCTCAAACTTATTTAACAACTGAAGCATTTTTTTTTTTTTTTAAATGAGAAATAAGCTTTCTGTGAAATTCTGCCTAGGGACAAAAGATAAATATGTATTTTTATCTCCAAAATTCTATGATTCTTTAAAAAACTGGCAAATTACAGAAGGCGGGCTTCAAAAAAATTCTTATGAATAAGGCCTTCCTCTTTTTCGTAATCAAGCTACCCTTTTCCTAGACATATGCTGCATGACCACAAGATTCAGTGATGCACCCATTTCTAAGATTATCAGTCTCTGTGGACTGCACTGAGTCTGTGCAGATTTTCAAAGTTCCCCATGCTCTGGTCCTATAGTGCTTAGCCATAATTATCAAGCATTACTCATCATATAAACCTTCTATTCAAAAAACTGCTGTCCTTATTGTTTCCTTTATTTCCATCTTTGTATTTTTGCTTTTTTTTTTTCTTGACCTGATATATCTTCTCCTAGAACTTCCAAGTTTGGTGCATGGCCCCTTCTTTATAAACGCTCTCTAGCGATTCTAGTCTACATTGAGCTATTCTTTTACAAATTCAATTACACCCACACTAGAATTAGCTGTGGAGCTTCTGCTCCAAATGCACAAACCTTGAGTCATCCCTGAACAATACTGATTTCGTGGGTCTGGTATGGAGTCTAGGTACTCATAAGTTCACAAATCTCTGCTGGCAATTCTGGTATACAGAAAGAAGTGAAAAGCCTCTAACGTATAATGTGCCTCCTGTACCAATCAATTAAACGTGTTTCATTGCTTCCAATGGGCCAAGTGCTCTGCTTAGGGGATTGGATTGCACAGAACATAGTATTACTCCTACTCACAGGTAGCACAGAGTGTGGCTGTTGGGAGGAATTCAATCAGCTAATGGTGGTAAGTGCTAAAAAGGAGAAATGAGTGCACTGCTTCAGGAGCACTGAGTAATGGATGGTAAACAGAGGAACTACGGAAAAAATTTGTTCAAAGGAACTAAGTTCAGGTGGCTCTTGAAGAATTGGATTTTGTCTGCTAAATAAACAGCCTATCATGGCTGTGGCTCCAGCATGGAGTATAGCAGAATCAATAGAAATGCCAATGGAGGTCAGAATATAAAGGATTTAGAGTACCATACTAAAGATGTCACTGTTTTCCTCTGGATAACAGAAAATAATTTAAGAAAGAAGCATCCAACTTTATTGTTATCTAGTGTTGATTCATATAATAGAAATCCATATCAGTCTGCCCCATACATTTTATCAATAGTATGTCAAGAAAATCCATTTTTTAGTAAGGAACACTAAATCAGTAGCTCTCTAAATATATAAGAATATTATACTCTCAACTAATTTTCTTTAATTAGGAATTTATAATGCCCACATTTCAAAATATAATTTAAATGATTCTTGAAGGTCAATATATATTAATTACATTTAGCTTCAACTATAATTACTAATAAAGCCAAGTCCACTAGAATAATGATTACCAGAAACCAACTTTATCTAGGCAGCAGCAAACAGGCAAAAATAGTCTATTATTCTGTCAACTCAAGTATGCTGGGTAAATTAGAGACTATTTGCTAAACATCTTAACTAGACCATCTTCCACAATTAGGCCTTATATGGCCTGTGGAACATACATGGAATTAACTAAATCTAAAATGTGAAGTAATCAACTATGCTGATTACTGTCAAAAGAACTACTAATTCAGTCATATAAAGAATGTATTAGAGTGGAAAGAAACTGGAGTCTTGACAACTAATTGGGAAGATATTAAAACAGTAGAGCTTAATAAAAATCTGAAATATGGTACAGATGTTAGGAAGGCTGGTTAAAGGGAGGAACAGATTTAAAAATTCCTCTGGAGGCAAAACTGATAGTCTGTTTTGTAAGGAATTATATTGGGGAATTAAGAATATAGTGGAGTAAAATTTATCTAGCTAGTTCTCTTTTTTTTTTTTTTTTTGAAACGGAGTCTCGCTCCTGTCAGCCCAGTCCTGATGCAGTGGCCAGCATCTCAGCTCTACTGCAAGTTTCTCCGTCCTCCGGGTTCACTCATTCTCCTGCCTCACTTCCGAGTAGCTGGGACTACGAGGCCTGGCCGCCAACCCTTTTCGTTTGTTTTTTTGTTCGCTGTTTTGTTTTCTACGTTTTTTTTTTGTACCTCTTTTAGTAGATGATCGGGTGTTTCACCGTTTGAGTCCAGGATGTTCCTTCGATCTCCTGACTTGTGATTGCTCCGTTCTCGGTCCCAAAGTGCTGGGATTACAGGCTTGAGCCACCGTGCCCGGCCTCTAGCTTGTTCTTAACACAACTATCTGTTTGACCTCATACAGATTCCTTTCTGTGCCAGGAAGCTACCAAAGGGCACTGGATTGATGGTGCCACCTACTGACCCAAATCCAAACCACCAGGATACAATCACCTCCTCTCTGGGGCTCTCAAAGTCAGTACACAGATATTTTTGTCTCCTATTTGTTAAAATTCAATTAATTCAGTTGTGTACATCAACTTTCTCATTTATATGGACTATCCACATATCTTTCCCTGCTTTTCTATTTATCACAGTTCTTAGCTGTGTCAGAAACATTTAGCTAATTTTACCATGAGGAATGCTGGCTACCTTATTAAAAAAGAAATTACAACCAAGAAAACCAAGAGTAGTGCTTGGTATACACACCTATCCCAAGATGAAGGAGCATTTGATCAAAATTAGTTGTTTATTTCATCAGCCCCCGCATGTGCTTAAAAGTACCCAGATGCCTTCAGAGTCTAACAACCATCTTGTTTTCCTTTAAGCAAATTTCATATACCAGTATTCAAGACCAATATATCATTATTTGATTTTGTTTTATCATCTTGATATTTAATTAAAAGTACTAGAGCAGCATTATCTTATTTATTATTGTAAGTATACAGCATGTCAGCAACATCATCAAATTGTCTTGTGGACAGATTTTCATCACATTGTTTTCATATGAAAAATTTGCTTGAATTTTAAATTTTATAAGCTAATCTTTCACCTGTAATGTGCAAGTAGAGAAATCATTGAATAATTTTTCATTAAATGAAGAAAAAAAAACTCTATCTCATGAAATAAATTCATTAACCTCAAATTAGGGTTACTTGATATTCCTGGATACTGGTTAGGAAATTTAAAGGACCATGACTTCATACAAATAAATATGTGTGCCAAAGAGTATGAATAATATGGTTGAAATGATACTTATTATATTTTTGCTCCTGCTTGCAGGAGTTTCTTAAGACAGTACTCAGGAAGAAATCTGTGTCAGAGTGAAAGAAAATTAAGAAGAGATTGTATTTCCTGAAGGCCTATTACAATGTAATTATGTAATCTTTCTCTAAAGGTGACCCTTTGCCCTGCCTAACTTTTTAGAATTATATTTTCTTATATTCAGTCTTTCCAGCCATGGCTGAGGTACATGTGTCCCTCATAGAAATCTAGTAGAATGACAAAAACATTTGACATTTACAGCATCTCATGACCCTCCAAGGCACAGAAGTAATTTAATAGTGATTGAAAAATTTGCCATCAGACTACCCAAGTCTTCTTAAATAGTTTGGCAGTTAACAATACTGAGCTGTTTCAGACTTTCTCAGTGTCTACTACTGTATGGCATTGTTCACTAAGATAGCAAAAGCCTCCACTAACAAAGATGCATTCAGATTTTTACAAATGCAGAGTGAACAACAAAACAAGGTAATGTCTGAATGCTTAAAACATCTCTCATTTATAGGCAGAAGTATTTTGCTGGCTATAAAGTCAGAACCAGCCCTGGAATCACCTAATCACAAAGAAAAAGTATGTGTGTGGTTTTTTTGTTTTTTGTTTTTAACTGCAGTCATTGCCACCTTTGGGTTTGGGAGTGACAGAGAGGATTGCTATTTTGATTAGAAAAACAAAGTATCTCTGGTAACACAAGAAACAAATAGGCACACTGGTTCACACAGTAGCACATATATCCATATGCTTAGTTTTTAAAAAGGCAGGTTAAAACAAAACAGTGCCAAATTCCTCTGAATAATATTGTAAAAGAGAGTCTTTAATGAATGGCTTGATTTGTTCAGTTTCTCAGATGTTAGTTTCTCTTACAAGGGAAGGCAAGTAGAATAGACTAGAGACTAGGGTCCTCAATTTGAGCAGAGAAAGAGAAGATGGAATAAAAGAACAGATAGAAGCCAAAGGAGAGAGGTGGTCGATAATTCCCAACAGGGGATTGCTGAAAGAATGGTTTGAGAGGTATATAAAACCTAGGGTTAAATTGTCCTTTTCTGTGCTGTGACTGTTTTCCAAACTGCAGCAGATTTGTCACTACCCTGTTGGTGCCTTAGAGAATTATAAAGAAGGGTCTTTGTCCACCCATGGGGTGAAAGAGAGTAGGAGGAGAATTGTAACTTCAGAGAAGGAACAAGAAGTCAAGTGCTTAATGAGTTGAAGCCAGGAGCAGTGATTCAGAGCAAGATGTAAAATATTCCCTTAGAAAATTCCTCTGAGAATCTTCTGAAACACCAGGAACAACCTTGGACTTCCTTTGTCCACCAGGAAGGAGCTTATAGTCACTTTATTTGAATATTTAAAAAGTAGGATGCCCTGAAAAGACAAGAATGTGGAGACCCTTTCCTTATCATGCATTATCTTGCTCCAAGGGGCTCATTTACTGCCACGTATACATAACTGAGAAACTTTGGTGCTCAGGAATGAGACCGAGCTGATCACCATCCTGGGAAGGGAGAGCCCTAGGGAAAGGGAGAAACCTGCTTCAATGTCCTGGGGTCATTTACATGGGTGGTGTAAGGGTGAGAAAGCACATGCAGGAGGTAATGGCCTTGAAATTCGAGTTTCCATTCTTCTCTGGGGAGAAATGAGCAAGTGGCCTCACCTTGGCATCATGGTGCAAGAAAAGTAACAAAGTCAATAATCAAAGAATCAAATCCTCAAAACACATATACACATAAAACTAATGTTAGTCACAAATTCCCATCTATAGGGCCAGTCCTGTATATGGTTATTTAGGAAAAAGCTATTCCAAAATTACTTTCCACAAACCCTCTCCTTGAAAGGCAAGTAGCTAAGAAACTGATAGGTGAGTAATTGTTTTGGTAAGCTGGTAGAAAGTAATGAGCCAGAAAGTGGTGTTATTTGGGCCAAAGGGGAAAAGAAGAGGATAAGAAATAGACTGAAATGGAGAAGTCAAATAAACTCTACTGTGTGCTCACACTGTGCCAGAGACCAGCCTTAATGAGAGAAGTTTGCTTGGAAGCCTAGAGAGATACTGGACTTTGTTTT
The DNA here is from genome assembly GCF_001698545.2 of Rhinopithecus bieti. Lineage (NCBI taxonomy): Eukaryota > Metazoa > Chordata > Mammalia > Primates > Cercopithecidae > Rhinopithecus > Rhinopithecus bieti. The sequence goes on from NW_016806431.1 coordinate 318,720, forward strand.
AATTTTACTTTTTGTAAACGGACAGATAAAATTGTATATTTTTATCCTGTACAACATATTATTTTGAAGTATGTACACATTTGGAATGGCTAACTCATTTCACATACTTAATATTTTTGTGATGAGAACACTTTACACTCAGCATTTTTCAAGATTATTGTTAGCAATAGTCAACGTGTTATACAACAGATTTCTTGAACTTATTCCTATCTAACTGAAATTTTATATTCTTTGACCAACTCCCCAAGGATTCTTTGGCCATCTCCCCAAGGCCACTCACCCACCCTCCCCAACTTCTGGTAACCACCATTTTACTATTTCTATGAGATTAACTTTTTTAGATTCTACTTATGAGTGAGCTGATGCAGTATTGTCCTTCTATGCCTGGCTTTTTTCACTTAACGTAATGTCTTTCAGGTTCAACCATGCTGTTGTAAATGACAAGATTTCTTTCCTCTTTTTTTTTTTTTTTTTTTTTTTTTTTTTTTTTTTTTTTTTTTTTTTTTTTTTTTTTTGAGATGGAGTTTCGCTGTGTCGCCCAGGCTGGAGTGCAGTGGTGTGATCTCGGCTCACTGCAAGCTCTGCCTCCTGGGTTCACGCCATTCTCCTGCCTCAGCCCCCTGAGTAGCTGGGACTACAGGCGTCCGCCACCATGCCCGGCTAATTTTTTGTATTTTTAGTAGAGACGGGGTTCTTTTTTTTAATGACTGAAGAGTATTTCTTTGTGTATATACACATTTTCTTCATTCATTCATTCATTGATGTATACTTGGTTTGAGTCCATAACTTAGCTTTTATAAATAGTGCTGCAATAAACATAAGTGTGCAGATATCACTAACATATTGTATCCATTTCCTCTGAATAGATGTCCAAGTAATAGGATTGCCAGTAGTACTATTTTCAATTTTTTGAGGAACCTCCATAGTGTTTTTTAAGATAGCTATACTAATTTATATTTCCTCCAATATTGTGCAAGGGTTCCCTTTTCTCCACATCCTCACCAACACCAGTTATCTTTTGTCTTTTTGTTAATAGCCATTCCAACAGGAGTGAGGTGATATCTCACGGTGATTTGATTTGCATTTCTCCAACGATTAGCAATGTTGAGCATTTTTTCTATACACTTGTTGCCCATTTGTGTGTTATCTTTTGAGAAATAGCTATTCAAGCCCTTTGTCCATTTTTAGGTTGAGTTATTTTTCTTGTAATTGAGTTGTCTGAGTTCTTTATATATTTTGGATATTTACCCCTTAACAGATGTATGGTGTTTAAAAATATTTTTTCTCCCATTCTGTAGGTTGTCCCTTCACTCTGTTGGTTGTCTCTTCACTGTTTATTTTTACTTCTGCTGTGCAGAGCCTTTTTAATTTCATACAATCCCATTTGTCTATTTTTGCTTGTTACTTGTATTTTTTGGGTCATGTCTAAAAAATTATTGCCTAGACCAATGTCATAGAGCTTTTCCCCTTTCTATTTTTCTAGTAATTTTGTAGTTTCAGGTCTTCCATCTAAGTCTTTAATCCATTTTGGTTGGTTTTTATATATGGTGAGAGATAGAGGTCTGTCTTCATGTGGATGTGGAGATGATTGAGTTTGAAGACGAGGGCAAGGTCATTGGTTAGAGAACAGAAACACAGAATCACTTCACTCTTGTCAGCTTATTGGAAACAGGCACAAAAGCAATAAGTACTCCAAATTAAATTTCTATTTTTATTTTTACAATTTAGTATTATCTATGCTTTTAATACTATATACATCTACTGTATCTTTACAGCAGATATACTGTATAATGAGCTACTACTGTGTATCTTTTCCTAGTTCTGCTCTATAACATCAGGTTGACAGTTTTTCAGGTTATATAATTTAATTTTTAGTGATGGCTGTGTTACAAAATAGCTTTTTATGAAGTAGCACTATGTGTATCTAACACATTTCTGGATGTACACATTTAGCTAGATCCTCATGACTCAAGATAAGGACTAGGCAAAGAACTGTTATGCCTGGTAAAGCTAAGAAACAGACTAAGGTTCAGTTTATAGCAGGAGAGTATGGCAGCTGTACTGTTGGGCATGGTAGAGTAGTAGTACCCACTATCAGAACAGCTACGCATATCAGAGACTGTAGAATACAAAAGATCAGGGACAGTGCCTGCTCTGCATGACATGGGGCAAAAAAGCATGGGTGCTATGTGAGGGGAGTTACTGTCAAGTATTTGTGGGATATTTGGAAGATTACCATAAATACAAGTCAGGGAAAGATGAAGACTGGAAATCCTATGAATACTGGTGAAACATGGATAGTTGGATGATTGATTTTAATGTAAAACACATTCACAGGCTTTCAAAGCCTAGAAAACATTCAGATTATGTCTTCTGCTACATTCAGGAAGCTAGTTGGCTCAAGATTTATTCTGTTTGTGGCTTTTTGATTCCCAGATTCCAGCTAGGACATTGAGAGCCTGGGTTCAGTGGCTATGGCAGGAGCTTCCTGGTTGGGGAAGCTGAGGTTTCCTTAAGTTAGCTGAGTTATTGATATTAGAATTCTTCTTGAAGAGTCAATCTAAAGCCTGCTCTCCAGCCCTTCCAATGATTTTTTAAGCACTTAATTTCTTATATTAAATACTTTCTGCTTAAACTAGCTAGAGTAGTTTCTGTATTCTGCAACAGGAAGTTCACTCATTCTCTCTTTCATTTGGTGAATTGTGAATCCAAGAAGAAAAATCATAAAACAAGCTTTAAAATATGAAACATAGATAACAGATTAAGTCATTTTAAATTGAATTCTTTATTTACTCAAGTGGCATTATCATTAACCTAACTGAAAAAGAGAATATGTTGAGTTTATTGAAGAAAAAAGAAATCTTAGGAAAAAACCCACAATTTTTTGCATAACAGTTGAACAAAATCCTTGACTGTGTTGATTCCTCACAGAGATTACTACACAAAGTATTATTTGTGTTATCTTATGAAGTTCTCAATTTTAAAGACTGAAAAATAGTTGTATACAACAGAAAATCCTAGAGAAAGCCTATTATTTTCTCTTTATAAGGTGCTTACAAATATTACAAGTCAAGGGAATTATTGTGATGGTATTAGCTCAGTCAGAAATCTATCCACATCATTAAATATCCTCACCAGGAATCTGAACAACAAAGAAAATTAAATTGGCTTACTGTGATCTGTAACATTTATAAGCGGTGGTTTACCTAGAATGGCTTGACAATTCTTAAAGCACTGTCACACTGATCAACACCACCCTTTTAAGGTTGCTAAGCTTTATTTCCTACTCTGTTTTTATCAGACGTTATAACACTTAAAGGTGAATCACTCTGAGTTCTGTAAGGTACTGAACCTTTTTATTTATTTATTTTATTTGTAATACCCACAAATGCCTTGTGCGATTTATCTTTACCCTGTGCTACAGAACACCAACTAGATATCCACAACTCAAACAACTCACAACCCAAAGGCCAAGCTTTTTCCACAGTCTGGTTCTTTCATACTGATTGTCCAAAGAAAACATAAGCAATAAGCATGCCTGCCTATATCAAACCATGCTGCCTCCCTGGGGCTCAAGCACTGCAGGCTGGCGGCTACATCTGCCTTTTCTTTTGAAGATCATCTTGTACTGAAAAGTGTGCCAAGAATTTAAAATAGAAACATTTGGCTTTGATTAAAACAGCTTTCTATTTTTAAAGAACTGCCTGTCCATAGAGACTTTAAGGCAGTAATTTGCAATGTCGTGGCCAGGTCCTGTCTTTATTTTAATTATTCATACAGTATTTCTTTTAAGTGAGCTATCTTTTACCTTTGAATATTTAAACATTATATATTTTCATATGCTATTCAAATGCTTAGAGAGTTTCTAGCAGCTAGAATAAAAGATCATGTCAATAAGTTTCAGAAAAAAATTAACTGATGTTTAGGATAACCCATCTCAGAAATTTCTCATCTACATTATTTCATAATCCTAGATGGAGGATCTAAAATTAGAAACATGTGTTCAAAGCACAACTCATGTCGATGAAAAAGGTCTAGTTAAATTATAATTCTTTGATAAAATTTAGTATAAATATTTCCATTTAATATTTATACCTGGAGTACTATAAAAACTAGACTCTCAATAGGATAACATAATGATGAGCTAATGAGGTTTCCACAAGAGAACAATCTTTTCCTGAGAGGTACAGATCATACTATATATTTTAAACCTACAAATGTGTAGTTTAAACACCATTTTATAAAATTGCATGTATAAATAAGAAAAATAACTTCTTTGCCATAATCACAATTGTTAGCTTATATTTCAGGATAGGAAGAAAAAATGTGGATTCGGTTTACCAGTATTTTATTGAGGATTTTTGTATCGATGTTCATCAGGGATATTGGTCTAAAATTATCTTTTTTTGTTGTGTCTCTGCCAAGCTTTGGTATCAGGATGATGTTGGCCTCATAAAATGAGTGAGGGAGTATTCTCTCTTCTTCTATTGATTGGAATAGTTTCAGAAGGAATGGTACCAGCTCCTCCTTGTACCTCTGGTAGAATTTGGCTGTGAATCTCTCTGGTCCTGGACTTTTTTTGGTTGGTAGGCTATTAATTATTGCCTCAATTTCAGAGCCTGTTATTGGTCTATTCAGGGATTGAACTTCTTCCTGGTTTAGTCTTGGGAAGGTGTATGTGTCCAGGAATTTATCCACTTTTTCTAGGTTTTCTAGTTTATTTGCGTAGAGGTATTTATGGTATTCTCTGATGGTAGTTTGTATTTCTGTGGGATCAGTGGGATGAACCCGGTACCTCAGATGGAAATGCAGAAATCACCCACCTTCTGTGTCGCTCACACTGGGAGCCGTAGCCTGGAGCTGTTCCTATTCGGCCATCTTGGAACCGCCTCTCTAGGCAATACCGTTCAGGACATAGGCATGGGCAAGGACTTCATGTCTAAAACACCAAAAGCAATAGCAACAAAAGCCAAAATTGACAAATGGGATCTAATTAAACTAAAGAGCTTCTGCACAGCAAAAGAAACTACCATCAGAGTGAACAGGCAACCTACAGAATGGGAGAAAATTTTGCAATCTACTCATCTGACAAAGGACTAATATCCAGAATCTACAAGAAACTTAAACAAATTTACAAGAAAAAACAACCCAATCAAAAAGTGGATGAAGGACATGAAGAGACATTTTTCAAAAGAAGACATTTATGTGGCCAACAAATATATGAAAAAAGTCCATCACTGGTTATTAGAGAAATGCAAATCGAAACCACAGTGAGATACCATCTCATACCAGTTAGAATGGTGATAATTTAAAAGTCAGGAAACAACAGATGCTGGTGAGGATGTGGAGAAAGAAACACTTTTACATTGTTGGTGGGACTGTAAATTAGTTCAATCATTGTGGAGGACAGTGTGGTGATTCCTCAAGGATCTACAACTAGAAATACCATTTGATCCAGCAATCCCATTACTGGGTATATACCAAAAGATTATAAATCATTCTTTTATAAAGACACATGTACATGTATGTTTATTGCAGCACTATTCACAATAGCAACGACTTGGAGCCAACCCAAATGCCCATGAATGAAAGACTGGATGAAGAAAATGTGGCACATATACACAATGGAATACTACGCAGCCATAAAAAAGGATGAGTTCAGGTCCTTTACAGGGAAATGGATGAAGCTAGAAACCATCATTCTCAGCAAACTATCACAGGAACAAAAAAACACTGCATGTTCTCACTCATAAATGGGAGTTGAACAATGAGAACATATGGGCATGGGGAGGGGAACATCACACACTGGGGCCTGTCCAGGGTTGTGGAGCAAGGGGAGGGATAGCATTAGGAGAAATACCTAATGTAGATGACAGGTCGATAGGTGCAGCAAACCATAATGGCACATGTATACCTATTTAACAAACCTGCATGTTCTGCACATGTATCCCAGAACTTAAGTATAATAAAAAATAATAATATAGGAACAAACCACACACATTACAGTCAGAGCTTCCAACAAATGCTCAGAGAGAAATTGTGGTCCCCAAAATCCATTGCCGTGGAGCCAAGTGTGACTCTGGGTAAGTTATTCAGCACCTCTGAAACTCATTTCTTCATTTCTGCAATGAGAAATTGACTGTATCTCCAAGGCTTCTTATAATCTTATAATTTAGTGACGCCATAGTTTTTTTTTTTTTTTTTAACTGCCATGTCCTTCATACTAAGATTTTAAGATCATATATGTTAATTGAGTCATGGTGACACTTAATAGTTTATCTTACTTGAAGGTGAAATTTGCTGATATAGGAAAACATTGAAACCTCAAGACAGAAAAGTTATCCTCACTTATTAATCTACCTCTCTAGCTATTTCAAATTATCAGATACTTATTGCCTCTGACCTCTACAAGGTACCACACTAGGACTATTAGGAGTATAGAAATGAATAAAATATCATTTCTACTACCAAGAAACTTGAGACAAGGAACCAGAAGACTTAAAATGAACTAAGATGAGTAAATAAATTCATGATGCTAAAGTAGTTACCTAATTAGCCTTTGATTCAGATCCCTAAACTATATGATACATAAATATTTTATCTGACATTATATACATACATATGCACAAACACAGCTCAAGAAATATATATAAATAATTTTTGTGTATATACTTGGGGTAACATGCATACATATATTCATATCCTGCCTCTCTCTGCTGAAGAAACTTAGAAGAAGTGAAATAATAGTAGCAATAAACACAAGTAGCATCCAGACCATGATCTCTAATTACCATTATCTGACACAAGGATTATTTGGAGAAATAGTTGGTTCCAGGTCTGAGGTAGAGAAAATATAAGATGAATCTAAAGCATTCTGTGGTACCTGAAAATAAGAATGTGTTGCAATCATTTTTTGATAGAGCAATGTCCAAAGGATGCAGAAACAACCTGAAAGAATGACTAATGGCAAAAGCTGGAACAATTTGAACAAGAAAATAAATAATGACAATAGTAGATTATGAACCAAAGGGGAAAATATCTGATTTTATTCTGATATAAATGACAAATAAATGACTAAGTGAGGGAGAAGGGACAACTCTTCCTCAAATAAAACTTCTAAGTAATGAAGGTAGACTTCATGAGAAAAACAGATAATTACCACTAGAATACCACAATAATAATCACTGCAGGCAAAATCCACTAAGAATGCTAAAACTATTGAATGAAAGCTTAAAAAGAAATAGAACATTTACATAGCCCCAAAGTTTCTAGCCCCAAAATATATTAATTACTGTGATTGCTTTAACACATGTCCACAAATACTTTGATACTTCTCCCCCCAGGAGGTGAATCATTTTTCTTCCTTTGAGAATTAGCTCAATCAGTGAGTCACCTCTAATAGAGTACGGAAAGGGAGAAAATAGTAACTTCACAGTAGAGGAAGATTAACCAAGTGCATTAGTTTGCTAGGACTGCCATAACCAAGTTCTACAAACAGAGTGGCTCAAACAACAGAAATGTATTTGGTCTTATAGTTCTGGAAGCTTGATGTTGAAAATCAGGTTATTGACAGTGTTGGTTCCCTGAGGGCTGTGAAGAAAGATCCCTTCCATGGCTCTCTCTGAGCTTCTAGTGGTTTGTTGGCAACTTTTGGCATTCTCTGGCTTACAGAAGCATCACCCCAATCTCTGCCTACATCTTCATATGGCATTCTCATGTTAATGTCTATGTCCAAATTACCTCTTTTTATGAAGACAGCAGTGATAGTGGATGATATAGTTTGGTTCTATGTCCCCTTCTGATATGGTTTTGTTGTGTCCTCACCCAAATCTTATCTTGAACTGTGGTTCTCATAATCCCCGTGTGTTATGGGAGGGACCCAGTGGGAGGTAATTGAATCATGGGGGTGTTTACCTCCATGCTGTTCTCATTACAGTGAGTTCTCATGAGATATAATGGTTTTATAAGGAGTTTTTCCCCCACTTCACTCTGCACTTCTCCTTGCTGCCACCATGTGAAGAAGGACGTGTTTGCTTCCCCTTTCACCATGAGTATAAGTCTCCTGAGGCCTCTCCAGCCCTGCAGAACTGTGAGCCAATTAAACCTCTTTCCTTTATAAATTACCCAGTCTCAGCTATGTCTTTATTAGCAGTGTGAGAACAGACTAATACACTGCCCAAATCTCATGTTGAATTGTAATCCCCAGTGCTAGAGGAGGGGGGTGGTGGGAGGTGATTGGATCATGGGGGCAGACTTCCCCCTTGCTGTTCTTGTGACAGTGAGTTCTCATGATATCTGCTTGTCTAAAAGTGTGTAGCTCCCAGCCATGTAAGACATGCCTGCTTCCCCTTCATCTTCTGCCATGATTGTAAGTTTCTTGAGGCCTTCTCAGAAGTTAAGCAGATGCTGCCATGTCTGCTGTACAGCCTGTGGAATCATGAGCCAATTACACCTCTTTTCTTTATAAATTACCCAGTCTCAGGTATTTCTTTATAGCAATGTGAGAATGGACTAATACAGTGGCTTAGGGACCCATCCTATTCCAATAGGGTTAAGACCTCATCTTACAACTAATTACATCTGCAAAGAACTCTTTTCCAGTAAGATTACATTCTGAGGTACTGTTGAGGTTATGACCTCAGTATAGGAATTTCAGGGGGGACATAATAACCCATAGCACTAAGTGATAAATGTTAACATCGCCAATAATAAATCATATCAATGCCATATACCCCAATACTATGTAATGAGAAGGGCACATCACCTCTGTGGTATTCTTCCCCAAAATTCGTAACCTAAGATGAATAATGATAAAATGTAAGCCAAACCCTTATTGAGGGACAATCCAAAAGTACTTGACCATTACTTTTTAACAGTGTTAAAGCATTGAAAGAAAAGAGAATGCTAAGTAATTATCACAGATTAGAGAACAAAAAGAGATCTGACAACTAAATGTAGTGTGGTATTCTGATTTGAATCCTAGAACAGAAAAAGGACATTAGTGGAAAACTGGGGAAATTGAATAGCCTGTAGTTAATAGCACTGTGCCAATGTTACTATCTTAGTGTTTTGATAACTGATCTGTGGTTATGTAAAATATTAAAATTAGAGGAAGCTGGGTGATAGGTATACAGAAACTATGTGTGTTATCTTTGCAATTCTTCTATAAATCATGCTTTTGCAAAATAAGACATTTTTAATGTATTCATTAATTCAGGATATTAGAGACTTTTATTGACATTGTGCATCAATTCTAGATTGAATTGGAGGTAAGTTCTACTAAATGGTACTTTCAATTGGTTAATTGTCCAAACGATGGACACAAGAGCACTAGAATCTATATATATATGATAGTATAATTAGTTGACTTCATCTGAATCACTAAATTATGGCACAAAAAATGCATGTTACTCTAGGAGGATCCACAAGTTTCAAAACAAGTAATATAGAGCACAAGCATCTTTATAGAGACCAAATATAGCTTGTTATAATCAGGATGTTATAAATTATTTTAAAAATATATGTATGAAATAATGTATTATTGTTGATATAGGAAACACTCCTGGAAATCATAAGACATGATTGTTTCAATAGATATGTGGCAGAGGACATAAATTGGCAAGCACAAAAGAAGAAAAATAACTAGCTTCACCCACTCCAAGAAATCATTACTTAGTTAAACAAAATTTGAGAAAATAGTAAGTGCTTTTCCATACAAATTTAGCAAGGTAACAAATCCTACTGTTGGTGTTAACAAATACGCTGTTATAATGTTGATAGGCATGTCAATTGATGTACGTTTTTTGTTATTTCTTACCAAATTTTAAAACTATTCAGTTGTTAACTCAACAATTTCTCTTCCAGTAATTAAACTGAAGTAAATAATGCAATAGGGATAATTATACAATGAAAAATTTTAAACAGCCTAAATGTCTAAGGACAGAAGTATGATTAGAAAGTACTGCACCTGTAGAATATTTAAACACTACATAAGATTATGTATATAGGTATATATTATGACACTGATAAATGTCAGTGGTCCTTTTGTTGCTGTTGTTGTTGTTTTCCCCCTTGAGATGGAGTCTCATTTTGTTGCCCAGGCTGGAGTGCAGTGGCGCGATCTCAGCTCACTGCAACCTCCGCCTCCCAGGTTCAAGCAATTCTCCTGCCTCAGCCTCCTGAGTAGCTGGGATTACAGGTGTGTGCCATTACACCTGGCTAATTTTTGTATTTTTAGTAGAGACGGGGTTTCACCATGTTGGCCAGGCTGGTCTTGAACTCCTGATCTCAAGCGATCCACCACCGCGTCCAGCAGTGATATCTTAATGATACTGTTAAATATGAAAAGCAGGTTACAAATCATATTACCACATATAAATGTGTGTGTATGTGTGTGCACATGTTGACGTAGGAGGGAGAGGGCAAGAAGGAGAATACAGCAACAAAGATCTCTTTTAGAATGCTAAAGTTATCATCTCTGAGAAGTTGTGAATATCAACTCTTAGCTCATTTTTTTCTCATTTCTGTACGTATTTTGGCATTCATAGTTCTGCTCTTAGTCTTAGCCCCCTAATCTGCATCACAAAACAATGCACCTGTTTATTAATAGACACATTAGATTTCTTCCTTATGAATATATTTATTTCTTTGTACCAAAATGTCATATCTTAAATGTTTTTATTGGAACACTGTGACTCCTAGAGAAACTTCCTGCCTGTATTTGAAGATTGCAACCACAGAGTAGAACAAAAACAACTGCTCCATCCCATCTTCTCTAATGATATTCATTATCATCTTCTTTATTCATGCAGAACTCATTAGAACTGTAGACACCCCTAGTTTGAGTAACAAAATGTTTCAGATATTTTCAATGCTTCAAAACTTTAGTCAATGGATTTCATCATTTTTGGCTTTCTTGATGTAAAATAAATAAATATTATGAATAGTAAAATTTGCATGTTTTCTTCTGAAAATATTACTGTATACATCTATTTTCCCAGTAGATTGAGACGTAACAACTATAAATATATTTGGTAAGAAGAGAAAAATAAATGTGTGGAAATACGAGGTTTCATTTAATATCCTTCTGTATAGCTTCCTTGCTAGAAAATCAGCCATGGCTATAACTAAGTGTAGTGGCTTTGCACTGTGTCAATTAAGTGAAGCTGGAATTTTTCTCAGAGTTCTCATCCCTGTGGTTCTGGATCAGGAGTGATCACAAGGTAATTTGCATGAAGCTTCGAAGGCAGAAGTGAAGCACAGTAGCCACGTTTTCCTTCAGAGGTCCAGTGCACAATCTCGTGCTGTTGCAAATCACACCATCATCACTATTCTACTTGCTTATCTTCTTGGCTTGGACTAGCAGCTCCTCTAGCTCCCTTCTGACCTCCTCCTCCAGTTTCTTGCAATCCTAATCTAGATGCTTATTCAGCATCAGAACCAACTATACCAACGTTTTCTGCAAGTCACTAGCACTACTGAAATTGGAGTCAGTGAAGACAGGAGGAAGTTGCAATTTGTCATAGTCTTTTCCAATTCATCCTCATGGGCTCCATTTCATCCCTGGCTCAGCTCCACTTCACATCCATCTTCCATTCCCAACTGCCTTACTGCTGATTTCATACACATCACCAGACAGAGAAGTGACAGCCTCACATGGAGTGCTGAACCAGCTCCTGCAATTGTGTAAGGTCAAACTTCTATACAATGTTCTTCATTCTATGTCATTCATAATGGCTTTGCTTCCCTGTTCAAACCCAAAAGTTTTTGATCCACGCATAATAATACAGTAAAAAAATATGTAATAAGGCTTTGGGCCTTTGAGGCCCAGCTCTTCCAACATTTCCTTTATAAACTAGGAATTACCTCTAAACTAAGAATAACAACACTATATTGAAATGTTATTAGGAGTATTAAAAAGAATGTATGCAAAGTAACTACACATAGCAGACCCCAAATAAATGATAGCTATTAATAGTATAAATGTTTATATAATTTTTAAAGCCAGCACCCAAAATAGCATGCCACAAGAAATAGAGATATATACCATTCAGATAAAGCATTTGTAAAAAGTTGGAATGTTTATTAAAATACTTATCATGCATATGAATAATTAGTGAATGTAAAAAACTTATTTAAATACTCAACTGAGGTTCTATAAAAATCTTATAGTAGAAAAATTAATGAACATAAGCTCTTAAGAGAAGTCTGGTTAGTGATACTGAGGATTGGAGCCATCCTACAGGCTCTCATAAACATTTCTATCTCCATTGAAAAAAACTGAACAAAGCAACTTTCTGACTACTGACCATAAAAGGGCCTTGTCAAGCATATTAAATGAGCAATAAGGTCTAATATACGCTTAATTTATTTTTAACATAATTTCTTACTGGAAGCTTATCAGGATCAGTATACTCTTTTGCCCCAAGAATCAGCAGCTCATCAGCTTATACAATTGTACTACTTTGCTATAGACAATAAGGATACTTAACAGGTATTTGTGCTCTACCTAAATGTTCAAACCTTCCTGGTTTTATAAAAGAGATTACAGTTCTCCTCTGCAGATTCTTGTTCCATCAATACAGTATGTATCCAATCTCAGTCCCTGCTTTCAGATGAAATATCAATGTGGTTCTAAGACAACAGTTTAATTTCCCTCATATTCTTTTTTTCTTTCTCAAGACCTTTTGACAAATCTTGTGTCTGATATCTATAAAGTGCTAGTTTCAATTACTCATCTCCAGTTATTTCTTTTTCTTATTGTGCCCTTATCCTCTTACTATCGCCAGCTAACTTAAAATGTATTCAACACCTATATATTGGAACCAAATTCTTGTTGTTGAAAAGTTTATTTTTAAACATTCATCATGCTTGAGAGTTATGTGTACTTCTGTTATTTCCAAGTGTAGGCTCAAAGTTTTATACTCATCCAATGGTACAATATAGAATGGAAAGTGTTTTAAAGCATGGTGGATTATACTATCCTTAGATCCAAACTTAAACTTACTAGAAACAAAAAAATCTACTTTTCTTTCCATTATGTCATGTTGCAAAGACACTGGCATCCTTTATCTGTAGATGACCATGTGCCTGAGATGCAAACTATAAGAACTAAGAAAATTATGCACTTACTGTTGAAAATATGTGATAGTTCACCATTATTTTAAATGGGTATACTGATTAATCTCATCCCAGTGTCTCTCATTTGAAACAAGACAATTCTTTGTTATGTCCACATATGTTCTTTACATGGAAAGAAATTTAGCATCCCTGGCCCACAAAGCCCTCAATGCAAATAGCAACCCTTCCTCAGTCACTGTGACTAGAAAAAAGCATTGTTTCCCTTTTTCCCCTTCATTCCAAATATTGTCATTGAGCACGTGGATAAACAAGTCACATAAATCAGTTTAAATAGTATTATATTTGGACAATGAAATAATCTAGTTTTGTCATTTGCTAGCACTTATTTATATTCACTGAACATTTTTCCAGAATCAGTTTAACTTATAATCATACACACAATATAGATACACACTCTTAGATTTGGTGTATAACTGCACTATAACTGACGTTCTTTTACTTTTGACTAATGTTCTACCCTATTCCTAAAGTTTAATGTTTTCTGTAAGAGTTTAGGTATTCCTAATTCTAATCTCCATTCCCATTTTGCCTTTATTTGATGTATTTTTTTCTCTTGGGGTCCTTTAGTCCTGTCCTATCCCTCCTCTAGTCTTCCTGATTACTTGAAAGCGTTATGAGACAGAAACAGATCTCATAGCAATGGATTCTTTGAATACATGGTTAAAAGGAGCATCCTTTCTTACCAGCAAATATTTTTCCTATTTGGATAAAACTTTTCAACAAATTTAACATTGCTTCATAATATTTCCTAAGGACATTCATACCTTCTATATTTAGTCCTAAAATAACACATCAGTAGTGCTGGTATGAGAATAATCTTCACTCCCTAGTTGCAAAGGAGGTAGATTTTATGCAATGTTTTTACAGCACGCTTAAGTGTGTCTCTGAGAATATTATGTAACAAGGATGACTGTGAGCTATTTGATCTTTCACAATGGTTAACATGTTCATTGCATTTTGAAGGTGGATTTAACAAAATTTGAGTCAATTCTCTTAAGACTTCTACTCAATAATTTGTGTAAACAAACTTCTGAACCATCAAACTGAACCTGAATTCCAAACTATTTCAAGCCTATCTATTTCTGTTAACCCAACCTTAATGGTCTTATCATTCACTCTTGCTATTTACAATACTATAGAGACTACTGTCATTCAGAATCATGATTAACAGCATTCCCAAAGACACTGTTACTCAAATATGCTATGTATAACACTTCTGAGACCACTGCTGTGTGAAAGTGCTTTGACAGGCCTGTTGATACTACTTACTTGACCTCGATCTCCCAGTACCACTGATAGTACTGCTGTTTTGCTAACAGAGCTAATAACAATAGCCTTATCATTTTCTTACTTGTCAGACTTTATTTTTAGACCTGTTGCTAAGAGTTGATAGGCACTACAGAGTCCTAATACATTCTCATTTAAACATTAATCAAGTCAGTCTAAAATGCCATTCCCTGAAAAAAGAAAATATTTGTATTATTAGAAAGAGCTTTGAAGTTCAAAATATTACATTCATCTTTCACTCCTCACCAATTCATTCTTCTCCTATATAGTCAGATAATTCCAAAGCTAGAAAGAAGTTCTGGAAATTAACCTAGTCTACTGTTACTTAAACTGTGATGTAGGCATATTATTAAAGGTCAGTGAGGTCCATGAGAACTTTGTTTTATGGTTTTAATCTAACAATCTTTTAAAATTATTTTACTAGTAGTAGTGGCTAAACTTTACATCTAATTTGCAATTCAAGGTATATTTTAATAAAACCATTTCTAAAGTATTTTCCAACAACTATACTGGAAGGTACATAAAATTATTTTCTTCTAAAAGGAGTCTAGCAATTGTTAAAACTTGAGAATCATTTCTTAAGACAGTCATGTTCTTTCTCATGAAAACTAACATGGAGTCAATCTAGATTAATGAGTAGCTGGTTTCAAAATATTCAAGGAAGTGTATATTTGTTTAGTTGACCTTGGAATCCTTACACACAACACACATTCTGGAAATACAAAATATGAATGGATGAAAGGAAGGAAGAAAGAATGGATGGATGGATGGATGGATGAGTTAATGAATAAACAATCTCATTTGGTAATGGTATTTCAAGATTTTATAGCAAGAAACAAACAAAAAAAAATTATAGGACTCTGGATTCTACTCAGGATGTGGAAACCTGGAATGAGTATTACTGCCACATTTACAATGATAGCAACACCAACTGATATAAAAAGTCTGTCAGGCAGTCTAAAATTCACAATATTTTTGCTCCTATCAGAGAGCTGGCAATTAACAAACTTCTGGTTAGGCAACTAACAATCCAAAAATCTAAGGAAAGACAGGTGCCCCCAAGAAGAAATGATATGGAAGCAATACTTTACTCGAGCAGATGCCTCTAGATATCAGTAAGATAATTCAACTAAAATTTTTAATGAATTGCTAAAAGTTGAGTATAATAGAATACAGAAATCATGAGGGCTTCAGGGAGCGGAATACACACCGACTAGTCGGTTCTTCATCCTGAAACTAACCAGGAGCTCACAAATAAAAGACTGGTGAGAGTTCTAAAAGGACCTGTGTGTGTGTTGTAGAAGACTTGGGGGAATAAACAGCAACCAATGTGGGAGACGGACAAAACTCCACTTATATTCTTCCACTAAACAGCTTGGGGGAATGGGGAAAATATCTTAGCGACTGTAGCTGGGGGATGTTAACAGGAAAACAAAAGACAGTGCCCTGAGGGAGGGGCAGGATCACTAAAGGAACTTGAAGACTCTAGTGATCTAAAGATTACCATAGCAGCAATTAAACTGAAACCCTGTTCAAATTCTAACTGGATTGACTCAAACCTCATAGAAAAAGCAAGTAGAAAGATGTGCCCATTTCCAGGAATGAAAAGCATTCACCTAAAGCTCTATTTGAGTTCTACAAAAAAAAGTCCAGCTTTCTACAAAATAAGGGTATACCAAAATAGAAGAAATAAAAAAAGAAAATCAATATGCTTTCAACAGACAAAGCAATCAACAGAACCAGACTCAGGTATAATGTATATTTAGGAACTATTAGAAAGGAAAATTAAGACTATTTTATTATTTGATTAAAAATTTTAGTGGAAAGGGTGGAAAACATGTAAGATCAGAGGATAATTTTAGCAGAGATGGAAATAAGGACAAATCAAATGGAAATGCCTGAAATGAAAAGCACAATAATAGAAAAAAAGAATGCCTGTGATGGGCTTGGCTTCTCAGTGGACTCAACACAGTCAAAGAACAAACTAATAAATATGAAGAGATTTCAAAGGAAATTATCTAAGTCAAAACAAAAAGAATGGAAAAACAGAAGAAAAGAGGAAAACAAGCAAACAAAACAAAAAAGCAGGGCATCTGAAAGCTGGGGAGTTCAAAACAAATGGTACAATATATGTATAATTAGAATGCCAGAAGCAGTAAGAAAGAGGCAAAATAAATAGTTGAATAAATAATGGGTAAGAATTTTCAAAATTAACATCACACACCAAAGAAGTTCAGAAAACAAGGAACAGGATATATATCAAAAGGCACACACTTAGATATATCATTTTTTGAACTGCTGGAAACCAAAACAAAAGGAAAAGAAATCCATTTTTAAACATATAGATAGGACAAAAGAAGGAAAAACTTGAAAATATGTAAGAAGCAAATATATAGAAAACATGAAAACACAGATCAAGAAAGCTGAGGCAGCTGTATTAATATCAGCAAAAGTAGACTTCTGAACAAGCAATAGAATAAGGAATTTAAAAGGACATTACACAACAGTGAAGGGACCATTTATTCAAGAAGACATAACCATCTTAATAGTATATGCATCTAACAATAGAACTTCAAAATCCATTCAGTAAAAATGTATAGAATCAAAATGAGAAATGGACAAATTCACAATTATATTTGGAAACATTAATACTCCTCTCTCAGTAATTGATAGAATAAGCAGACAGAAAATCAGTAAGATTAAAGAAGATTCAAACAACACAATCAACCAACTTGATCTAATTAACATTTACAGAAAACTCCACCTAGCAACTTGATCTAATTAACATTTACAGAAAACTCCACCTAGCAACTTGATTTAATTAACATTTACAGAAAACTCAGTTTAACAGAATACATAATGTACTTTCATCAGGTTAGACCATATTCTAACTTTTTATTTAAAAGAATTTAAATTATACAAAATATGCTCTCTGATCATAATAAATTTAAACAAAAAAATCATAGCAGAAAATGCCTGGAAAATACCCAGATACTTTAAAATTGATTCAATTATAAATAGCCCATGAATAAAATAGGAAACTTTAAGGGAAATTTAAAAGCTTTGACCTGAATTATAAGAAAATATATCAACATTTTTAGGATGCGGCTAAATAAGTTGTTAGTGGGAAATTTGTAGCATTAAATACTGATATTGGAAAGATAGAAAACAAGATATAGAAACGTTTCAAATCAATCATCTAAGCTTCCACCTTAATAAAGTAGAAAATAGGACTAGAAGCTCTACAAATATAAAAAGAAAATAAGAATAAACAAGTTTTGCCAATAAGTTTGACAAACTGGATGAAATGAATTTCATGAAAGACAAAAACTACAGAAGCGCATTTATGAGGAAGCAGAAAACTTGAATAGTCATATTCTTAAGAAATAAATTTGCAGTTCAAAACCTTCCTACAAAGAATAGTCCAGGGAAAAATGCCTTTGATTAAGTCTATCAAACATTTATGAAGGAAATAGTATTAATTCTACAAGTACTTAAAAAAAATTGAAGCAGAGTGACTAGTTCCCAACTCATTTTATTCTAATATCAAAAGAAGACAGACAAAAAGAAGGAAAATGATACACCAACATACCCATTAACAGGAACACACAAAAGATCCTCATCAAAATAATAGCAAATTGAAATCATCAAAGTATTAAAAGGAAAACAAGACTTTTCAACATTCAAACATCAATGTCAATCACCATATTGACAAACTCAATAAAACATACAAACAAAATGTGTGAAGACTGTGACAAAA
>NW_016806431.1:337119-361008 GCF_001698545.2 Rhinopithecus bieti
TTTTTTTTTTTTTTTTTTTTTTTTTTTTTGCAAATTTGGAAACAAGGAACTTCCTCAGCCCCTATAAACTGCGAATCTATAGATCATATAATTCTTAGTGGTGAAAGACTGTTTTTCTCCCAAGATCAGGAAAGACAAGGCACACTCAGTTTCTTGAATTCTTAACATTTCCAAAAACCATTACAAAACTCAGTGTTGTCTGTGGAGAGGAAAATCTTGGTTATAAAGTCCATAATCTTAAGACTTATAAGCTCACTTGGGTTAAATTCCACAGGAAGAAGATATTTTTGGCAGTATGCATTTACAATTTCTGCCTAACCTCTTAGTGTGTATTTCTTTGAGCCCTGTGTTTCCTACCTTTGACTATGGAAGTAAATGTCTCTCTGCACAGTGATGTAGCATTTACACTTTCTCACCAACTGATTTTTCAGTCCTGAGCCACGGTAGCTATTTTTACCACCATTTGCTACAGAATGGCTTAGGTGTACGAATTGTACCTCTTGGGGAAAACTTTTCCCACACATATAGTTAATGGAATGCTAACTTGAGGCCATATGGCCAGGAAATAGCCCTCAGGTAAAAGCCACATGAGTGCAAGTTTAGCTTCAATTTAGCAAGTAGTAGACAGATACCCATTTGGCTCTGAATGCAGAATAGAATTTAGTACATGAAACAAATGCTACTTGTAGTCCTGATACTAATAATTTAACCAATAATCTTTCCTGTATCTCCTACCAGACTCAACTCAGTTGCTTTGTTGTTAAAAAAAAAAAAAAAAAAAAAAAGGAAATATTTTCAGTTTACAAATGCCTTAAAGACCTATAAAATCACTTTTTCTTATAATTGAATCATTGCCCTGGAAAAGCTGCAGCAGTGTAGTCAAAGCAGTGCTTCCCCTGAGGTTATGTGTTGCCTGTAATTCCATCCTTGCCATAGTTGCCTTCTTACTAAGGCCTTGGTGGTTCCCTGAGTTACTTTTGCAGTCTCCCATTTTTCTCTGATGAGGCCATTCACTCACCTTCCTCAATGCCTATATAGAATCTGTCTAACGATGTAAAATACAGACCCTCAGCTACAGATCAACCTACTGGAAGTTGCAGTTACCCATGCAGGGCAAGCTGTCATGCAGCTAAATTAAAACTTTCATCCAGGTCACAGCAGATGAAAGTCAATGAACAGTTTCCCTCCAAGGACCTAATAGAAACTTTTATAAACCACCGATGTCAAAATGTCTTGTCCCTATATTAAAGCCCAAAGCCTTAGATCTTAAGCCAAGGGTCTCCAAATATATATTTTGCTGAAGAAATTCCACTTTTCATTCTCTATATGCCTGGTCCATGCACCAAATGTTAACATTCCACGAGAAGACCTAATAAAGAGCACCCTTCTTCCGACGTAGGTTCTGAACAAACTGAAGAAGAAAAAAAAGGGCAGACTGAGGCCAAGATACCCTTTTTATTACCATCATAGGACATGAGTCCTATGTCCTATATCTGTTAGCCCAAGATATGGGAAGATGTGCACTTTCTCCCTCATATATCATGAAAAGAATAAAATCTGCTTCCTATAGGGACCTTGCTGGTAAAACAAAGAAGAGGGGAGGTGGGCTATGCATGCTTAGTCTACTCTTTCTATATTTACTGAGCAGCCAAGTCACTCTCTCATCTCAGGATAGAAGAAATTAAAGGAGTAGGTATGGAGAGGCCAGGAATGGAGTGGTGCTACCTCCATCTAGAAGGAAAAATCAGAAGTTAGTATCAGCATCATTCTCTAATACACAAAAACCTTAAGCAGGAAGAAATAGAGCATTTGCTTTGAAAAGGTGAAGAAAAGTTACTATTAGATTACTAAATTGTTGGCTGATAAAATCTATCAAAACGAACAAAAATGAATTTATTTTAAAAGTAAATATTTGTTCAGGAAGCAAAAAGTATCTTTAAATAATAAATTACAGTATATATTTTCTTAGCCAATAATTAGTCTTTATAAAATATTTGAGTCAATTAGTTGTAGCAGTAAAGCAATTACTTTGTTCCTTGTGAAACAAGAGCTTAAAGTGGTAGATGTCCTTGAGTTTGTCCTTTAGAGCCACTCCTCCTAAAAATCACACTGCAGATATTTGGCTTTCTTTCTTTCTTTTCTTTACATTGTCTCTTACTGCAGAATTTTACCTATAAATTGTAGTGTGCTTTTCAAGCTCCAATTAACTTTAATTTTTAGCAATCTTTAGTTTTCTTTTGATTTTCCTGCCAAATAACTGCAAACACTCATACTGTCTGCTTAAAAAGAGCCTCTTTTAAATTCTGAATACAGTTTTATTGTTAGATTTTGACTAGGCACTGAAGTGATAAAAAGCATCTTCCAATATAGCATTGCCATGAAGATTATCACAGATAGGTTTTGCATGCAACAAATAAGACCTACGTAAATAGAATACACAGAAAATTATGTGAATATAATTCTGCTTTTGTGGAATGGAACACAGGATTTACCAACATATTTTGTTCTCTGTGCTTGAAGGGAAACCTAGTTTTAACCTAATCTGGGTAGATCTTAAATTTAGTGGCATGAGAAAGGGAGTAGACAAAATCACCTTCAGAGAAAGAGACTGTTAGCTTCTAAAGGACCTCTGATAAACAGCCAGAGATATCAAGCCCAAGGAAGAACTGAGAAATAACACTTGGACTAGCTTTTTGCCTTATCAAGCCTTTCTGTCCCATGGAAGAAAGCATTGCTGCAGAGTCCTATCCTAGAATTCTTATGCAAAAGAGGGTATCATTTGGTGAAAAAAAATTCTATTTGGGTTAAGAAGATATGTGATTTCTCTTTCTTTTCCAAGCTAGGAAACCAATTGTTTAGCAAATAATTTTAAGTTATCTTTACAAAGGTAAGCAATGTAATAAAAAATGTAGAAGTCTATAAGCTAACAGTGCATGGCAAGTCTTATTATATACATTTCCAAACCAATGAATAATGAGGATAGATGGTAAAGTTGGGTGCCAGTCTAGGTTTGGATTTTTTAAAATTTTTTAGGGAGCACAATAATTCTAACATGGAGAGTGAAGTGATATTGTCAAAGAAGACCCCACTCCTCCTTTCTTATAATGCTCAAATTACTAAAGCCTGGTCTAAAGAGGTCATTTTATGGAAATACTGTAAATATCATTTCTGAGCTGTGTTAATAGAACAGTCTCCCTTTTGTAAAGATTATAATTCATAAATAAAAATGCATAAATTGATTTTATATAAAGAAAAAGACATCTACCTAGCATATCCACATTTATGAAAACAAAAGTTTTTTGAAATTAGTTTTCTTCAAGCTTCACAAGTTCCCAAATTCTTAAGTATGCTTAAGATTCAATTAAAGTCAAAGTGTCTGTTCTTTCCTTTCCCATCAATAGTCCATGGCCAGCCCCTGTAAGGTAAGGAATTGGAAATAGGACACAGGATATTGATTCTCTATCCTTTCCAGAGAAAAATCCCAAGGTCACAGTTCTGATTTCTCTTCAGACTAGACAATACTTTTTAGCACTTACTATGTTTCAGGCACTATGCTCAGACATAATCCATAAGAGTTACCGTTCCCATGCTCAAACTGGCTATTACAATCTGCACCACAAGTTCTCCAATACAGGTTTTCACAAGGCACTATGAACATACAGAGAAAGTGAATTGAAAATTATGCAGGACATTTTGAAAGGCATCTTAGAGGGATCACAGCTTGAATTGAGATTTGAAAGAAAGCAGATGTTGGTAATGCAGAGAGAAACAAGGAATAACCCTGCATGTCTGAAGATCTTCCAGGCCTCCCTGTGGGTTGCACCCACAGGAGAAGAGACATGCTATAAGACTAAGTGTTAATCCAAAGTTTTAGTCTAATCCTGAACTCAGCATCTACACATTCCAGATTTTATTATTTAATGTGACAATACATTGGAGGTATTGTGAAGGATTCACAGGGTTTCAAGCTACAGTCGGGCCTGAACATTAGAACTGCAGAGGGGCCCAAAGCAATGGCTTTGGGAAAGAGCAGGCAAAATATATTTTTTAAAGAATTTAAAGCAATAGGCTGGGCGCGGTGGCTTACGCCTGTAATCCCAGCACTTTGGGAGGCCGAGACTGGTGGATTATGTGAGGTGAGGAGTTTGAGACCAGCCTGGCCAACATAATGAAACCCTGTCTCTACTGAAAATACAGAAATTAGCCAGGCATGGTGGCACATGCCTGTAATCCCAGCTACTCAGGAGGCTGAGGCACGAGAATCTCTTGAACTGGGAGGTGGAGGTTACAGTGAGCTGAGATTGCACCACTGCACTCTAGCCTGGGCAGCAGAGCAAGACACTGTCTCAAATTTTTTTTTTTTTTTTTTAAATTAAAGGCAATAGAGTCTTGTTTGGCAACTGCCTGGTGATTAAAAAACAAAATATAAGATGACTTCCAGGTTTCTTGTTTGAGCAACAGTGGGAGTGGATCATTTGTGGAGATACGGAATACATTAGAAAAAGATTAGGAGAGAAGGAAATATGTCCACTTTTAGACATAATAAATTTGAAGTACCTATGGGGCATGGAAGTAGATATATGTAGGAAGCAGTTAGACACACCCATCTGAAAGAATATAGATTAGAAGAAAACAACAGCAATAAAATATTAATAATAGACATAATCAAAGACATTTGAATGTTTGACCATATTACAGCGATTCTTTAAAGTACTTATATATTTTATCTTATTTAAATCTTACAAAATATGATGAAGGTATTATTCTCATTTAACAAATAAGGAAAGAAAGAATTAGAGAAGTTAATAATTTGTCTAATGTCACTAGTTGGCAGCCAAAAGAAACCAAGATTTGATTCCACATGATCTAATTCCAGAGCCTCCCTTTATTACTGATGCCAATATTAATATTGTAATTAAAATCACAAGCACATGTATAACCTCAAAATTTATCATATTATTCAATATCATTTTTATGACAGTAATTCAGCCAAACAATTGAATTTCCCTGACTCCATCTATAGCCCTGTACTCCTTCATGATTTAGTATGGGAAACCCAAACTTCCTGTCATGTTAAGATTTGAATCATTTTGAGGAATGTTTTATTTTGCAGTTTGCCATTCTGTAAGAAGAAAACTAAACCCAGTGGATTTGAATTTTTCTAATCAGCAAAATTATCTACACTATATGTGATGATGACTTAAATCAATATAAATACAATGAGGTCATTTCACAGTATAGGTAAGCAAACTCAGTTTAATAAAATAAGTTTCATAACTTATCATAATAAATGTAGCTTACAAGATTAGCCCTTAAACTACATTTTCAAGCCTGTTTTCTTCAGCTTAAATATCAGTAAACATAGGTGAGAATCTTGTAAATAATGTAAATGATGATAATAATTATAGTAATAACAGCCAGCATATATTATGTGCCTCCAAAAAAAAAACAAGCAATGTCCAAAAGCCTTCAAGCAAATGATCTCTTTTAATCCTCACATTTCACAATGAGGAAACTGAGAAATAAAGAGATCAAGTAATTTACATAAATCACACAGTAAATTGGTGGAACCTAGGTTTAAACAGAGTCTATCTAAAGTCAAAGTCCGCAGTAAGCATGGTTTAATCCTAAAAGACCTTTTGGACACCAGCTCTTTGAACACTGAACTTCTGTGGTCACTAGCATGTAAATGCTTTTCTATTTTCCCTTCATATTTTATACACAAAGGCAGTAGAAAGCCCAGAATTTTATTTTGTAAGACTTTCTAATAAATAAAATTGTCATTTATATTTTATGACTAATTTTAGGGAAATAATTCAAAGCCCATACTTTCTGATTTTCATAGGATCATGTAGATAAAGTTTCAATTATTTCACAAATAGTAAATACCATATCTACTTAAAATAAGCAGTTTCCTTATAATTCTATTTTAAACTATTGTTTTATTGATCCAATGAGCATGAAAACCCCTGCAGTGTACAGATCAAATCACCATCATTGAAAAATGCAGTATAAGTAGTAAAAATACAAAGTAGAGAATAAAAGCCACTTCTGACATGAGCATTTTGTGTTGACTTTCTCTGACCAATTCTATCATATTTAAGAATATGCTACATATAGCTAAAAAATCTGAACAGATTATCTTTTCCTTTTCCCATACTGAAAATAGAATTTTTATATCAATAATAATGCTCACTGAAAATGATTCAAAAGTACATACAAATATAAAGAAGAAATCAAGTCATTTGGTCTCCCACCAATCTGAGCAACACCTCATTTGCTTACATATTGGTCATTCTGTCATGCATCTTTCTATGTATACACAGGCATATGCATTTACATGAATATTAATATCCCTACTGAATATTCTTAAAGTATCTCATGCATTCAATTTTTATCATACCTACCTACCTTCCCTATCTTCTTTACCTACCTCCACAAGAGTATCCTACCCCATGTGCTGGCTCACTTAAAGGGAACCATATTAAAAATCTAATTCCTTCTTATTTTTCTCTGTACTCTCTCTTATAATCCTACATAGACTACCAATTATGGAATGACTGACATAATTCTAATTTCCTTTTTTTTTTTTTTTTTGAGACAGAGTTTTGCTCTTGTTGCCCAGGCTGGAGTGCGATGGCATGATCTTGGCTCACCGCAACCTCTGCCTCCCAGGTTCAAGTGATTCTCCTGCCTCAGCCTCCTGAGTAGCTGGGATTACAGGCACATGCCACCACACCCAGCTAATTTTGTATTTTTAGTAGAGACAGGGTTTCTCCATGTTGGTCAGGCTGGTCTCAAACTCCCGACCTCAGGTGATCCATGCACCTCTGCCTCCCAAAGTACAGAGATTACAGGTGTGAGCCACCGTGGCTGGCCTAATTTACCTTTTTAAAGGTTGCATAATATTCTCTAGGGTGGCTATTCACTACTCAGCCATTCTCCTCTTGAGGTCACGCACTTTGCTTCCAATTCTTAAGTCACCAGAACAAAGCTGGAACAACATCCTTTTGCGTATGGTGTTAAAATTTGGTATATTTGTTTCTATGTACTAGATTTCCAGTTGTGAAATTGCTGGTTTAAATGATGTATGCATTATTAAATTTTAATATATGTTGCCAAACTGTCTTCCAAAAATGTGGAAACACTTTCTATTTCTATCAGTAATGTAAGAGGATGCTAGGTGTCTATCCCCCAATTCTTTCCATGAGAGTTATTTGTAATTTTGGTCGGTTCAGATGTAAATAATAGCTCATTGTCACTTTAACCTGTGTTTTACTGTTAGAGAATTTGAGATTATTCATATTTTGTTGACCATTTGGACCTGTACTTCTTTGTACTGTTTATTCATAGACTTTGCCACTTCTTCTTTTGGTTATTTTTCTTTTCTTGTCAATTTGTTAGACCTTTCTATAAATAAATAAAATCCTTTGTCTGTTATCAATATTACAAACAATTATTTTAGAGCTCTCTCTTATTCCTTAATGCTTCTTAGGGTATATATTGTCAATCAGAGATTTTTACTTTTTTAGGTAATCATAGCTGTCTAATTTTAGTTTATAGCATCTGGATTTCTAGTCTGGATTTGCTTTTTGCTTACCTTCTTACACTTGCAGGGTTCTAGAATTATATTTTGCAAGATTATTTTTTTAAAAAAGTTCTTATCTTTCCATCTTCATCCCATCTTTTTTGGGGGGGAGCGGGGTGTATATGTTGGGAAATAGTGTCCATTTTATTTTCTTTTGGGTGGTAGCCTGTTGTTTCTGGATCACTGGTCAAATACTCTTAATTTTTCTCACTAGATGTTTACTATAATTTTTGTGTTAAGTCTTACATATCATATGATCCTATGTGTTTTTGAGAAATTAAGACCTTCACAGTATTTTGCTAGGCCTTTCTTGACTTTTAAACTGATTTGTTGTTGGGAGTTTTACCCAAGACCTTCCGGATTTCACTAGGCTTCAGGTGTAAATGAAGTCTTACTGATAGCTATACTTAAATTTTTCTACTAAAAAACTAATTTTAGTTAGAAAGATAAATTATCAGGAACCTAAATCTAATGCTGTAAGCCTCCATGCTTAAATAGCAAGTCCATTTATTTGTGGAGTCTCCCTCCTCCAAGTATTTGTGGATATCAGGAAGTAAAGTCTAATGCAATTGTCATAGTGAATACTTCCTACTTACTGCTAATGTGGATTCTGAGCCTGCAGTCTATCTCCCTTGCCACTTCAATGCTTTCTAACCCAGAACCCTACTTCCAGTAGCTAAGCCACCAATATTACTTTAAAACCGGACTATCTAGAAACAGCAGGTCCTCCTTATGCCTATAGAACATGAAGAATGTTCTTACATCTGTGTATGCAAAATTAGAAGGGAGATGGACGGAGGAAAAGGAGATGACCCACAAGGTAACTTGGGACCTAAAGTGAAGCAGAAGCTACAGAAATAGCTGTTTAATTTCATGCATGCTATTATTTTCCTTTCAAAAGCACACACTTGTCAGCAGGATGTCTAGGTAAGTAGTGGTTTCAATATCAGCTGCCATGTTATCTACCAAACAACTATGTACTTGAGCCATGCAACTGAGCCCAGCAGCCTAGGTCAGATTCCCTCCTCTTCCTATGAAAAACTTTTTCTCACTAGTGTCTCAGTAATTTGGTTTCTATCAACTCTATAACCAACTCCACAAATCCATTTCATACATCTGAATTCCAATGTTAAAAGAAATTTTTTTTTTCCTTCTCAGTGGTCTCATAGGGACAATTTAAAACAATAGATGGACAAGACATACATGAGGGATGGAGAAGCCCAGCCTGAGAAATGAACCTTAATACTGGCCTACCTGTCACACCCTATAATACGTGTAGCAAAGGACCTAGGTTTAAAATGTTCGCCTTGAGCTAATTTGCCAGCACTAGAAATTCCTGTTTAAATTACCAGCAGGGTTATCAGTATTATGCTCCATAATATGGTCTTGGACAAAAGGCTGATTTTTTTAAAGTCAATAGATTTCTTCTCTGGATAGAAAGTTCAGACTATGGAAGAAGTCTCGCTGTCCCAAAGAACTTCTATGCATCTTTTTTGATTGGATCAAAAAATGCCATGTGGATTCTGCTGAGTCATATTTCCTTTAAATAAAAGTGTTTTTATAGTTGATTCACCACTTATTTGCAATTTATAAATAATCATAAGTGGAAAACAAATCGGAGGAACAATCATATACATAAGTTACACTGATATAAGATGTTCCCTTGAACTCACTGGTGCTCTGGAATATTTTCAATAGAAAAAATCTCCAATACAAAGTGAAAAGTCAGTTACTTGTTTATCCATGATTTAAAGGACATAGTTCAAGATCAGGCCCTTATACTAGCACTTTGTTTTGCCCATGGTCCAAGATAATTAAACAATTTCTCCAAAAAGTTAATATGGCTCTGTTGTTGAATATGACTTATAATCATTTTACCATCTTAAACACATAGATATTCTTCAAAAAGGAAGTATATCTGAATAGTGTTTTAGGCCTCTTTTGATGCATTTTGACAGATTTATTCTTTAATTAACCTCATAAGACTTTGCTTTTGAAAGTCTGCATAATAGGCATAAAGGAAAAATGAAAAGCAGGATTGATGCACACCACTTTGGTAAAACCAAAGCAAGTTTAAAAAGAAAAGAAATGATGATATCAGCTGCTAGTATTTGAAATAGCCTAGTTATTTCCTGTTCCCTCATCTTTGTTTTATTTTCATCAGCATCTACAAGCTGTTTGCAACTGCTGCAAAAAACATCCTGAAATAGTGTCAAAAGAAATCTTTTCAATAGAAGGAAAACTTACTTAAACTAAGTGTCAGGTTGTTTCACTTTTTTGGAATGCTTCATTCCCTCTTGGCTTTTAAGAAATTCTTTTCCACCGTTCAGAAAATGTAATAGGCATTTAATTTAATGGATGTCATGTTGTCCTCCAATAACCTCACGCCTTCATTTTTGTAGCTAACCTTACCAATAAAACCACCTGAGCACCTCAGCTAAACATTCATTTAGCACATCACAAATCCAGCAGACCTTGACTACCTTCCCAGCAAGGCAAATAAATATGTTAAAGGACCATCTTAATGTTCTCATTTTGAAAGTCAAGAAACATTTAGTTTAACAGCCAACTAATTTATCATGCTGAAAGGGCATATGACCTCTGGAATCCCCAACTAACTTGGTCCTGCTTGCCCTCCAGGGAAAAGAGAATGGAAGCTGGCACAAGGGTGTCTCAGTTATCAGAAATTAGCTCAATATTATATCACACCAGATAAATGTCAAGAATTCATGTAATTCCATCTGGATTTTTTCTGCAGTTCTGACTCCATCAGTATTGTATTCGGCTCTTCTCCTGAGGGCAAGCCAGGGTTCTGGGACTTCATTAATAGAAATATCTTAGTTCTATGAGTGAGCCTACTGACATAGTAGGTGGTAGTAGGGACATGCCAAGGATAGAGCTTATATCGTTCAGGATCTCATCATGAGACAGAAACCATGCCAGTTATCTCAACAAGTAAAACTTAATATAAAGAACTTGATAAAAGTTGGCCAACTACTAAAAGGGGTAAACAAAAACACTACAGTGTTTTAGAAGCAGAATCTTCAGGAAGCAGCTACCACCCTGTGGCAGACACACTCTAAGTTGACCCCCAATGAGTCATACCCTTGTTATCATCCCCTCTGCTTGAGTGTGGGTAAAACCAATGACTTGCCTCTAACCAATATTACATGGAAAACATGATGGGACGTAACACATTTAATCAGGCTATGCTACATAAAAGTTCATCTTAACAGACTATAGCAAGAGATTTCTCTTCTGGCCTCGAAGTAGCAAATAGCCATTTGTGAACTGCCTATTGGAAGGGCCACATGTCAGAGGACTGCTAGTGGCCTCTAGGAACTGAGGGTGGCCTCCAACCAGCTTTAAGTAGGATACTGGGGCCCTGAGTCATGCAGCCATAAGGAAACAAATTCTAACAAAAACTTGAATGCACTTGGAAAACAATTCTTCCTTAGTGAAATCTCCAGATGAGAACACATCCCAGCTTACACCTGGTTGGAGCCTACTGAGACCCACAGCATAAAATCCAACTAAACCATACCCAGGCTCGTACCCCTTGGGACACTGCGAGATAATATATACATGTTAAGATGCTACATTTTTGGTAATTTGTTATGTGGCAGTAGAAAATAAATAATATTCCTAGGGCTGATGAAAATGTAAACAAAGAAAATCTTAGAAACTTAGAAGGTCCCCATTTAATGTTGAATTCTATGGAAATAATGAACTACTGAAGAAATGATACCCACTGCTCTGATCAAGAAGAAACTTGCTGAAGACCACTCACCACCACAGAATCATGCAAGCCACTGCCACCTCCAGAATCAATAGCATGCTGAGGCTTGCTACCACTCAGTAGAAACAAAAACTAGAGAAGTCTGTTCACCCTCTCGTAGTCTTGCTATCTGCTTCTGGTTTCTTCTTTCAGCAGAGCCTAACTCATACTAGCTAAACAAGAATAAAAACTGAAGGTTCAACTTTATTATCACAAAATAGGCAAGAGAGTATGTGTTTTCAGCTGAGAGGCAATAAATTAATTAGTTACATAGAGTCTGCAGTTACAGCTCCTAAGTTCACCTTCAAGGAAGCCCATATATCTTGGCAGAGGAAGAAGACACAGTAGAAGGGAAAGGGAAATGTTTCACATTTTAGGTCAGAGTTGAAAGTCAGTGGATAAAGAGTAGAACCCTCTTCATTTCCTAAAAGTTACTGAATAAAAGCAAAAGAGGGAAGATAGGGCTCTAGCTGCTTTTGTTTTCTAACTCACTCGCTTCACTCAAAGATTCAGCATTTCAAAGTTGCAAGGTAATTAATCATGTGATGTCCAGAGTGTCTGTAAATTCCAACATTTTATGATAGAATTCTACAAGTTTTCTTTGTCTTATGATTTGGTTAATCACTTGACTTTTTAAAACTGCATCCAGGTTTTTTAAACATGCAAATTCTACTATAAGCCATTTTAAAATTGCATCAGCATTATTAGCATTTTATTTTCCTCACGAACCATCTTCATTGCTATTCCAAAATCATTTAGACTGTTCATTAAAATATACCAAGGCCTTTGACCTTAAAATTAACCATCAAAAGAAACGTTGGCAAATTTATAGCACTTTGCAAATGTTCTAGCTTGTTTAGCTCATATTATCATGTCAAGAAACCTACAGCATATTCAAATTTTTCCCCAAGGGGTTCAAGTCAGTAACTACTTACAGAAACTATAATGTTTTTAAGCAATTAAAATGAGATGAAAGAGCTCCTATAACTCAGTTTAGAATATAGGGTTTAGAAATATCAGTCTCCCCTTTCTATCCTACTTGTCGCATATACACAGCTTTCACTAAACTCACAAGTATAAAAATACGTGTTCATGTCTGCATATATCCACACTCACTCCCCTTCTGATGCTATGACATTTGTTATGGTCTAGTATTTTAGAAAATACGTACACATTAGCTCTCATAATTATGAAGCACACATGTATGCTGACCCAGTTGACTCAGATGACACAGTTAGCATTTCCCGCCCCCATCTCTCAGCTCTTTCATTTTATGTATGTTGACCTCATTCTCTTGCAGACGGGCTTTCTCTATTTGGTGGTAGTAAGTTAGTAGGAGAGGGTTAGGAAATGTGAGATGTGGAGGTGTGGCTACAAAGATCTTCAAAATTATACTGGTGTCATCTAGTAACTGGTCTCATTTAGTTACTTCAAAATAAAGTCTCTCATCCTGCATCTACATAGAAAACACGAAGAAAAGATTCTGATTGGCCCAGTTTAGGTTAAATATGTCCAACTTTGAGTCAATTGCTGTGGCCAGGGCAATGAGCTACCAGGATTGGCCAAGTCTAAAGAATATTTTCACCCCTGGCCCCAGGGAAAAAGAACACTGAATTGGCAACCTTGCCTAAGCCAGTGGGCAAGAGAAAGAAATAATATGTATTACCAGAAAAGAGGAGATTCGCATCCAATAAAAAACTAATATTCACCAAAGGTGCCCTCATCATCTATTGGCAGTGGTGAAAACCAGCTAATCCATTTAACTATTGTGGGAGAAGCTTCAAATTGCTTGGTTGGATAGAATCATAACCTTTTATAAAATTAAAACCTCAGCCCCACGACATTCTTGTCCATCTGTTTATTTGTACAGTGCCTAAAAAAGAGCCAACTAATTTGATGGTTGAATGAATTCCAAGAGACAAAGAGACCTGGGTCTTGGAAGATTCAGCTATAATGTTTCTAAGAGATTTACCAACCAACCAAAGAGCACCCACCTTCTTTCACTTCACTTCTTGTATTCTTTAATAATTTCTCTATGACAAAAAGAAGCTTTATTAATCAGGTCTCTTTTAGTTGCAGAAAGTCAACTCAAACCAGTCGATGTAAGAAAGAAATAACTTTTTTCATATTATTAAAACTTCAAGGAATATATAGATCCCAGCACTAAAATGTTGTAACTTCTTGTTCTCTCTTAATGTTTTGGTTCTTGTTACATTCAGGCTGTTTTCTATGGTGGGCAAAATTGGATGCTGCAAGTTTATGTAGCTTTAGTCCTTGCCATCCCTAAGGAAAACAGCATATCTCTCAAGAGCAGAAAAGTCCTGGTGAGACTTATTTTTCCAGCTTGAGTCACATATTCTATCCCGGATCAATCATATAGGCCATGCACAAGTTTAGATATTTTCAGGTTGGGCTCACTTTATTTCACATGGAATGCGTTCCTCACAGAAAAAAGGAGTTCTGTTTCTAGGAAGAATGTAATAGGCTACCACAATCCAGGACAGAGGCAGGGCAGGTTGCACTGTATTTATAAGCTCATAACCGTAGGAACACTATGTGGTTCCAAAGAAGTATACTTTCTCAAGACCAATTTAAAGTAGATACTTTGATACAATTATTCTAATATATAGCTTCTGTTTTGGAATGAGTGAACCTCAGAATAAAGGAAGTATTCTGTTTTGTGCATAATTTGTTAATAATATAAAAACTGAAATTGTAATATTTTAGGCCATGTTTAGATGTCTGTTACATAAATGGGTAGATCAGAGAAGCTACATGGAAACATAATGTAAAGCCTACATATGAAAGCAGAGACATACCTTTATGGGCACCTGCTCCTACTTTTTAGCACCCATCTGAATAGCAAAGGCCAGAAGAGAAATCAAGTCTTTAATAAACAGGAACAACCTAATGGCTATTAAACAAATTAAATATGTTTATCATGGCACTATATCTGAGTGCTATTGATGAGAGTATAGACTCAGTGCTTTTTCCAGCACATACTGTCTAATAATATATCACCAGACACAAAGCGATATTTTTAATATCTCAAGATCTCTGGCTTATGTTGGAGCATAACATTTTTACTTCTCTGCCTACAATATATAATGGAATACAGTATAATATTTTACAGATAAAGATATTTTATAGACACCTAGTGATATAAGTACATCTCTGAAAACATGTTCATAATATGAGTACTTATCTTAGTACTGGTAACAAATACCTGGAAAATTAGAAGCTTAAACACAAATAAGTTTATTTTTGTATCTAGTAAAATCCTGTAGGTAAACAGAATAAGACTTGTGTGGCAGTGACATAATGGCATGGATCTAGGCTCATATTTAATTGCTCTACTGCACACAGTTTTATTCTCAAGTTCAAGTTATTCTCGAGCTAGAGCTATAGCCACCTAATCCATATTCACCAGGTGGATGGTGAAAAAGACTCAAGAAGGTAGTCTCCTGCCTTTTAAAGGAACTTCTTCGAATACACACACGTTTCTCCTTAACATCTTATTTGCCAACTCTAAGTCCCATGGATACACCTAGTTATGAGGGAGAATGGTTAACATTACCTTTTAGGCAGGTGGCAAAGTGACCAGTCAAAGCTGAGGTTTTTAGTAAGGAGAATGAATATTGAAAAGCAGTTACAACTCCTTCTACAATCTACTTACCATTAATTCCAGGGAGATAGGAATCAAGCATTAAGCGCATTTCTAAATGTGTGTGCTACAATTATGAAAATAAGAGCCCATAAAAGAAGAAATTATTGCATATTTTTTTCTATAATTGAAACCTGTTAATTCACACTTTTTTCCCACTATATTCTAAATATGGGCACTGGGGTCAACAAACTCATTAGAAATTATTAAACAACAAAATATCCTATGAATAAATTAAGGTACTTTTTCAAGGACAATTCGCTCTTTATGTTGATGAATGGTAATCTAATAGTAACCTTTCTTTTATAACTTTATCATACAGTTGTGAAACATTTGAGAGTACAATAAAATGGCACTAACTTCTTCAAATCTATAAGAACAAAATCATTTAACTATTTGAAATAACTGTAAGGTTTGTTCATTTGTGTGACCTTTCCAAATGTACATTTCCTTGCTAGCAATTCTGTTAGCTGTAGGCTTCCACAAAAACACAGAAATTGTACCAGCATATTTTCTTCCCCAAAGGCTTAACTAGTTTCTAAGCCATGAAGAATGGGATCATTACAGCTATGATAGAGTTGACCCTTCATCAGTGGGGTGCACAGATTTGCACTTTCTTCAACAACATCTCATCCAAATAACCAATCATCCACATTTTTAGCACAGCTAACTTGAGTTGTGGTCAGGGGCTTAAATAGAGCTTAATATTTTTACAATTTTCTTCATTAAAACTATGTTATAGCAACAAACATTTCCCAGCTGGTGGGTTAGGGGTCAGAGTTCCTTAAGAAAAAAATTTTAGGAGTAATGAAATTATCAAAGACAATGTTTTACCCATATTAATGATCTTGATCTCATTATTTGAAATATGGCAACAATAACAAAATAAATGATTTAAATGGCAATGCTAGAGAATCCCTATAATAAAATGTAGCAACATTGTTGGGATATAATACAACCACAAAAAGTCATGTTTTCAGTGACTTGAATGACACAAGGAAATGCTTACTACATATTTTATAATTATAATAATTATGAAAATTAAATTTGGAACATTTAGAAAATACAAAAAAGATAGGAAAAATGATATCACCTGCAATTCCAACCATCAGGAATTGCCATGACAGAGAGAGATAAATAACCAGCTAGAACTTTATCTGTCTCTCACATACTGTTTCTGAGGGTTTTATATGATAGTCACATAATTTCAGGAAACCACATTTTGTTATGTTGCTCCACTGTATGCAACTTTCATTCTGAAAGCCAGACAAGATTATGCATAAATACACATATACACACGCAGCGGTATTGTATATATTTGTTTCAATATGTTATAACATTTATATTAATAAATTACATTAATTTTATTAATACTAAAGTTTCTCAGAATATGATTATTTGAAAAAATTTCAGCTTCGTTGTAATATCTTAGATGAATAAAACAATTGATTAGCTAATGACTTATGTGTTATTTATTTTATTTTTCATGTATTTGTTTTTATACAATTCTATGATAAACTCCTCAAACATAAATAGTTATATCATTATTTTAAATGAATAAGTTCCTCTAAATGGGTAAACAAATATGAATATATTGTGGCAGTTGACAAAATTGCCTCACAAGTGAATTATTACTTGACATAACATTAAAACTACAAAACTGTATACATAGAATTTAACAAATATAAGTACATGTTTGTAATTTACATATAAGTATCCACATACACCATGAGTTTAAAAAACAAAAAAGAAGGAAATGAATGAACATGTTAACAGTGGTTATCTCTAAATGGTGGGAGTGCAGGTAAAAAATTTCATTTATGTGTTTTGTATATATTTTAAGTTTCTAAATTCATTATACTTTTATAGTAAGATAAAATGTTAATCTAAAATTCATTGCAATTTAACATGTGATATATTTCATTTTAATAGATTCTATTGCATTTTGTCAATTTATATTTAGTCAAGAATAATGCTGTAATTTATATTAATCAGTACAGGGAAATTCAGAAAACTTTATAATTCGTAATACGTCTACAGCGCTGAGACGGCTAAATCAATAATCTTGAAAGTGAGTCATTTCATGAGTACATGTTATTAACCCAATATGCAGTAAATAATTAATGTTTGAAAACTTTTACAAATAAATACTGAAAAATTGTTTTTCTATATTCTTTCTATCTTTTAATGATCCTTTTGTAGGGATTATTTCATTGCAGTATGGGGTTCTGGACATGCACCAGAAAATTTTTTAAAAATAGACAATCCTGTGAATTTAGACTAGAGAAAGGCAGTTAGAATGAATTTGGGAAAAAAATGAATATATAAAAATTGTAATTGCTTTTGCACTTATCACCAGTGATATTGCCATTGTCATCATTAATCTGTCTCTGTACATTACAAGCACTTTATTATAGTTAATGGTGCATTTCTCATTTAACTTCACTCGGCCTCTGTATCTTCCTTTATTAAGTGAGTACTAAGTGAACCCTTTACAAAACTTAATTCTATATAGTAAATATCTGCATTTTCTCTTGTATTTTCTAATCATCTGTACCTATGACCCTAATTTCTATTTAATATTAAATTAGCTACAAAGCTTTCATATATACTACTTTTTAGATTAACCATGTAATTCTTTTTTTTTCTGTTCAACTTTTTTTTTTTTTTTTATTATACTTTCAGTTCTAGGGTACATGTGCACAATGTGCAGGTTTGTTACATATGTATACATGTGCCTTGTTTGTGTGCTGCACCCATTAACTCGTCATTTACATTAGGTATATCTCCTAATGCTATCCCTCCCCCCGGCCCTCACCACATTAGGACCCGGTGTGTGATGTTCCCCTTCCTGTGTCCAAGTGATCTCATTGTTCAGTTCCCACCTATGAGTGAGAACATGTGGTATTTGGTTTTCTGTTCTTGCAGTAGTTTGCTGAGAATTGTTTCTTTTTAAGTCATAACTTACAATTCATCTTCCTTTACTCTCTTATTCATGGTTGCACCCTTTCTGTCTTTATTTGTTACTAGGAACACAGGTATTTTTTCACTATGGGTGATTATTTATTTCTTTACCATCAATGATGAATCACTCTGATGAATATGAAGAGCTTCAAGTAAATAGCTAGAAAGTTTATTAGTTTTATAAAGTGCTCCATTCTACTAAATGATTCTAAGGGATAATTCAACTATTTATTTGCACGCTATTTATTTATAGTTTTAGTAAGGTAAACAATGGCATACAATAAAATGTACATATTTAAAATGTACTATTTGATAAGCTGTGACATAAAAAATACAGCTGTGAAGCTATCACCATAATCAAATACATATTCAGCACCTCCCAAAGTTCCTCATGCCCCTTCTTACTCACCTCCTTGTCCCCAAGCAGCCAGTGATCCACCTTCTTCCATTATAGATTAATTTGCATTTTCTATAGTTTTATATAAATGGAAACATATGGTATGTAACTTTTTTGGGTGTCTGGCTTCTTTCACTCAGCATATTTTGGGTTCATACATATTGTAGCATTTATCAATAGTTACTTTGTTTTTTATAACTAAGTAGTATTCTATTGTATGGCTATATCATGATTTGTTTATTCATTTACTGATTAATGATATATGAGTTATGTACTGTTTGAGGTTATTACAAATAACATGCTATTAACATTAACATTCATGTATATGTCCCCTCAAAGGACAAACTTTGATTATTTTGAATAAATACCTAGTACTGGGATGGCTGGATCATATAGTATGTGTACAAGTAACTTAGATATGACACTAGAGCATAATCCATAAAATAAAAATTACAAATTCATAAATATAACTTCATCAAAATTTAAAATTTAAAAGTCTACTCTTCAAAAGAGAATGAAAGGATANTTTTTTGAGGCACAGTTTTACTCTGTCATCCAGGCTGGAGTACAGTGGTGTGATCTTGACCCACTGCAGCCCTGAGCTCCTGAGCTCAAGCGTTCCTCCCACCTCAGCCTCCTGAGTAGCTGGGACTACAGGCGCACACCACCATGCCTAGCTAAGTTTTGTATTCTTTTGTAGAGACAGGGTTTTGCCATGTTGCCCAGGCCGGTCTCAAACTCCTGAGCTCTAGCAATCTGCCCATTTCACCTCCTAAAGTGCTGGGATTACAGGTATGCACCACCATGCCTGAACAACCTCCAATTTTTTAAAAAAATGCACAAGGGTTGTGAGCAGACAACTCACCAAAGAAGAGATACAGTTGGAAAATAAGTACATGAAATGATGCTCAATAATTCATCATTAGAGAAATGCAAATGTAAACACCAATGAGAGATACCACTAGACCCCATTAGGATGACTAGAATTTAAAAAAAAAAAAAAAAAAAAAAAAAACTGACAATATCAAATGTTGGCAAGAATGTGGAGCAACTAGAACTTGCATACTGCTGGTAGGAATATAAATTCACCAATCATTTTGGAAAACAGTATGGTAGTTTCTTAAAATTTAAATTATTTTCTCACATATATTTAGCTCTAAATATTTTTAAATTTAAAATACATTTGAACTGATCAGATATTAAATCTTTTCTTGAGAAGGATACCTACATTTCTGTAAACCAAAATGTTGAACAAAATCATATTATTATGAGTTAAGGGTATCCTAAAGATCTAATCTTGATCGTTAAACTTTGAGTTAGGCAAGGCATAGATATTTTAAAATCTTAATTTTTATTTATGTCTGGTATTGTGCTTTAGTTCACATGACTACTTCATTGCCTCTACTCATAAAATCTGCTAACACCTGTGGCTTATAATAATGAAGTTAAAACCTACATAAGCACAGTAAAAGTTTACAATGACCTTGATCAAGAAAGACCTACCATTTTGTATCTATTCCTAAGAATTAAGATATCTGATTAAAACTGTTCCCCTTTAATTCTGATACATTATTTTATATAAGCCACAAATTACAATTCTGGTTCTAATATTAAACCAGGCCAAATCACTTTTTTTTTTTTTAAATCTTACATTATCACCTAAGAGACAAGTCCTACGCTAGTGTCTTGATACATGGAAGATGAAGATTGTGCTTCTGTCTTTGAGCAGCTCATAATCAGTAGGTTTATGCTGTTGTTTTGGCTTGTGATGATTTACCTAAGAAGATCCTTTTATTAAGTCTTAGGTCTCCGAAAGCTTGATTGTGGCAACTGAGCTGTTAAATGCCTGTTGCCAATTATCTATTACCTATCACCAGAGAGTTTTGAGGAGTATACAAGAATTCGTTCTCTCAGATATCACATAACCTTACAAACCAACTTTTAGTTCCTCCTACTCATAGTCCTTTCTTCTGATTTCTCTGAAAGAAAATTCTATAAAACTCAACTTGAATTTTCCAAGTTTTTTTCCATTATTTCCACCAATACAAGATGGGTCTTGTCTTGCTATGCTCACCAGTAACCTTCTAGCTGACAAGTCAGTCAGTCTTGGCACTTTTGGAGGTCTCCGAGGCATTTCCCAACCTGACCATTCCTTCCTTCTTTCTCTCTTAAAATTTTCCAGGATGTAGTCCTATTCTTGTTCTCCTTCTATCTCTCTGA
Source organism: Rhinopithecus bieti (assembly GCF_001698545.2). NCBI lineage: Eukaryota > Metazoa > Chordata > Mammalia > Primates > Cercopithecidae > Rhinopithecus > Rhinopithecus bieti. The sequence goes on from NW_016806431.1 coordinate 357,731, forward strand.
CCATCCCTTTCTAGTCTTTGTCATCAGATCCTAACTTCCTGTCCTCTCTAGCATGCCAGATTTTCCCAGATTTACATCCGTGCCTTTTTCTTTTTCACATGTACTCTCCCTGAACAATTTCATCCATATTCATATTTGTAACTAGAGCCTTTAAGTTAATGATTTCAGAATCTAAATTCTATAGCTACTATTTATGGAATGCCTACTATGTGCCCATAATGCTAGGGACTTTGCATAAATTATCTCATTTAATTCTCAACACCCCAGCTTATTTTACAATCCATATGTCCAGGAAATAAGTTCATGCCAAACCATTTTAGTACCCAGCAAAACCTTTTTCACTTAAACTAAGATTTTAAGAAAATCTTAAACTTCACACTTCAAAAGTCATTTTGACAATTAATATTTTTTAAAAAAGAATTCAGGCAAACTGAAATCACAAAGGGGGCTCAAGTATTTTACCCCTAACATAAATGCATGTAAACTCCTTTTCCTTAAAGAGAATCGAAATACTCAAATCCCTCTTTAATTATACTTTTACCTGATGGAAGGGATATAAAACTATAATAGGAAGAGCTAATGGACCCAAAGGAGTACTATAATCTCCAAAAGAGGTATAAAGTATCCAAGATTTTCAAATTTATTTTCTCTAGAAAATTGTATTTTTATGGATCATTTTGTGAGAATACTGTTGCTCGGACTAGATTCTGGGAGATAGTGATACTAACAGTTTGAAAACTTGTCAGCTCACTTCTGTTTCATTGCACACTACCATTTCTCCTGAAATCATTTGACCATATACATCCAACACTATTTTTCTCTCCGTTCCCATTGCTACAAGAGTTCAGTTTCTCACCATCTCTCACCTAGTAATTGCTATGATATTTTTTAACTGCTTCCAGTCTCACTCTGCTGTAATCTTTTCTCCATGTTTTGCAAATGAGATCTTTCTAGAATGCACATTTGACAACTTGGAACCAAATTTACTTAGCTCCTCATGCAAAATTCCTCTGCCACTGGTCACTCTTTGAATCAATAGCATTTTTGTCTTTAATAGATATTTTAAAATTTTGTATACAGTGGTGTCTGGAACCTTAACTTTTTTCATTGTATTTATCTGTGCATTTTAAAAACTACTATTAAGAAAGACACAAAGAAACTAAACTAAAATGAACACATCTGCAAATAGATGATTCATCACCTAGAGTTGATCACCAGTGGGGAATATGAGGAGTATCACATTCCAGTCTTGGATCTCCAAAACTCAACATGTTTGCTATTTGAAAGATCTCTCATGAATAGATTCATAATTAGCTCATAGAGACAAAAACAGAAACTTACATGCTAATTTCTCAAACTATTAAGAAGTTGAATGATCAAGATTCCCAAAAACATTATTGGTTAAGTCACTTTATCTTCATAATATGTAAAAAGGTAAAAATTTTCCAGAAAATTACTTGCTAAGGACATTAGAGGACAATTCATCATATAAAAATGCGTATTCCAATGAATATTTTCAACACTGTTCATAAAACTGAATGCATATTGAGACAATTCCTAAGTCACTAAATACCCCTGTAAGAACTCTAATACCAATCCCTGAAAAGGATACTTTAATAAAAGACAGTCCTTAACAGAATATTATCAAAATAAATCAATGTACAGAAAGGGTAATACATCATGGTCATGTGGAATTTATCCCAGGAATTTAACTTTGCTAATATTTGGAAATTAATTAAAGTAGTTCAACATGATAACAGCAGGAAAGAAATTGTGTATCTCAATAAATGCAGAAAAAGTATTTTAAAAATTTAATATCTATCCTTTTATAATTAAAAAAAATCTTAGGGAAACTATAAGGATAATTGCCTCAAACTTATAAAGAGCAATTACAAAATATCCTGTTGCTGACATTGTAGTTAAGATGATATATTGAGCTGAAGCACTTTCCCCTACAAACAAAAATAAAGCAAAGATGTTTGCTATTACTACTTCTATTCAACATTTGAACAGAGGTCTTAGCAAGTGCACCAAGACAAGAAGAATAAATAACATGTATACAGGTGATATGGTTTGGCTGTGTCCCTACCCAAATCTCAACTTGAATTTTATCTCCCAGAATTCCTCCATGTTGTGGGAAGGACTCAGGGGGAGGTAATTGAATCATGGGGGCTGGTCTTTCCCATGCTATTTTCATGATAGTAAATAAGTCTCATGAGATCTGATGGGCTTATCAGGCGTTTCCACTTTTGTTTCTTCCTCATTTTCTCTTGCCACCACCATGTAAGAAGTACCTTTCACCTCCTGCCATGATTCTGAGGCCTCCCCAGCCATGTGGAACTGTAAAGCCAATTAAACCTCTTTTTCTTTCCAGTCTCAGCTATGTCTTTATCAACAGTGTGAAAATGGACTAACACAATAGGTTTGAAAGTAATAAAAATATCTTTATTTGCAGACATTATGATTGTGTTTAACAAAGTTTTAATTAATCTACAAAAAGGCTACTAAATCTAGTAAGTAACTATACCAGGAACTAAGAATACTTTACCAATACAAACAAAAATCAACTGTATTTCCATATAAATAATTGAAAAGTAAATTTCTAAGAAATTGATATAGCTTCAGTAGCATAAAATATCAAGAAATAAACTTAACAAAACCCACAAAATATCTACAATAAAAACTACAAAACATTGCTGAGAAGAACTAAACCAGACCCAAAAGATGAATTTATCATGCCAATGATAGGGAGATACAATATGGCAAACAAATTCTTCCAATTTTACCTATAGATTCAATGTTTTATGCATCAAAACCCCAGTAACTTTTCTGGTATAAACTGAAAGTTAATGCCAAAACGTATTTTGAAAATGTAAAAGAACTAAAATAGCCAAAATAAACTTGTGAAAACAAAAGGAATAAAACTGGGTGACTTATACTATCTGATTGCAAGACTAATTACAAATCCATATTAATGAAGACAGGGTGCTAATAGAATAAAGGCAGACAAATTAATCAGTTGAACAGAGTAGTCTTATAATAAGCCCACATGATTTTCCACAAACTGGCAGTGAAATCCAATGGATATTGGAGAATATTTTCATCAAATGGTCATTACCGAGTACACATAGGAGGGGAAAAAGCTTGACCAATATCTCAAACCATATACAAAATTAAGTCAAGTGGATCTCCAATAAACATAAAAGTACAATTATAAAATCCTAAAAGTAAACAAAGAACATAGAAAACTAATAGCAATTTAGAGTTAAGCAAATTTT
>NW_016806431.1:361327-382877 GCF_001698545.2 Rhinopithecus bieti
TTTTTTTTTTTTTTTAAGACGGAGTTTTGCTCTTGTTGCCCAGGCTGGAGTGCAATGGCGCGATCTCGGCTTACTGTAACCTCCACCTCTCAGTTTCAAGCAATTCTCCTGCCTTAGCCTCCCAGGTAGCTGAGATTACAAGGCATGCACCACCACGCCCAGTTAATTTTGTATTTTTAGTAGAGACAGGGTTTCATCATGTTGGTCAAAGTTTTTTAGAAGGCAAAAATCATTAACCATTAAACAGATTTTCATCAAAGACAGAAACTTTCACTTGTCAAAGTCAAAACACACTAGTGAGAAAATGTGTGTGACAAAGGATTGATATTTACTATGAAAAAGGACATCCACAAGCACCACTTCCCTCCAAGATATTTGAACCAACACTTTACAAAAGAGGATATATAAATAGCCAAAGATTCTCAAATTTTATTCATCAGGGAAAGGCAAACTCAAGTGACTATAAAATGTCAGTATATACCCACTAGAATGGCTACAATTAAAAATATTAAAACCAGATATTAAAGAGGATATGGATCAACTGGACCTCTCTTATACTGCTGCTAGAAATGCAAATTGATACAAGTACTTTGAAAAGCTGTTTGATATTCTCTTGTGAATTTAAGCACTTAATATACCTTATCCATCAGCTCTAGTCCTGGATATCTACCCAAAAGAAATATACCTCTAAGAAAACTTGGACCAGTATGTCAATGGCTGCTTTCTTAATAAGACCAAAACTTTTGAGACAACCCAAACCCTTATCAACAGGATAATAAATAACTGTGATTTCTTTACACAGTGGAGTATTACTTAGCAACAAAAAACTGACACACGCACATGCAACAACATGGAAAATCTCAAAATATGGATCTTATCAAAAGAAGACATAAAAGACTATTATAATTCAATTTATATGAAGGTTATGAACTTGCAAAACTAATACATGGTGATAGAAATCAGAATATTGGTTGCCTCCAGGGAGCAGGGCATTGACTGGGAAAGATCACAAGAGAACTTCGTAGGGTGAGGCCAACATTCTATACACTGCTAGGAGTGTGATTGCATACATGTAGACATTTGGCAAAACTCATTTAAGAAGATACTGAAAATCTGTACAATTTACTGAAGATAATTATACCTCAATTTATTAAGACTACATGGAAATATAGTTTTCTACTTGTATTTTCATACAGTTTTCATGAGTTTTACCAAAATCCACATTTGACAACACATTTTGCTGATATGGCTGTAGAAGAATAGTCACATTAGCATGTTTTAATGAGAAGGTAAAAATCATATAACTCCTGGAGATCTGGTAAATTTGGAACTATCTAGAAAAATTACAATGTATTTGCTCTTTGACCAAATAATTTCTCTTCCGGAACTTTATGCCAAAGATACACAGGCAAAGATATGAAAATATTTGTATTCAACACTACTTATTGCAGCATATTTGTGATAGGAAAAGAATAAAATTACTAAAATATCTATCAAGAAGGGACTTAAGCAATGGAGCTCTCTGAAGTTACAAAAAGCGAAAGACAGGAAACTGTATACACTGTTATGGGGATGTATTAGTCTATTCTCACGCTGCTAGAAGGACATACCTGAGACTGGGTAATTTATAAAAGAAAGAAGTTTAATTGACTCACTTCCGCATGGCTGGAAGGCCTCAGGAATCTTACAATCATGGTAGAAGGAGAAGCAAACACATCCTTCTTCACATGTGGCAGGAGAGAGAAGTGCAGAGCAAAGGAGGGAAAAGCACCTTATAAAACCATTAGATCTCATGAGAACTCACTATCACGAAAACAGTATGGGGGGAACTGCCCCCAAGATCTAGTCACCTCCCATGAGGTCCCTCCCCCAACTATTTGGTGATTACAATTCGCATTACAATTCAAGATGAGATTTGGGTGGGAACACAGAGCCAGACCATATCAGGGGATATATTATTGAGTTCAAAAATGTGACTTAGAAAAAAGTGCATTTAGGGTGTTACCATTTATCTAAGAGGAAATGATGGATGGATGGATGGATGGATGGATGGATGGATGGATGTAAGAAGAGGAAATGGGTGGATGGATGAATGCGTATAGGTAGATGATAGGTAAATATAAATAGGTAGAATAGATAATTTATGTAAAATAGCAATGGAAAGATAGGGCAATTTTTTTTTAGTGATAACTTTTAGAGGAAGAGAGTAGAAGGGATGGGCATAGAGTAATATTTCTCTGAATTTATCTTGCTTTGTAGAATTTTATTTTGGAACACTATAAAGAATCCATGTGACCATAAAAGAAAATTAAACAAAATTTGCTTTTTAAAATAATTACTAAAAAACAGTAGTAAAATAAAACAAATGAGTCTAACTGTAAGCAGTTGGTGGTATAATCACACTGAGATAATATTAAGTGCTATTACAACACAGTAATCTCACTTAACACCCCTAGTGAGATATAACCTTAGGAAAAAAATAACAGCAAACATACATAAATAGCATCTAATAAATAATATTATCATTGGTAGTATTAGTATTGATATTATAAAACTATCATTTAATGTATTGAAGAATAAATTAAATGAGTAATTATATTGATATTACTGAGAACTGGTATTTTTAGCATGGAAGAAATGAGATATGGATGATAAAATAATTTTAAATTAAAACCCTGTAATATTGCATCTGAATCAAAAGTATCAATAAGAACTCAGAAGATATCCCTTATAAAAATAAAATTGACATTTCCTAATTTTGTCTATTAAAAAGATCTAGAAACAATAACTGACCCAGGAACAATGAGTATCCCCAGCCATTGTATTGCAGTTTTGTGTCCCACAAAAGAGCCATGACTCCTTGGGGAAAAAAAATGGCTGATTCCAGATCCAGGGAAGGAAATGCACAAGATGATCCTGGAACATCTTGTTATAACAAAACATAAGGAAGCTATCTTGAGTCTCATAAAAAGGACTCAGCCAACTTGAAGAAGCTACTACTGGCCAAGAAGGGACAAGTATGTATTGTTATCCATGAGTTTATAGTAACAAGCAAATACTTCTTCGTAAATACTGAATGCTACTAAACTTAGAAAATTACTTGGCAAATAATGCTAGTAAAGCGTTTTTTAAAGAAATGATCAATATTTGAGATGATAGATATGCTGACTGCACTGACCTGATCACTATAAATTATATGTATAAAAACATCACTATGTACCTCATAAATATGTACAATTATTATATGTCAGTTTAATAAAAATTAAAATGAAATATAGGCCGGGCGCGGTGGCTCAAGCCTGTAATCCCAGCACTTTGGGAGGCCGAGACGGGCGGATCACGAGGTCAGGAGATCGAGACCATCCTGGCGAACACGGTGAAACCCCATCTCTACTAAAAAAATACAAAAAACTAGCCGGGCGAGGTGGCGGGTGCCTGTAATCCCAGCTACTCGGGAGGCTGAGGCAGGAGAATGGCATAAACCCGGGGGGCAGAGCTTGCAGTGAGCTGAGATCTGGCCACTGCACTTCAGCCTGGGCCACAGAGCGAGACTCCGCCTCAAAAAAAAAAAGAAATATAAAGGAATAGAAACTACAAATTTACCCTGCTTTTTCTGTACCAACTAGTCCTAAAATTTGTCAACTAGTTGACAAGGAAACATTCCTCTTTATAGGAATATTCTAGCTAAAAAGAAAATAATGAAAAATGAATAACAGTCATAATTTTGCAACCCCTAAGTAACTGCTAGATGAGGGTGAAGATTATTACCAGCTGTTAACATCACTACAAATAATAGTAAAATTAAATTAAGAGATCACTAGATATTTTATGCCTCCCAACGGAAGAACACCACATCACTAGAGAAGTATTCTTAAAGAAATAGAATTTGAATCTGATCATACCTCTAGAACTAACATATAATAGGCAAAAGTAGGGACAGATGGACATATTGAACACAATGGGGTTGTAAAAAATAAAATACAAACTATGGGAACTCTACAAGTCAAATGATTCCATTTCTTCCAGAAATAAACTGCATTAACAAAAAAAGAGATAAAAAGGTAATTCATAAGACTAAGAACCAAATCAACTAAATTGCAATATATTACCTTATTTGAATTCCAGTTTAATTTAAAAAATAATTATGAAAAACTTACATACTTGATTGTTTATATTTAATGATACCAAAGTTAAACACAAAATTATGTGAGCAGGATGTTGTGAATAGAGATAGAAAACAAGATGGAACATAAGTTGATAATTAGTGAGATGGGATAACGGGCACATAAGGACTCATTTTTTATTTTCTCTCTTTGGAAAAAATAAACAGACTTCAAGAAGAACGTCTAATACTATTTTTTACTCATTTATTCAAAGTGTCTTTTCTTTGAAAAACCAACCTGAAAGTACAATTTCCAAGGAAGAGGTAGGCATGCCCAACACTGGGAACAACAAGTACAAAAGGCTATGATCTGAAACAGCCTGATGGAGAGGAAGACTGGAGGAGCACACATTGGCCATGACTGGATGGCAGAAATGTGAGAGGGAGGAACAGAAGATGCATTTGGGAAGGTAACAACCTAGATCTTCATGAGCCATCGTGCTAAAAAGTTAGGATGTTATTCTGATGAGCACTATTTAGTAGAAATAAAATACAAGCCACGTATATACTTTAAAATTTCCTCCATAGCCATATTAAATAAATGATGAAATATGCTTTATTTATTCCAATAAATCCAAAATATTATCAAATAAGTAGTCAATATAAAAATTAATGAGATATTGTGCTATTTCCAGTACTAATTTTCATAATTCAATATATATTGTATACACATAGAACATCTTAATTCATACTGTTTCAGGTGCTCAATAGCCACATGGGGGCTGTGATTATCATATCAAAACACCTTGTGATTTGAAATTTTCAGAATGTATCTGCTTCTCATTCTCTCAGTCACCAAATTTACTCTCCATGACTTCAATTACTATGATTCCCCAATCCAGATATTGCCTGAACTCCAAGACCAAATGTCCAACTGTCTATGGTACCTTAATATTTAATATTTACCTCAAATTAAGTGTCCTGTATTAATCTGTTCTCATGCTGCTAATAAAGACATACCTGAGACTGGGTAATTTATAAATGAAAGAGGTCTAACTGACTCACAGTTCCACATGGCTGGGAGGCCTCGCAATCATGGTGGAAGGCAAATGAGGAGTAAAGTCAACGTTTTACAAGGCAGCAGGGAGGAAGACTTGTGCAGGGGAACTCCCATTTATAAAACCATCAGATCTCATGAGACTTACTCACTACCACAGGAACAGTATGAGGGAAACCGCCCCCATGATTCAATTATCTCGACCTGGCCCTGCCCTTAACACATGGGGCTTATTACAATTTGAGGTAAGATTTGGGTAGGGGCATGGCCAAACCATATTATGTCCCAAACTCAGTTTATTATCTTCCTCCTTCATTTATGCATCTCACTAGAATTACTGTTACCTTGTTTTCTTTCCCTCTATTCAGTCCCTCCTCCTCATTTAATCAGCTAAACAATTCTAATAATTCCACTTCAAAATCTCACACATTCTACAACTTCTGTCCAAATGTATAATACCTCAAAACCAGTGCAGTGGCACACACATGCAGTCCCAGCTACTCAGAAGGCTGAAGCAAGAGGATCACTTGAGCCTAGGAGTTTGAGTCCAACCTAGGCAACATACCAAGATCCTGTCTCTAAAAAAATAAATAAAATTTTGAAAAAAGTTTACCTCAGATCATGACTAACAGTATTGCAAAGGATTCTTTATTTTTCCTCCCTGCCATAATTTGGTCCACATTTCAATACCTCCTCCCTTATAAGAATGTCTCCATGAATTTAAAAATCTAGTAATAATACATAATGAAAACTAAACTTTTCTCCTTAAATATCTCCCTGTGGCAATATTGACGAATATTGTCACCTGAAGAGGTTCTCAAGCCCTCAAGGGACATAATTGCTCATTTGCATTTATCCTATTTGTTCATAAGAAAGGAAAAAAAAAAGAAAAGCAAATACTCATTTTGTCTAGAACACTAAAGCATAATTCCACTAGAGAAAATATGGTGCAAAGTTAATATCAATATTGTTAACCAAAGTTGAAATGTAAGTGCATATTTGCCAGCTTCTTGAAATTAAATAATCTATTCTCCTTCATAAGAGAGGATTTTAAGCAACAATTCCCTCCAGGCTTCATTATTATTCTCAGAAAATTGGTTGATCAGAATCATATGACTTAGTATAACAGCAAATAAAAAAAGATACAAGTGCCCCAGAGACTGGAGTGGCTCCTGATTGTGAATGAAATCATTTGGTAAACAGACTTGAATGGGCAGCTCTGGGTGAATTACAGGCACAAGGTACAGGAAGGGCAGGATTTATACCTAGCATGCACAGCTGGAAGTCAGTAGGCACAAGGACTCTAATATGTAACACAAAACTGGCTGCCTTATTCTGTTTCATTGAGACTGCCAACTGAGACACATTATTTGACACTGCTACGCAGAGCCAAATCATTCATCAAGCTGTTTAAAGCTCAGCACACCACCTGTCTATGGACCAGATTGATATAAAAAAATAAAGTGAAAGTTTCTTCAGCCCCGTGACAAAGTGAGGATACTTCCTTTAGAAAGAACAAAAGTTATGATATCCTTTGCAAACAAAGTATGCCATAATACCTGAAAGAATAGACAAAAAAGGAGCAAAGAAAATAAAGCAAGTCACTCAGCTTGTCTGAATGGCAGTAAAAGACACAACTAAAAAGGGGTCATCTAATGTATCACATCGTGAGAAATAAAGTGTATTTTCCAGCAGCTTCCAATTTTAAAATACATTTTAATACCTACGATTGCAGTATAACATTTTATGCCTTCATTAGTAATCTCAAGATTCTTGTTTTAAATGGACATAAGACACAATAGAAGAAGGCCAAAGTAGAAGTGACTCATCCTCAAAATATTTCACATCTATTTAAAACCTTTTGCTGCAGCAGCAATAGTATTTTAAACATTTTAATTCTTTTGAACTTCCTTAACCATTATGAAAGTCTGGGGACAGGGTTATTTTTAATTCTAGTGACAGACTCCTCTTTCCAGCTGAACTCAGGGGAAAAAAAGGAAACAGTTTTGTGAAAGTCTGTCAAACAAGATTTGAAAAAAGAAAATTGGGGCTAATTTGGTTCACTCAAGCATCACTTTTTCTTTCCTTGGAGTACATCAACAAATATTTTTGTGCAGAAGTCATCGAAGACCCATGAGTTCTGACGACAGATGACAACTGGTGGGGTGAGAGCATTATTGAAATCCTCAAATGAACTTTGGGAGAGGATTGTGAGATTTTAATATGAAAGTCAAGAATGAGAAACCCTAGAGTGAGAAGAATTAAAGACATTTTGATTAGTTATCTAAAAGTTAGCATACCATTTACTATGGCTTACAAGTTAAAATAATTATATCTAAATGTATCAACCTAAATAAACATTCACAGTTTAACAGTCAATGAAAAAATCAAGGTATACACTGATATGTTAAAGTCCAGCTACATTTATATAAACGATTAAACACACACAGAGAAACGCAGCTCACTTTTTTAATGGATTCTTTATGTATAATAACGATGCAAATACCCAGCTGAAACTGAGAATGACCCAAAACTTTCAGAGGAGATTTTCATTTTGTGGGGCTCAGAAAGGCAAAACGTTCATTAAAGTTTCCAAGTTGCTAAGAAGGGAGGTGAAGGAAGGGAGGAAACAAGAGAAATTTAGGGAGGGTAAGTCCTGAGAGCCAGAATAGTGGCTGATAGAATGCACTAGGACACCAAGCCAGAAGAGACTGACCATAGGATCCAGCTTAATAGGTTGGATTCGGCACAACCAAACAGAAGAGCATGCCCCCCCACTCAAACTCATAAACCCTAAACAGTTCAAAATGAAACTGCTGAACTTGTAAAGTAGTAACGAATACTGCCCCAAACTCCTTATAAATATTTGATAAAAATTAAGCTGCTTTTTCGGTAAACCGTATTACTCTATTATTCATGTTGAGATACATAGAGTTATGAGTACTCAGATCTCTTAAACTGAGTAATACTAACATCTGCTTATCATTCATTTTGAGGAAATATATGGATATAATTCAGATATTCCTTAGATTTGACCTGAGATAAAGAGATACTCTACCAGAAGGCTAGGCAAAGTGCTTGACACAGTGTTGTTTGTCCTTGTCTTTGACAGTGGAGACCTGTGGTAATGGTAACTCAAATAATACTAAATGTCAGTAGTATATGATAGCTGTCATAGGCCCACAAGGACAAATCTGTTTTAAGTTTCTTCTGATAAATAATTTTACAAAATATCAACATCTGACGAGGACTCTCCATGCCCATGATGGAACAAGATAAAAACAAGAACACTTCAACATCATGCCTGAAGAAATAAAAACAGGCACCGTGCAAAGAAAACACCAAGCTTGTTGCCTGCTTTAGCTAAAGGGTGACTATGGTCTCTCAGTGTCCATGGGGGATTGGTTGCAGAATTTTCACAGATACCAAAATTTGTAGATGTTCAAGTCCCTTATACAAAATTTGCTTATATTTGCTTATAACTTCTGAACATCCTCCCATATACTTTAAATCATCCTTACATTACTTATAATACCTAATGCAATGTTAACACTATGTTAATAGTCAGCTTGCATTTTCAAATTTGTATTTTTTATCATTGTATTGTTAATTTTTGTTTTTCAATATTTTTTATCTGTGACTGGTTGAATCTGGATGCAGAACTCATGGATATGGAGGGCAGACTGTGGTTTTTTGTCAGTGATAATTGCATTCTTGCTTCTTTCTTCTGACATCTTACATAAAAATGTTTTTATGTAAAATGTAATATAAAATCAATGAAAGCATAAAAACATCACTGAATTGCCTCCTCCCTCAATAACCCAAAAGAGACTTGCAACTTCCTTGAATTCTCCCTTAAAATCACCATTCAATTGTTACCACAGTGTGTCATCTCCCTTACTGCATCAGTAACAAATCCAACTCATTGGGGAACAAAAAGGGTTTCTTCTCTCCTGGAGCAACCAATATAGGAACACATACACAGGAAAAAGAGAGAGGGAGAGAGTTGTTGTGGGGTGGTATGGTGGGGAGGGTAGGGGAGTGTGGGAGAAAGAACACTCCAGCCCTGTAAGCAAAAGCAAATGCAAGGTTCCCTTATGCTTAAAGAAACAAATACCATGAAAATTGCAGACGAAAGTATGCATCATACACCTATGTGGAGAAAGAGTTAACAGAGCAGACCTGAGGCTCCTGTCTTTAGAAAGACCTGTTTAAAAGAGTTGCCCTTGCTGGCATCTGGAAACTTTGCTTTCCTAATATCCCCTTAACTGATAAGATGAGTTTGCTATGCCTGGACTGCACATACCATGATTGAAGTAAAGTAGCTGCTTTACTTTTGGGATTGGGCATTTTGGGTACACATTAGGGTTGACCAGCCCCCAGTAAAAACCTAGATATTAAGTCTCAAATGGGCTCTTTTGGGAAGAAACATTGAACATATAGCTGACGTTTTTGTTGCTGGATAAAGAGTGTGCTCCATGTGATCTCTGATAGAAAGAGCAGGCATAGAAAGTTAGCACATGGACTTCTCAAAATTGTGTATTTTTCCTTTGCTGATAAGGTTATGTATTGTGTCACTGTGATAGATCTTAGCCAGTAATACTGCTATATAAGGAGTCCTGTGATTGCTTCCAGAAAATTGCCAAATGTGGGAGTGGTCTGAAGGACCCAATAAACAACTTGGATTTGATAATCTTGAGTGAACAGCTGGTTTTACAAAAACAAATAGTCTACTCTTTTACACAGTAATGCAACTTTAAGCTTACTAATAAGACTGAAAATCAGACATATTGTAGAGTTATAAGAGAGTTATTATTAAGTTACGCCAAAACTTGCATGTTTCTTCTTGTATCTTTCATTTTTTTTAATTGAAAAACTGTGAATCTAAGGACTACTATGCAATTCTGTGTGACCGTAGTTAAACATGAAAAAGTCAATGCAGTGCATTTGTTCATGTAAGTGAGTATGGCAGAACATATTGAATAATCTGTAGCTTTTGTCAAAAGGAAAAGGAAAAAATGCAAATGAGTAAGAAATTGAAAGCTGTCATGGGATGTAAAAAACTATATTTCAAGAAATTTACTGACAAAAATAGCCTTTTATTCTTTCCAGGTAGTGTGAGCTTGAAAAAACATTATTATGTCATTCAACAAGAGTCACAGACAAATGAATGGTTAGTTAAGAGAAGACAGTACATTAAAGAATGAATCATACCACTAAAGAATAAAGGATGGTTACCAGGGGCTGGGAAGGGTAGTAGGGGAGTGGTGAGGGAGAGATGGGAATGATTAATGGGTACCAAAAAAAGAAAAGGAATGAATAAGACCTGGCATTTGCTAGCAAAACAGGGAGACTATAGTCAATGGTCATTTCTTTGTACAATTTCAAATAACCTAAATAATATAATTGGATTGTTTGTAAAACAAAGAATGCTTGAGAGGATGGATACCCAATTTTCTGTGCTGTGATTATTATGCATTGCAAGCCAGTCCCAAAATATCTCATCTACCCCATAAATATATACACCTACTATGTACCCGCAATTTTTTTAACTTTAAAAAGAAATGAATCATGCTATTTGAGAAATAATACAAGAAATCAAATAGACTTTGGGTAAAACTAAAAGGTGACACACATACACCTCCCAAGCCCCATTCAGTAACCATATGTCCATACTATATAAAAGACTTTCTTGAGTTTCTTGGGATACTGCTATTTAGCTAATCTTCATCTTTAACCAACATCTTCTAGACAGACATGTTTTGCCCTTGTATTTGTTTACAGTTTTTTTTTTAACTTTAATTATAAATTTGTGAAGCATCTTTTGAAGATAGAATTATAAGACAACTAAGACAACTGACAGTGATCTATTTCGAAATACATTTGAATGTTGTATTAATAAATTGTTTCATGTAATGTGAAATGTATATGAAACTAGATTTTAGCAGTATAGAAGTCCTATTACAGTCTCTCCTAACCAGAGACAAGGATCTCCGCTGCTCTGATAAGTTTATTTCGCAGATGTTGTGGATTGGATATTTGCTCCTCCCAAAATTCATATGTTAAAACCTAATTCCCAGTGTGATGGTATTTGCATTTGGGGCCTCTGGGAAGTAATAAGGTTACTAGGGCAGAGTACTTATGAATGAGTTTAGTGTCTTTATAACAGAAGCCCAGAGGGCATCTTTACTCCCTCTGCCATATAAGGACACAGTGAAAAGACAGACCTATTAATGAACAAGGAAGCATTCCCTCACCAGACACCAAGTCTGCTAGCACCTTGATTTTTGATTCCCCATCCTTCAGAACAGTGAGAAATAAATTTGTTGTTTATAAGCCATCTAGTCCATGGTACTTTGTTAAATCAGCCCAAACAGACTAAGGCACCACATACCTTCCACAAAGATGTTAGGTATGCAAGAAGACAACATGTTCTGCAGGTTTCTGATTTCCTTCCTAGGAAGGAGGCACTGTACTACAGAATGGATATTGATAAATGAATGTTTTCAGAAAAATATAACCATACTTTCTACTGTCATAGCAAACGCAGCAGTTTCCACTTTCTACTGTCATAGCAAACGCAGCAGTTTCCACTTTAGTGGACAGAGAAAGAGAGAATATCTTCAAGTCTTTTAAATTTTTTTGAAGTATTAGATCTACAAGCTGAGATAATATAAGTCCACTCCAGCCTGGTGATATAGTCATCAACACATTAAGTGGTGATTACTTCTCAGACATGTCTGTGGATTTATACACGCTTCTTCAGAAAGTACTCTTGAACACTTAACACTGAGCAGTGAATATTAGAGCCAACAAGACACAAAAGTTCTTTTCTTCCACCAGAATGACAACTCATTTAAACTTGAAGTGAGAATTATGATTGAATAATATGCCCACGTTTCTCAGAACCAGAATGAATTCAGGGTAATAGTTTCAATACTGCAGCTTGACTTTTCTGTTATTCGTCAGTAACTATAATAAGTTTCTAGTTTCTAGTTTCAATCACCACCTTTAAAAGAAATAATTCTTTAGATACCACTCAATGACATATAGACCCAGACTCAGTAAATATGAATTAGAATAAAAATTCCTGTATTTGTAGGTATGATGAGTAGGATAAGCATTCCTTAGCAGACTCTTAAAAGTAGCTTAACTGACTTGTGTTGAAACTTTACTGATTTGTCAAATTCCATAGGATACAATATTATTCTATTTGCTTGCCATTATTGTGATCATAAAATGGTCTAGAAAAACAATGACTGAAATGTAAAAATCAATATACAAATTTAAGGTATATTGCCATCATTATAATTTATTTAGTTGCCAATCTTATGTGTTTACCTATGCAGTGAATGATATAAAGTGGTAAAACAGCAAGTAAATTAAAATAACATGGCAGAAAATGAAGTCACTGTTCTTACTGTACCCTACTACAGAGTCTACCAATGCATGTGATAGCTTCACGTCAAAGGATTTTAGAAGCCAGTCAAGTTCATTAATAAATTATAGTTGTCAAGTTCTGAGAGATATGCCATAAAATAAATGAGTTAAGATGATGTTTTACCTTTGAAGATTCTTCAGGAAATTCAACTGAAGTCTTAACTTTCATAACTATATTTTTTAAAATACTGAAATGATTTTCCTTAAGTTTTTAGCATGATCAGCGTTCCTATTCACCATGATATACGGTCCCTTTTTAGTTGACAGCTGTCAGGCAAAAACACACATCAATGGATATTTATATTTCAGTCAGAATTAGGCATTAGGGTAACACTTTATAGGAATTAAATAACCATTGTTTGGCCACTCCCCAAGTAAGCCTTTCCTCGGTAAGATAGAAAAATCTGCCTCTTTTCCAAAATAGCTTTCAATGTGTGTACATTAAAAAATATATGACTTACTATATTACTTGTCAGTTTATGAGGAAACCCAGATTTCCACATTTTCACAAGCTTACTAATAAGCATTGTATTACACATTATAATACAGATTAAGATAAGTAAAATATTCTAAGTGACCTAAAAGAATAATCTATTACAAGAATAAAAATTGTTCACCAATGATAACAAAAAGTATGTGGAAATCTGGAAAATAAAAGTTGGCTTGAGGGGTTTAGAAACCATTAGTAAGAGGTCATAAAAACAGAAGTTCAGAATATACCAAAGGTATATTTTGGAAGCAGTGTCATCAGGCAAAAGGAACCATATGAAAGGAAACAAGGTGGTGAGAAAATCCAGATCATTTTTAGATAATATTTAATACCACTGTTGTATTAAGTACAGGGTAAGTGAAGGGGATCACTGTGAGATGAACCTGGAAAGACGAATGGTTTGAATATGATATTGCAGGCACTAGAGGTTCATTAGGAGTAGAAAATGATTTATGACTTCTATATTTGGAGATATATCGAATTTGAGGTGATAGTGTGCTTTCAAGAGGAATATTCCCAGTGGTACAGGAAAAGCCACCCTGGAACAATGAACAGACTGAGCTGGGGGGTAAAATGAATATTTCAGAATCACCCATACAGATGCTATATGCATTATTTTGGATTTATATTTTCAAAGAATTTCTGAAATGTATATCCCCATTAAATGTAAGAATATAAATAAATCAAGAAATTAAAAGACCAAATTCTTTAGAGAAGACGTTTATTCAACTAAAAAAAAGAGAGCAGATTAGAATTTAGTGTTTTCCCAGAGTTACATTTTGGACCATATGCTAACTCTTCAGGCACTTGTCTGCTATAAAATCTACTCTCCCAAATTAATTTACACGAAATGCTTTATTGAATTTTGTTTGGGGTTAAATTATATTTTACTATTTATGTAAATCATCTGGCTTAAATTTTTAGAACTCCCATTAATTATAGCACATTATACAGTACTTTACCTCAAAATTAATCAATATTTCATGTCTTCGGAAATTCACTGAATTTTCCCACAATAGTTTTGCTAAATACTATTTATTTTTCAAATACTCTTGACTCCACAGAAAACTTTTCACATACATCTTCTATTTTGCATTCATTCTATGGAGTAAGAATGCTGCTTTTGCCCATTACTGTGGCAGTAATATTGGGAACACTGATATTTTAATGCTGTTCTTTTTACAATATTGGTAAAGTTTTATGCTCATGCGATAGTTAACTACTGATCAACACTTGCTTTTTGTTGTTTATATTCTAATCTCCTTATCACCTGTAGAGAGAGCTTAAGTATCCTGGGGTATCATTGTTTGGTAAGAAGGTGCTGAAGTAACTCTATATTTTTCAAATAATCATTCTTATTAAAGAATAACATTCTTTCTCAATATGAGTCCCCTATAAAACAGAAACAATATGCTAATCCAGTGTAGTGCAAAAGCACTACAAAAGCAGCAAAAGTAAGTGGGACAGAGAAGTGAGATAGGTGAGGAAGAAAGCACAGGCAGAGAACACAGTGCCAAATTGCCAGCTGCTTCTCCAGAAGACACACAGAGCTGTTTGATCTCTCAGGAAGCTCCAGAGAGGCGCTGTGGAGTTATTCTGGTGGTCAGGTCTTCTATATACTTAGTTGTATCTGATTGTTCTATTAGTTACAAGTTAAGGTATATGGAAATCTTACATCATAATTGTATATTTGTGCATTTCTCTTAGTTCTGTCAATGTTGCCTTTATTATATCTAAAGCCATGTTACTAGTTATGTACAAATTTAGAACTGTTACATATTCAAGGTAATTAAGTTCTCATTATGAAACTTACTAATTACATTCCTTGCCTGAAAATGTCGACCTCATCTTGCTGGGCTGATTTTTCCTCCTGAATGTTAGACTGCAAATCCTTGCTGGTACAGTATATCTCAATGTCCTCAAGAAAATTTTAATTTAAACAATTTTTTTGTCCAGTTTTTCTACTTGTTCTCAACAGGAGATTCGATTTAAAACAATTTAGTCTGCTATTTCTAGAAATGGAATATATCAAATGTACCTGGCTCCTTACCTCACCAAAGTTGAAAGAAATCAACTTTAAAAAATCATTCGACTTCAGTGCTTTCAGGGAAAAAACCCAACATAGATTGAATAAGACTTAGACTTTTCAGAGTTATAAAGCAAACAAAGAATTCCAGAATATAGCTTTAAAAATCTAAGCGACATAATTCAATTAATTTCTTAAAATTTCATATTTGAATGTTACTTGGCTACAAATTTTAAAACTATTAAGATAACTTTCTTAGATCTTGGTTCTACAATATTTTCAGGTTTTCATCCCTTGAAAAAAGAAAATGAGTCAGATTCATTGGAAATGGTTAGACCTTTTCTTATCAATGCTTTCTGATTCATTACACTTTCTTGGAGGAAGAAGATGTAAATCTTTTCTTAAATGAACATTATAATTGAATTGGATATTTGTTAGAATTTTATTTCATAAGATATCTGAGAAAATAAATGAAAATTCCTTTAATGTATATAGTAAATATCAAGGAAAAAATATAGACTGCAATATACACTTGAGAATACAATTCTCACAATCTCAAGAGTTAGCCCACGTTGCTACGAATTTTATTAAAGTACTTGCATGAATCCATGAGATCAGAGAGGTAAAATGTAAGTTTCTGGACAATTAAACCCTATACCTCCTCAATGTATCACTATTAGAGAAACACCTATGCTAAACAGTGGGGCTGCATCACTGTGAAATGGTGTGTTTAAGTACTCCCTCATTTTCTAGGACTAAAATCTAGCAATAGAAGTAATGCAGTTGACACAGGTATTTCTCATAGTCTAGAACATTACTACATTTTTGAGCCTTTCATTACAATTTGGACACAGATTGCAAACACATTATTACACAGTTATCAGCATGAAAAAACAATTTAAAATTTCATTAAATGCAAAATAGAAATTTAAGTTTTTTTGTGTTTAAAATATTAGAAGCATTTTGCAGTAATAGAGCTTAAAATATAAAAAGCATCTAAGATATGTACGCACTAATGATTATACTTTTGGGACTGCATAGTGTCACAAGGGTGAAAAACTAATAAAAAATTATCTAATAAAGCCAATATACAGCCTAACAAAACACAACTGTTTTCTTCCCTTACTTCTGTCATGAAGAATGTGTGAATACTTCTCAGTACTTACATTTCCCCAATATCAATGATAAAAAAAAAAACCCTTATAGTTAAAAGATAAAATAAAAATTAAGAACTATGTAAAGTATAACAAAATACTATGATTTAACCTTGGTTATGTTAGAAAAAGCACCAAAGTGATGATCACTGCTTTAATAACACGCTGATCCTGGCTACTGCATGTGTTCTGTTAACACCACTAGAAGCAGGCAGAGACCCACAAATCCAGGCCCATAGTAAAACTCCAGAAAGACAAGCGAAGCATTGTAATTCAGACACAGATATGCACACACACAGGCAAAACAACATTGAGACCATAGTGTCTAATGCTGAGGATCCAATATTGGTAGAGCAGTAAGGCTGTCTTTGATGGATAAAAATGGAAAAATATAAACTTCAACACAATTTCTCCAAATGACTCAGAAATTTAATGAAATAAATCATAATTATAGCCTTCAACCATGTGGCTTAGTTAATAAGATTGACCTACATAATGCAATTTTGAAATTAAAATCCTGAGGGTGTCAAACACTTCAACATTCACAACACTGTCCACTTTCTTTCTATGGGGATTTGGGAGCAGGAGGGGTGTGGAGCTGCCAGAAATGGAGCTCTGAACAGGGAAGGAAAGAGAAAGCACAACAGAAGAATCAGGCAGCTGGTCAAACTTTCAAACAGTAATGTTAAGAGCAAATAGATTATGCAGAAGAATAAGCCAAAGGACTAATATTCTGTATCAATAATTTTTTTCTTCACATAGTAAGGCTGAACAGACCAAAATAAACAGCTAGAGAAGTTGGTCATTTTTTCCTTACCATTCACTCTCCCCTCCTTCTCCCTCCCCTCACTCTCCCATCTCATAGTACCTTTCTGAAGTATCCGATGTGCCTGGTATTGGATTTAGTAAGAGCTATCAATAGTATATGAAAAGTGGATATAAGCTTTCACATAATACAAACCTGCATTGTACCTCTTTACTGTAAAATATCATATGCCACGTGCCCTTCCTTTTAACCAACTATTCTTTTACATTTTCCTACTGATACATCAACATGGAAAAGCTAGTTTTAAAAAAGTTATATATTACCCGAAAAATAGTATACAGTGGAATACAGACATTCACACTTCAACCCAAAAGAATGAAATTATTATTATATATTTTCAGATACAGAAACATGTTGTTAAGGAGAGACTTTTGTGGCTTTTGCCTGGTCCATCAATGTATATAAGATTGGGACCAATACATAACCTCTTGGAGCTTATAGATCTGCATTTACTCTTCATTTTTTAAAGTTTTAAAATTTATGCATATTTGAGAATATCTTACTGAATTCCTGAAGACTTGGTGATAAAACCTTTTTGCTTTCTGAAAGATGCTATTTCTATCTCTAATTACTCATGCAAGAAAGAAACATCTGCTGTTGTTCATTACCATTTTCTTCTCATTTCCTTATAGCCTTTATGTATTTTGAAAGTATCTTGGATTATATCATTGTATTTTTCTAATATTTCTCATAGACATATTCACTGAGACACAGAAAATTCAGACGGGCAGCTCTAAGTTCACCCTCGCCAATTTCTTCTCTTTTCCTTTTTTGCCTCATGTCAATATTTATAATTCTGTTGCATTTTAAAAATTTTCTTTGCAGAAATTAAGCCTTAATATTGGAGACCCCAAATCAAGTCTCTCCTCTTACCTAGATATTTGGTAGACTTCCTACATTTTGTCATCAATTATTTGATTTTCATTCTTGAGAGAAGAAGTAGGATTTGCTCCTATTACTAATGGTTACATTAAGATTTTAATAATGCTACTGTTGGGAAAGATACATACTACAGGATCAATAAAAATGTTACTTTTAATTTTATCAAAATATGATAGAAGGCCAATTCCATAAGATGCAGCATTGGAAGATATCTCAACTATTGGTTACTAGCTTTACATCTTTATTTGCTTGAGTGATTTATTTAGGCTTTAGATTAAATTATATAGATGATATGTTAATATATAGATTAAAATTCCCAAGCATTATTTAGATCTTCTTAGCGCATGATACCCTTTCTTTAAAGTTAACTTTGTAAGATTGCCTTTCTTATCTTAGAACATGAAATCTCTTTTGGCCTTCTAACTGTATAATTCATACAATTTATTAGCAAGTTAGCTTACAACGTTCTGTTTTATTAGTTTTCTTTTATTGTATATATCCTGTAATTACAACAATCTTTAAATCATTAAGAAAAAATCAAGTTCTATTCCTTGGCAAGGTAAACATTTAGCACATTGTCATGCACACATTTATTCAAATAATGAGGTTGCTAAGATGGGGTGGTGTGGAATCATTGTAGCAGCCAAAGATCCCACCAATAACTATAAAACCAATATTGAATACAAAAGTTATGTTCTTAAAGGCATCAGAATGCTGCTGAAGAAATAATAACTAGAGACACTAAGTTATGAAGGGGATTGAACTTCTCAGAGGTAAGTTGTGAGTCTTCAGCCACTTTTACCTTAGGGCCTTTGTGAATTCTGGGTGAAGGCTAGAGGCTACACATCTGGACTTGGCACAAACAGAGGGCTACTGCTAGAGAAGAGCAATACCAGCAAAAGTTTTGGCAGTGAAATGAAGAAGTGACAAAATTCAAGATTGAAGGACCTGAAACAATGACTGGTTCCTCTGAAAACACTTGTTTTCCAAATCCTGAGACTACAATGCTGAAGGCTAAAGGGCTAAGCCAAAAAAATCCTTAAAAACAGAACTTTCCGCTGTATTAGTCCATTTTTACACTGCTATAAAGAAATACCCGAGACTGGGTAATTTATAAAGGAAAGAGGTTTAATTGACTCAATTCTGGATGACTGGAGAGGCCTCAGGAAACTTATAATCATGGTGGAAGGGGAAAAGCAGGTACCTTTTTCATAAGGCTGGAGGAGAGAAGAGAGTGAAGAAAGAACTTGCCAAACATTTTAAAACCATCAGCTCTCATGAAAACTCACTCACTGTCGTAAGAACATCATGGGGGAAACTGCCTCCATGATCCAATCACCTACCAGTTTCCTCCCCCAACAACTAGGGATTATCATTATGTGGGAGATCAGTCAGAGTGGCAGAAGAAATTATAGGAATAGAAAGAAGAGAACCTTCTTGGAAGGCATGTGGGGTTTGCATAGCTTCAGATAGTTTGGCTGAAGATAGCTGGATTTTCCTTTCAGGAACCAAAGAGCTTAGGGCACAGATACAAAGGAATGTAGAGTAGTTTAAACAGCTTTTTTATTCATGTGGTCCTAAGACCAACCTTTGATCATTCGTGGCCAGGACGGCTCTCTCCAGGGGAGAGTGACCAGGTTAATTACCTACAGGTGTGTTGACTCAAAGTCTTTGTCAATTAAATCTGTACTAAATAAATGTGAGCACTGCCAGCTTAGAGGGGCTGCAAACTTTTGGCCCCTAGTGCCATCAGCCCCCTGGGCCCGCTTTTTCACTGAATGTCTATGTCTGAGTATGTGTCTCATCCGTCGTGCAGCTGGGGTCTGCAGGACAGATCCCCGCATAATTCAAGATGAGATTTGAGCGGGGATACAAAACCAAACTATATCACCCACTATATAGTAGTGCGGTAAAGGCCAAGATTCACATATGGGAGGAGTCCCTGTAATTACAAGGCTATAGTTAAAGGCTCTAGAAAAAGTGGCAAACTGTCATAATTTGCAGTTACAAGGGGCCTCAGGTAAAAGCCTCTGAAAAATCATAGTAAAATTTGTTGTATTTTCTTGGTACTGAAGGTGAACAGCCCAGCAAGCTCTCAAGTGAAAGCCTTAGAGGCTCACAGTCTAAAAATGGGTGAAAATTAGAGATAGGTTGAGCCTTATTAAGCTTCCAGGCAGGCTCAGATTCGCTCAGTATCTAATTGGTAGTCCTCCCCGACTCTATAAATGTAGTGAAAAAAGTCTTCTTTATGATAGCATAAAATACCATCTACATTCTATACAGATCTTTGTTCTTAGTATACAGCAATCAAAAATATTAGCCAAATCA
Organism: Rhinopithecus bieti; assembly: GCF_001698545.2. NCBI lineage: Eukaryota > Metazoa > Chordata > Mammalia > Primates > Cercopithecidae > Rhinopithecus > Rhinopithecus bieti. The sequence goes on from NW_016806431.1 coordinate 381,633, forward strand.
TACAAAGAATAACGAAGAGAAAAAAATCAGACAAGAGAAGAAACCTATAGGATATCCATATATTTTAGTTATAAACAATTAATGTTTAAAATAGCTATAGTAAATTTGTTAAATTACAGGTATATATGTAATATATAATACATATTTCGTATTACATATATTACATATGCAATATATAATATGTACACATAATATAAAATATACATCTTACATATTACATATATATCTGTAATTTAACATATTATACATTAACATATTATATATTACATGTGTAATATATATTTCATATTACATATATTTATTACATATAATAAATTCATTAAAATACACACACATATATATATAGAGAGAGAGATGGCAAATTTTACTAGACAACCAAATGGACAGCTTAGTGCTAAAGGAAATTAGCAACTGAATGGATAGACATAAAGAGAAGATTGGCTATAGCAGCAGAAGAGAAGATTAGCCAAATGCTCAAAGCAAAAGGTAGAGAGGCAAAAGGGAGAAAAAATTATAAGACACACATTGGACATAGTTAACATGTATAAATATGTAGAATATGTGATTTGAAGTCACAGATGGAGGAAATAATAGGACAAAAGCAATATTTAAAGTGATAATAGCTGGAAATGTTCCAAAACTGATGAGCAATATCAATGCACAAATTTAAAAGTTCTGCAATCCCAAGCTAGATGCATATAAAGAAAACCACAGTTAAGTAAACTATAAAGTTTTGAAAATCAAATACAAAGTGTTCAAAATATCAAGAAATAAGATAAAGCAGCAACAATGAAAATGACATCTAACTTCTTATGAGAAATTATGGAACCCAGAAGACAATGAAACAACATCTTTAAAGTATTGCAAAAACCAAGATGCCAAAAAAGACTTCCATGCACACAGAAAATATACATCAGCAATAAAAAATAAGCATTTTAGACAAAACTAAGAGCATTCATTACTATACAACTTGCATTTAAAATATACTAAAGAGATTTCCTTAGGCAGAAGAAAATACCAAAGGGGAAAATATTAAAATTTAAAATTAATAAAGTATACTTGGAAGGCTAAACATGAGGTTAAATCTAAAGGAATACTGTCTGTACAAAATAATGATGACCCAGGATTTTAACATATGTATAAAATTAAACATGGCAAGACAATAACACAAATGTTAAAACTTGACTCTTTAAAACTTTTAAAATTAAGGTTTAACGCACATACCTGAATTTTTTTTTTTTTTTT
>NW_016806431.1:383948-418947 GCF_001698545.2 Rhinopithecus bieti
AAAAAAAAGCGGCTCCAAAGATAGTCTTATACCATTCTTTAAAAAAGGAAACTGTTCCTTTTAACTTTACACCCACCCCACACCCCAATTTCAAAACATCATTTAATTGTCTTGGTCATGGACATTTCCAAGATGAGATTTTATATTTCGCTCCCACAGCTTCTGGTTATCAGAAAACCCATGTTTTCCTTTATTGAAGGAGTTTGGTCCAGCTGATGTTGGTGTATCCCTTCCAATATTCTTCATCCTCATCTTTGCTTCTGGAGGCATTTCCTCTGGTTCACTATCTTCATCTTCATTAAAGCTGCTGCTACTGAAAGAGTTTTTGGAGCAAGAGTTGGAACAGTTTCTTTAGGCTTACTTGATCCAAGTTTGATGGATATGGCTGATGCTTTCTTTGTCGTCTGACTACCTATGGCAAATCCAAACTTGGAGATCTTTGTAGGCTTTGTTGGGAGGTCGGCAGCTGCTTCTTCAGCTGATCGCTTCTCAGCGCTGCGACTGGAACTTTCCCCTCCATTACTCCGGCGGCTCCAGCCCCCTGAGACTTTTCAGGCTTCTCCTCTCCCGCCTTCCCGTCCCCCCCCTTTTTTTTTTTTGAGACAGAGTCTTGCTCTGTCGCCCAGGCTGGAGTGCAATGGCATGATCTCGACTCACTGCAACCTCTGCTGTCAGGGTTCAAGTGATTCTCCTGCCTCGGCCTCCCGAGTAGCTGGGATTACAGGCACCCACTACCGCACCTGGCTAATTTTTGTATTTTTAGTAGAGATGGAGTTTCACCATGTTGGCCAGGCTGGCTTTGAACTCCTGACCTCAGGTGATCCACCCGCCTTGGCCTCCCAAAGTGCTGGGATTACAGGCATGAGCCACCATGCCTGGCCACCTGAGTCTTAAAGTTTAATAAATATTTATATGTGTATATGCTCATATAATTACCACAAATGAAACAGAAATTTCCAACATGACAGAATGTTCCCTTGTGTCTCTCCCACTCTTCAGACTTCTGTCACTATAAATTAGTTTACCTATTCTGGAATTTCATATGAATTTCACATTCATTTCATATGAACGTAGGTGCTCTTGTCTCTGATAATCATCCATATTGTTTGCAACAGTTCATTTTTATAAAATAGGAAGTATTTCATTGTATGAACGTTCTACAATTTATATATTCTCCCGTTGATGAACATATGGTTGTTCCTAGCTGGGAGCTAGCATAAATAAAGCTACTTTAAACATTTTGTCTTTTGATGAACATATGCCCTAATTTCTGTGATGTATAAAATAAGAGTAGAATTGTTGGATCAGAGGCAGGTATAAATATAGCTTTAGTAAATATAGCCAAGGAGTTTCCAAAGTTGTTGTATCAATTTATATTACTATCAGCAGTATAGCTCCAGTTGTCTCATGTCTTCACTAAAACATGATACTGTCACAGTGTCTTCAATTTTTTCCACTTTCGTAGGGATGTAGTAGTATCTCACAAAGGTCTCAATTTCATTTACTTCTTGGATAACAATATTGAGCATCTTTTGTTAGGTTTATTGGTCATTAGAATAGCTTGTTAAGTGTCTGTTGAAGATGTTGCCCAAGTTTTGGTTAAGAAGTTTGTCTTTCTCTTATTGATTTACAGGACTTAGATAATCTTCATAAGGATCCTTAATGGAATATATGTATTATAATTACTTTCACCTAGGCTACAGCTTGGCAAATAGTACTCCTCTGGGAATTTGGCCACCATAACACATGACACTGTTTTCTACCACTAGGTTCAATGGGATATAGGAATCTAATTCAAAGAAATAGAAAAATAATGTATTGCTTTGTTTATTCTATTGTTCTAAGTAAAGTGTATACTTACTGCAAATGGACGTAGTGCACATTTACTCATTTATTTAACATAGGATGTTTTATGCTGACAGAGACCAGTTAAGTAATATATAAAAAAGAAATGGACCAAATGACAGGGAGAAAACTGTCTCAGATTTAGAGATACAACTATGGGCAATGAAGACACTGATAAAACAAAGGACACATGACCCATTTAATTTGAGCAAATACTAATGCAATTTACCCAGTTGTTGTGAAGTCATAGATGCCCAATTTTGTTTTTCTGTAGAATCGAGATATTTAGAATATTTTACCAAGACTGTGTTTTTAACATAAAACCCACGAGCCACAAGTTTACAATCCCTGATTTTATACTGAGTAACAATTAAAATTCACCATGGCAGGAAAAATAATGGCCACCCCAAGGATGTACACTCCTAGTCCCCAGAATCTGTGAATATGTTTTGTTACATGACAAGAGGAGTTAAGGTTCCAGATGAAAATAAGGTTGCTAATCAACTTGCCTTAAAATAAAAAAGGTTATCTTAGATAATCCAGGTGGGCCCAATGTAATCACAAGGGTCTTTGAATGGAAAAAGTTTAGTCAGAAGAGTCAATGTGTGATGCGATAAAAGACTCAACCAGACATTGCTGATTTTGAAGATAGAAGGGGCCATCAGTCAAAGAATGAAGGCACCCTTCACAAAGCTCCCAAATTCAGGAAAATGGATTCTTCCCTGGAGCCTCCAGAAAGGAATGTAGCTCTCTCTGTTCCTTAATTTTAACTCAGTGAGACCTGGATTAACTTTTGACCTCTAGAATGGTAAGATAATAAATCTGCATTTTTTTAAAACTCACTAACTTTGTGTTAACCTGCCACAGTGGCACTAGAATACCCTACCTAAAAGATTTAAACTTATTTCAAGATCCACTAGGAATTATCCTAATTTAAGATTGTATTAGTTCATTTTCACACTGCTGATAAAGATATACCTGAGACCGGGAAGAAAAAGAGGTTTAATGGACTTACAGTTCCACATGGCTGGGCAGGCCTCACGATAATGGCAGAAGGCGAGGAGGAGCAAGTCACGTCTTATGTGGATGGCAGCAAGCAAAGAGAGAGCTTGTGCAGAGAAACTCCTGTTTTAAAAACCATCAGATCACTTGAGACCCATTCACTATTACAAGAACAGCATGGGAAAGACTCACTCCCATGATTCAATCATCTCCCACCGGGTCCCTCCCACAACACGACACGTGGGAATTATGGGAGCTACAAGATGAGATTTGGGTGGAGACACAGAACCAAACCATATCAAAGATAATTTTGCTTAAAATAACTTATATGTTACATAAAATTTCTTATTTGACTTACTATGGGAGCACAAGTGTCAGTTTTTTGATACAATAATAAATGTATAATGAAACTCTTGATTACATTAAAGGTTTACTATGGATTGCTGGAACTGATAAAGCTCACATAAGACAAGTTGATCAAACATATTTCAACTTATTTTCACAAATATCTCTAATTTTAATTATCAAAGCAGCCAACAGATAACCAGTAACACATTCTAAAATATTTCTTTACATTGTTCCTCTTTTCTAAAACTAAAGGAGTAGGGCTTTCTTCACCTAAAAGTTAGAATATTAAAAGTTAGAATGTAAATTAGTTCAAGTATTGTGGAAGACAGTATGGCAATTCCTCAAGGATCTAGAACCAGAAACACCATTTCATCCAGCAATCCTATTGCTGGGTATATACCCAAAGGATTATAAATCATTCTACTACGAAGAGACCTGCACACATTATGTTTATTGCAGCACTATTCACAATAGCAAATACTTGGAACTAACCCAAATGTCCATCAATGAAATACTGGATAAAGAAAACGTGGTACATACACATCATGTATATGTATATATCATGCAGTCATAAAAAAGGAAAGAGTTCATGTCCTTTTCAGGGACATAGATGAAGCTGGAAACCATCATCCTTGGCAAGCTAACACAGCAACAGAAAACCAAACACTGCATGTTCTCCCTCATAAGTGGGAGTTGAGCAATGAGAACACATGGACACAGAGAAGTGAACATCACACACCAGAGCCTGTCAGGGGGTGGTGGGAAAGGGGAGGGGGAGCATTAGGATAAATACCTAATATATGTGGGGCTTAAAACCTAGACGATGGGTTGATTAGTGCAGCAAACCACCATGGGACATGTATACCTATGTAACAAGCCTACATGTTCAGCACATGTACCCCAGATCTTAAAGTCAAATTGAAAGAAAATTCATTTCAATTAATCAGATTATTATTCAATATTCTAATTATTACAAATCCCATAGATAATGCCAATTATATTTACATATTTAATTTATTTAAATATTTAATTCATTAAAATTTATATGCTTATTTTAAAATATATGTGATTTAACAAAATGATTTACCAAATTATCAGTATTATCCAAATGAAACCTAAAAGCTTAGTTTTGTAATTTTAAACATTATTATGANGCTTAAAACCTAGACGATGGGTTGATTAGTGCAGCAAACCACCATGGGACATGTATACCTATGTAACAAGCCTACATGTTCAGCACATGTACCCCAGATCTTAAAGTCAAATTGAAAGAAAAATTCATTTCAATTAATCAGATTATTATTCAATATTCTAATTATTACAAATCCCATAGATAATGCCAATTATATTTACATATTTAATTTATTTAAATATTTAATTCATTAAAAATTTATATGCTTATTTTAAAATATATGTGATTTAACAAAATGATTTACCAAATTATCAGTATTATCCAAATGAAACCTAAAAGCTTAGTTTTTGTAATTTTAAACATTATTATGATAAATAACAAAAATATATTTAATAGTCTGATTTCAATCCATTTACAAATATTAAATTATGAAAATCAGCATCAGATCTATCCAGAAGCAGTATTGAACTCTGATTTAAGAAACAAATCAGACAAAATATTGTTATAGAAATATTTACATTTTATTAACTTTAAATTTTAAATTTTAATTTTGTGGGCATATAGTAGGTATAAATATTTAGAGGTACATGAGATACTTTGATACAGGCATGCAATGTATAATAACTGCATCATGGAAAATAGGGTTCACATCCCTTCAATATTTTCAATATTCAATGACACAATATCCTTTGTGTTACAAATAATCCAACTATACTTTTACTTATTTTTAAATGTATAATTAAATTATTATTGACTATAGTCACCCTGTTGTACTATCAAATACTAGGTCTTATCCATCTTTCTACCTTTTTTTGGACCCATTAACTATCCTCACTTCACCTCCTACAACCCCACTCCCTTTTCCGGCCTCTGATAACCATTCTTCTATTATCCAAGAGTTCAAATGTTTTAATTTCAAGGTCCCACAAATAAGTGAGAACAAGCAAAGTTTTTGTTTCTATGCCCTGCTTTATTTCACTGAACATAATGACCTCCAGTTCCATCCATGTTGTTGCAAATGACAGTATCTCATTCTTGTTAATGGTTGAATACTATGCCATTGTGTATATGCAACACATTTTCCTTATCCATTTGTCTGTTGATGGACATTTAGGTTGCTTCCAAATCCTGGCTATTGTGAATGGTGTTGCGACAAACATGGGAGCGCAGACATGTCTTCAATTTCCTCAATTCCGTTTTTTTGGGTATATGCCTAGCAGTGGGACTGCTGGGTCATATGGCAGCTATATTTTTAGTTTTTTGAGGAACTTCCACATTTCTTCATAGTCATTGCACTACTTTACACTTCCACCAATGGTGGAAGTTATCCCCATATCGTCTCTAGCATTTGTTATGCCTGTCTTTTGGATAAAATCCATTTCAACTGGAGTGAGATGACATATCATTGTAGTTTTGTTTCGCATTTCTCTGATGCTGTTGAGCACCTTTTCACATGCCTGTTCATGATTCATATGTCTTATTTTGAGAAATGTCTATGCAAATCTTTGGCCCATTTTTAAATTGGATCATTTGATATTTTTCTATAGAGTCATTTGAACTCCTTCTATATTCTGGTTATTAATCCCTTGTCATGTGGATAGTTTGCAAATACGTTCTTCCATTCTGTGGGTTGTCTCTTCACTTTGTCGATTGTTTCCTTTGATGTCTAGAAGGTTTCTTACTTGACATGATCCAATTTGTTCATTTGTTCTTTGGTTGCCAGTACTTTGGAGGTATTACTAAAGAAATTTTTGCTAAGTCCAATGTTCTGGAGAGTTTCTCCAATATTTTCTTTCTGTAGTTTCATACTTTGAGGTCTTAGATTTAAGTCTACAATCGATTTTGATTTGATTTTCTATACGGTTAGAGATAGGGGTCTAGTTTCTTCTGCATATGAAGATACAGTTTTCCTATCACCATTTATTAAAAAAGTATGTTTTTTCCCAATGAATGTTCTTTGCACCTTTGTTGACGATGAGTTCATTGTAGATGTATGAATTTATTTCTGGATTCTATATTCTGTTCCATTGGTCTATGCATCTGTCTTTATGCTAGTACCATAATTGCTGTATTTACTGTATATCTTCAGTACAATTTCAAGGCAGGTAACGTGATAACTCCAGTTTTGTTCTTTTTCTCAGGATTGCTTTAGCTATTCTTGGTCTTTTGTGGTTCCATATAAAATTTAGTATAGTTTTTTCTATTTCTGTGAAGCACATCATTGGTATTTTGATAGCGGTTGCGCTGAGTTGAATCTGTAGACTGCTTTGGGTAGTATGAACATTGTAACAATATTGACTCTTCCAATCCACAAACATGGAATATCTTTCCATTTTTTTGTGTGTGCTTCTCAATTTCTTGCATCAGTATTTTATGGTTTTCATTGTAGAGATCTTTCTTGTTTTGGTTAATTCCTAGGTATTTAATTTTATGTGTGGCTACTATAAATGGGATTACTTTCTTTTTCAGATTGTTTGCTGTTGGCATATACAAATGCTACTGAGTTCTGTATGTTGATTTTGTGTACTGCAAATTTACTGAATCTGTTTATCAATTCTAGCAGTTTTTTTGGTGGAATCTAGGCTTTTCCAAATATAAGATTGTATCATCTGCTAACAAGGATAGTTTGATTTCCTGTTTTCCAATTTGGATGCTATTTGTTTCTTTCTCTTGTCTGATTGCTCTAGCTAGGACTTCAAGTATTATGTTGAATAACAGAAACAGGGAACATACTTGTCATGTCCAGATCTTAGAGGGAAGGCTTTCAGTTTTTCCCCATTCAGTATAATAGTAGCTGTGGGTCTGTGGTATTTGGCTTTTATCGTGTTGTATTTCTTCTTTCTGTATCCCATTTTTTGAGAGTTTTTATCATGAAGGGATGTTGAGTTTTATCAAATGCTTTTTCAGCATCAGTTGAAATGACCATGCCATTTTTGTCTTTCTGTTGATATAATGTATTACATTGATTGATTTGCATATATTCAACCAGTCTTGCATTCCAGAAATAAGCCCCACTTGGTCATGATAAATTATCTTTTTAACATATTGTTGAATTCAGTTTGCTCATATTTTGTTGAGGATTTTTGCATCAATATTCATCGGGGATATTGGCCTATAGTTTTTTTTTTTTTTTTTTTTTTTTTTTTTTTTTTTTTTTTTTTTTTTTTTTTTTTTTTTTTTCTTTTGATGTGTGTTTGTCTGGTTTTTGTATCAGGGTAATACTGGTCTTGTAAAACGCATTTGGAAGTATTCCCTCCTGCTCTGTTTATTCAAGATAGTTTGAGTGGGATTGGTGTTAATTCTTAAAATATTTGGTAGAATTCAGCAGCGAAGCTTTCGTGTCTGAGCTCTTCTGTATTAACAGACTTTTTATTATGGCTTCAATCTCAGCACTTCTTATTCTGTTCACCTTTTGAATTTCTTCATGGCTCAAACTTGGTAGGTTGTATGTGTTGGAATTTGTCCATTTCCTCAAGATTTTTCAATTTATTGGCATCGAGTTGCTCATAGTAGCTACTAATGATTCTTTGAATTTCTGTAGTATCAGATGCAATGTCTTCTTTTTCATCTCTGATTTATTTGGGTTTTCTTTTTTCCTTAGTCTGGCTAAAGGTTTCTTAATTTTGTTTATCTTTTGAAAACACCAACTTTTTGTTTCATTTATATTTTGTATTGTTTTTCATTTCAATTTCATTTATTTGTGCTCTGTTTGTTGTTTCTTCTACTACTTTTAAGATTGGTGTGCTTTTTTATAGTTCTTTAAGATGTGTCATTAGGTTGCTTATTTGAAGCTTTTCTTTTTTATATGTAGTTGCTCATAACTATAGATTTCCCGGCAAGTACTGCTCTCACGTATCTTGTAGTGTTTAGCATGCTGTGTTTCCAGTATCATTTGTTTTCAAAAATTTTTCAATTTTCTTAAAATTGGAAAAAATGAAAATTTCTTGAAAATTGGCTCACTGGACATTCAGGAGCATAATGCTTAATTTCTACGTATTTGTATAGTTTACAAAATTCCTTTTGTTACATTGATTTCTAGGCTTTATTTTCTTGTGGTCAGAGAAGATGCTTGATATTATTTCAATTTTTGAGTGTTTTAAGACTTGTTTTGTGACCCAATATATGGTCTATCCTTGAGAATAATACATGTGCTGAGGCAAAGAATGTGTATTCTTCAGCCATTGTATGACATGTTCTGTAAATACCTATTAGGCACATTGATTTTACAGTGCAAATTAAGCCCAATTTTTTGTTGACTTTCTGTCTGGAAGGTCTGTCCAATGCTGAAAATGTGTTGTTGAAGTATCCAGGTATTATTGTTTTGAGGTCTATTTGTCTCTTTACCTGTAATAATATTTGCTTTACATATATAGGTGCTCAATGTTGGATGCACATATATTTACAACTATCATATTCACTTGCTGAACTGACTTCTTTATCATTATATAATGACCTCCTTTGTCTCTTCCTAGAGTTTTTGTCTTGAAATCTATTTTGTCTGACATAACTACTCCTTCTCTTGTGTCCATCAGCATGGAATATCTTTTTCCATCCCTTTATAGTTCAGTCTGTATGTATCTTTGTAGGTGAAGTGTGTTTCTTATGGGCAACAGATTATTGGGTCTTATTTTAATCCATTCAGCCACTATTTTTATTATCTTTTTTTATTGTCTTTTTATTGGAGAGTTTAGGCCGTTTACATTCAATGTTATTATTGGCAAGTGAGAACTTCCTCCTGCTATTTTTTTTTCTGGCAGTTTCCTTCTCTTCACTTTCTTCTTGTCTTCCTTTTAGCGAAGGTTATATGCTCTGGTAGTATGATTTAATTTTTTTTTTATTTTTTGTGTATCTCTTGTATGTTTTTTGATTAGAGGTCACCATGAGGCTTGCAAATGTTATAACTCATTATTTTAAGCTGATGAAAATTTAATACTGATTGTATAAACAAATTAACCAACAAGTAAAAGAGCACTAACAAAACTCTACACCCCACTGCTTCTTGGCTGTTTGGCTAAGATCAAGTGTAAAACTTTACACCTTAACTTCATCCCCCAGACTACTTTCTAACTTTTTGTTGTTTCTCTTTACGTCTTATCATACTCTGTGTCCTGAAAAGTTGTTGTAGTTATTGGTCAATTATTCAGTATTTCCACATAAGAGTAGTTCAGATACCTCAATTACAGTGTTATAATATTCTGTGTTTTCCTGCGTGCTTACTCTTACCAGTGAATTTTGTACCTTCAGATGACTTCTTATTGCTCATTAACATTCTGTTCTTTCAGATTGAAGAACTCTCTTTAACATTTCTTGAAGACAGGTCTGGTATTAATGAAATATTTCAGCTTTTGTTTGCGTAGGAAAGTATTTTTCCTTCATGTTTGAAGGATATTTTGTCCAGATATACTAGTCAAGGGTAAAAGTTTTGTTTCTGTTTTTCTCCTTCAGCACCTTCAATACGTCTTGGCCTGTAATGTTTCCACTGAAAAATCTGCTGCCAGACATATTGAAGCCTCTTTGTATGTTATTTTTTCTTTTCACTTGCTTTTAGAACCCTTTCTTTATTGTTGATATTTGGGAGTCTGATTATTAAATGGCTTGAGGTAGTCTTCTTTGGGTTAAATCTACTTGGTGGTCTATAACCTTCTTGTACTTAGAGTTGATATCTTCTTCTAGGTTTGGGAAGTTCTCTGTGATTATCCCTTTGAGTAAACTTTCTACCACTCTATCTTTCTCTACCTCCTCTTTAAAACCAATAACTCTTAGACTTGACCTTTCAATGCTATTTTCTAGGTCCTGCAGGTGCACTTAATTGTTTATTATTCCTTTCTATCTCCTCCAAAGTGTATTTGCAAATAGCCTGTCTTCAAGCTCACAAATTTTCTGATTCATTAATTGTGTTCTTAGGAAACTCATGCATTCTCCAGCATATCACTTTCATTTTTCAACTCTACAGCTTCTGCTTCTTTCTCATTAAATATTTTTAAATTTATCCAATAGAATTCTAAATTCCTTGTCTATGATATCTTGAATTTCTTTGAATTTCCTCAAAACAGCAATTTTGAATTCTGTCTGACAGGTCATATATCTCTAGTTCTCCAGAATTGGCCTTGGTACTTTATTATGGTTTATTTGGTGAGGCCATGCTTTTCTGCTGGTCTTGACACTTGTAGATATTTGTCATTGTCTGGGCATTGAAGAGTTAGGAATGTATTGTGGTCTTCATAATCTGGCCTTGTTTATGCCCATTCTTCTTGGGAAGGATTTCCAGGAGTTCAAGGGCCCCATCCCAGTATTACTGTGGTTCTCACAGATTTGTTGATGTACCACCTTGGAGGTTTCGTATAAGATCCGGAAGAATTATCTCAATTACCAGGCAGATACTCTTGTTCTCTTCCTTTACTTTCTCCCAAACAAACAGAGTTTCTGTCTATGTCCTGAGCTGCCTGGGGCTGGGGGTACAGTGACAGAAGCACTCCTGTGGCTACCACCACTAGAAATGCCCTGGGTCAGACCTGATGCCAGCACAGCACTGAGTCTCATCCAAGGCCTGCTGTAACCACTACCTGACTACCCTGTATGTAGGGCCTAGGGCTCTACAATCAGCAGGTGGCAAAGCTAGTCAGGTTTGTGTCCTTCCCTTGAAAATGATAAGTTTCTCCATTCCCTGGGCAGGTCCCAAGGTATATCTTGGAGACAGGGATTGGAGTCAAACACCTTAGAAATCTACCTGGCATCCTATTCTACTGTGGCCAAGCTGGCATTCAAACCATAAGACAAAGTTTTTCTTACTTCCCTCTCCCCTTTCCACAGGTGGAGGAGCCTTTCCCTATGATCACCACCACCGCCAGCACACAGGGAGTTCTGCCAGGCCACCACGAATGTTCACTTAAGGCCCAAATTATCTTCAGTCAGCTTGTGGTGAATGCTGCCAGGGCTGGGACTCTCCTTTCAGGACAGTGGACTCCCCTCTGGCCCAGGGCAGGTCCAGACATGCTGTGCAAGAACCTAGGCCTGGACTCAGGGATCCAAAGAACCCACTTGGTCCTCTATTTCGCTGCAGCTGAGCTGGTATCTAAAGCCAGCACATCTCAGAGACTCACCCAAGGCGCATTACATACAATCTAGGTATCCCTGCTGGTTCTTCAGGGCCCAAGAGCATTTTAGTCAGCAGGTGATTAATCTTGCCAAGACTGGGTCCTTCCCTTAAAGGCAGCATGTTTCCTTCTGGCCCAGGGTGTGCTAGAAATGTCATCTAGAAACTATGGCCTGAATTGGGGTTCTCATGACTCTATCCAGTACTCTATCCTACTGTGCCTGAGCTAGTATCCAACATGCGACAAAGTCCTCTTTTCTCTCTCCTTTTCCTCAAGTGGAAAGATGTCACTTTTGTTGCTGTGAGCTGCACTGCCATGGGTTGGGGTAGAGGCGGCACAAGCACTCCCCCACCTGACCTGACCTGTCTGGTGTCTTACTAGGTCATGCTGTGCCCCATTCCACTGGCTCTAATCCCAGTGAACCATCAGGACTTGCCTAGTGATTGCATTCCTTATGTCCTAGACTACCTTTCAAGTTCATTTAGAACGCTAGAGCACTTTAGCCCAGGGTGGCAAGGCTTGCCAGAGCTCAAGTTCTAACCACTGGGATGGGCACTTCTCTGACTAGGTCTGTTCCAAATGCTCCTTCTGTGGGTGAGCACTGGCTGAGTTCGGCATGGTTTTGTTTTCTACTGTGACAGGGCAGCACTGAGTTCAATGCAATGCCCCCCATTCACTGTGCTCTCCCTTGCCCAAGTATACAGATTGTTCTCTCCACACCACATAGCCACTGCTGAGGGAGGAGAAAGGGATGCCATCAGTGATTTAAAACTATCTCACCCACCCTTTTCAGTGCCTCTTTCAGTTATGTGAAGTTAAAACCAAGTACTGTGATTGCTCACTTGATTTTTGGTTCTTATACACATGCATGCTATTTTGTTACTCTTGTTAAAGTTTGGTGTTCCATAGGCTGGATAGGATGATCAGTGGAGCCTTTTCTTTCACCTTCTACCATCTTGCTCTACCCTCAAACATTAAACTTATATCAATGTACAAACTACGTTATTAAAGTGGTGAAAAGACATTACAAAAAACGGTCGCTTCACACTGCATAAGACCAAAAATGGAATTCTATAACGGTAGACTGGAGTATTTCCTTACAAGAAAATAGTCCCAGTAAATAGTGTCAGTTTTATTCAGCCAAACAAATTTTGGTCTCTTCTAGTTTTCTGAGTCATCTTATATACTTTATGTCTATAATTAATAAACTTACAGTTTTCCTTCATGCTCTATACTGTTTTTATCAACTTAATCACATGAGTTCAGGAGAATGTATACTTCAACGCTTAATATAAAACATTTGGGCTACCCTTACCCTGAAATTTAAGACTTAGAAATTACAAAGCAGAAGCTCAAGGAACTCAGTTGCCAACATTTGTTTTGTTTTGTTTTTTGGCCTGCAGTAATTTTAGAAGTTTAATTTATTGCCTACATTTTAAATGTAGAGAAGTTTTTTTAAAACACAAAATGTTCAAATTTTTACTTTTATTGGGAGTAACATAGAATTTCTAGGAACGAATCGCATTCCTACCAAATCTCCTTCTATGGGAACCCTTTAGTTCTCCAGTGTCCCCAGCATACCCATGGAGCTTATACTTGATTCTATCTAAGTTAACTGCCCAGCCTCTGTAGGCTTTTGAGTTTATGACTCTCGGCCTAGACCCCAATGATGCAGTTACTTTTTCTGTACCCCGTAGATTTTTCTCTCCCTATCTTCATCTGTTTTGTGCTGCTATAACAGGAAATCTGACTATGTAATTTATAAAGAAAATAACTGCGTTTCTCACAGTTCTGGAGCCTAGAAAGTCCAAGATCAAGACACTGGCAGGTTCAGTTGTCTGATGAAGGTCTAGCCTCTGCTTCCAAGATGATGCCCTGAAGCTAGGTCTTCCAGAGGGGAGGACTACTCTCTCCTCACATGGCAGAAGACAGAGAGACAAAAAGGGGTAAAACCTCTCTCTCCTCAAGCCTTTATATAATCATACCTAATTTCATTCATGAGGCCAGAGGCCTCATGACTCAATTCCTTCCCAAAGGCCATCTCTCTCAATACTATTGCTCTGGGCATTAAATTTCAACATGCATTTTTGAGGTGACAATAACATTCAAACCATAGCATTCCCAAACTAACTACCTGAACTTCCTGGGGCAGCTGCCCTCCTCCCTGTCACTGTGTCAGAATGTTTAGGGCAGGAGGACCTGACACTGCAACGTTAGAAAGAACAACCAACAATGAAATGAACCAAGATGAAGAAAATTGCCTGCCTATACCTGACACTCTTTCATTACCAGTGTCCTTCTTTCTGTCAACCCAAAATAATTGTGACAGATTTACACAAATATGTTTTGTTTACTATAGCAAAGCCATTGTGTCAGACTCTTCAGGAATAATCCTAGGAGTAGTGTGAATTCAAGTATAAGGCAATATTTGTTTTTCTGCCTGCAATGTTGCCCAAAATTCCTAGAATAAGAGACAAAGTCTCCCATTTGATAATTCCAAATAGATACTTTTAAATAATTACCAATAGAGTGATAATGCAACAGTTTGAATGAGTTTTATTTGAGATATAGTGATGAATTATATCTAGTCTTTTTTTTTTTATTATAATCAGATTGAGAAAGCGTTGGGTACAAGAAAGAGGTACATATATTTCATAGTCAAGGTAAAATGCCAACAGGAAAAACTGAGTGTTTGATGCCCTCTACCACTTTTCCTTTTAGCTAGTTCAGCTACTACTATTATCTATTATTATTACTACGAATGCTTTATAATGACAATTATTCTTGTAGTATCATTTTTATTAACAATAGTAATAATAATAAGAGGAACTACCAGTATTTGGGTACTTACTTTGTTCTAGGCAATGTGCTAAGTACTTCATATATATTATCACAGAACACCCTTATAAGGTAAGTACTGTTATGATCTCTATTTTAGAGTATAAGTATCTTGTCCATTATTGCACAGCAAGTAGGAGTGGGAACAGGTATTCTACTACAGGTCTGACTCAAAAGTCCATGCTCTTAATCAGTGTAGGACAACCGGGACATTATTGCTATAAGATATATACTTCCTCCTTGCTTCTAGTGGTTATAACTTTGCCTCAGTGACTTTCATCTGAAGGTACACCTTCAGAGCTCCCATACTGACTCATAAGTATGAGAGCATTTTTCTCATTCACCTATTATTAGCTAAATTTCAGATACAAGTTGAGAGTGGAAAAGGAAGAATTGATGAAGAAAAGCACTTGTGAGTACTCCAGGTGTAGCATTCCTACCCATGAATCTGTGCTTTACAAGCACATTGCTCTTTATTTTCAACACTTCACTTCAAACTCATGGTGGAAGATGCCAAAGGCCTTTCAGCTGGAAACCTCCTAATTAAATGTTGAACCTTTAATGGATCATTAAGGTTTTGTTCCTATGAGGAGAAGTTCCTATGGATCATCAAGTGAGAGATCCATTAATCTCTCACTTGAGAGTCTCTTTTGAGGCTCTCAAGTGAGAGATTAATGACCTGTCAATGTTTTTCTAATGCAGGGAAGACATTTTATAAATGCTAAATAGAAGGATCCAGTTGCTTAATTTACCAAGCATATTTTCTCTTTGTGCCATTTTTATTCCTGCACAGTTGGGGATTCTTGGCTGTCTAAAAAATATTCCTTGTCTTTGAGATAAAACGTGTTCCTATTGTTCACACAGACTTTAGGCAGTATGAAAAGTAAAACATAATGGCAGGATACACAGTGATACATTGTTGTACCTTATCAAAATAAAGAGAGAATTTAATATCATTTTCTTTATCTCATCTCTAAACTCAGGAATATTTGCTGGTGGTAGGAAAGAAGTTATATCCAGCAGTTTTACTCAAAGAAACCCACTATGTGAATGCAAGTTCAAAATAGAAAATCAGGTATAAATGCTGTTACAGAGTTGATCTTTGACCTTGATCTGGGCCACTTTCTTAATTCCTTTCCTTCTTTATGGCCATTTAAATAAGACCTGAGTGATTGTGATATATCTATCTTGGTTATGGCTAAAGAAAGCAGTAAAAGAGATGAAGTTTTATTAACAACTCAGCAGCTGGAGTACTTGCCCTAAATCTAGGTAGAAATAAGTTCAAGAAGCCAGATTTCTGTAGAATTCCCGCTATGTCTTTTATGCATATTATGTTCACCTGAAAGATGTTAATATTGTTCAGGTAGCCCATTCGGCACTGAAAGGGTTAAGAACAGAAAAACAGACTCTATTTCTGCTGGATATGTACCTTGAAATTAACAGGAAGAGGACCTGGAATTTACATCTTTGTGACTGATGTAAATTGAATAAATAGATTTTCAGTAAACATGATGTAAGCACTTTGTTCTTTTCCTATAAATAATACAGCAACCCTAAATTTTCCCAAGCCTCGCTGGGTCTTTGGATATTAATGAGAACAATTCCCTGGCTCGTTGACTGTTCCTGACCAAGGCATCCAGAAAACCACCAGTTCTCTTCTGTAATATTCTGAGAACATCCAGAGGAGGTTTCACAGATGTACACCATCAATTCCAATTTCAATTCCAACCTTCCCAGGAAAGCAAGAATACCAAGCCCATTGGGATGCTGCCTGTTCCATTGCATATCACATCCATTGCTAATGTGTCTGTTCATCTGTGCACCACTTCTGAAGTCCTTGAACCCTCACAGTCTTAAACCATTCCAATTTCTGTGCATAAGTAAGCAGACACTTCTCCCTCTCTGTCAGATTGTCATTCCAGTATCTACAGTGCTGACCTCCAAAATTCTGCTAAATTTCATAATGAAAACTGTCTTGTCAGCTTGTGCTATAAAGGTAGGGCTCAGAAATTAGAGCTGAGGAAACAGATGCCTTGCTATTCTTCCCATTGTTCATTGCCATCAGTCCCTTGCCTTTTCCTGTGGATACTTAGACACAAACATCTTCCTAAAAAGTCCTCTTTGCAAAGGCAAAATATTCCCACCAAAGACATCTAGGATCCACTGGACTAGCACCTGTTAGATATACTAAATATGTCGAAATACAAGGCCTCTTCTGCTTAATACCAGCTCAAATAGTGAGAGAGATGATTGTCCTAATTGATTAAGCATACATCAATGCAGTTGTTATTTCACCATGACACCTTCTTCTCGCACTTGAACCACACATTACTTAAAATTGTCTACATATTTTAAGTTCTTATTCAAATCACACTTTACATTTTACCAAAACTTTTATATTGATTACAGTATCTCTATTATGTTACTTAACAATCTATTTTAGATTGCTTAAATATACATTAGAATGAGCCCCTGGTTACACCATTTGTATTGAATATTATTCATTTTTGTATTCTCCACAATGTCTAACACAATACTCTACATTTCGTAAGCATTTAAAATCATTGTATTGAATGCATAATAAAATTAAATTCATTCATTAGACAAAATGACAACAAAACACACATTCCTCCTTTTGCTGGTTTCTGACTGGACTGCCTACATATCTTTAATGTTACTGGAATTTATACAAAATTAATTATAATTACCTAACTCTGCCTATGTCTCTATGTTATTGGTATGTGAATATTTAAATGAAGGGGTAAATGATTTCTCAAATGCAGGGCAAGATTCTTGAAGATTCTTGTTATGAAAACCTACAAAAATGACACTGCAATGTCTAAATCACAATGTCATTTAACAGCATGCTTTTATTTTAATATAGTGAATTTTGGTTCTTTATACATTGAAAACATTGCTAATTATAAACCTATTTCTTATTATTCCCTTTATTCTACATTGTCTATTCTTACACATAGTTTTTGTAGGATAAGACTCTGGTTCTTACTGGATCTCTAGTTTGAATTCCTTTGTACTTTTGTTCATCATACTCAACTAAACACAAAGGTATAGGTGCATTATCAGGAGTAGAGTGATTTATTGAAAACTTTGTGTGACACAATATTATAAAGAAATTAACTGTAACTTATTTTCTTGACAGTAAGTTCATTATCATAGTTGAGCATAGTTACCTCTCCCTGCTAAGAAAAAAAGAGTTTTGAACAAGAATATCTAATTGATGATTCCCAAAGTTGAGTCTGTTAGCCACTGTCATGAAAATTTAGGCTTGAGACAAAATTAAACAAAACTTTCTAGGTTGGGCCCTTAGGATTGGGGACTGGTGGTCACACAGATGAAATATGATTCAGTCCTCCAGACAACAACACCAGACCACAAATATCATGAATAATCAGAAAAACAACACCACACACACACATAAATAAAATGAAGCACAATGACTGACTCTAAAAATATAGATTTTTTAAATGCCTAAAAAAGAATTCAAGCCCGGTCGCGGTGGCTCATGCCTGTAATCCCAGCACTTTGGGAGGCCGAGACGGGCGGATCACGAGGTCAGGAGATCGAGACCATCCTGGCTAACACGGTGAAACCCCGTCTCTACTAAAATACAAAAAAATTAGCCGGGCGCGGTGGCGGGCGCCTGTAGTCCCAGCTACTCGGGAGGCTGAGGCAGGAGAATGGCGTGAACCCGAAGGCGGAGCTTGCAGTGAGCCAAGATCGTACCACTGCACTCCAGCCTGGGCGACAGAATGAGACTCCGTCTCAACAAAAAAACAAAACAAAACAAAAACAAAAACAAAACAAAAAAAAGAATTCAAGTTAATCATCCCAAAGCTCAGGGATCTGTAAGAGAACATAGAGAAACCATGAAATTAAATGAGGAAAATGATACATGCATAAGATGAAAAGTTCAACAGAGAAACCATAAAAATGTTATTATTATTATTGTTGTTTTTTTGAGATGGAGTTTCACTCTTCTGTCCAGGCTGAAGTGAAGTGGTGTGGTCTTGGCTCACTGCAACATTTACCACCCAGGTTCAAGTGATTCTCCTGCCTCAGTGTCCTGAGTAGCTGGGATTATAATAGCCCACCACCATGCCTGGCTAATTTTGTATTTTTAGTAGACACAACATAGTTTTGCCATGTTGGCCAGACTGGCCTTGAACTCTTGACCTCAAGTGATCCACCTACATTGACCTCCTGTGCTATGTGCTATGATTACAGCTGTGAGCCACCACACCTGGCCAAAATAATTTTAAAGAAAATTCTGGAGCCAAAGAACACAATGACAGAACTGTAAATTTTCATAGAGAGTTTCAACAGAAGACTTGATCAAGCAGAAGAAATAATGAGTGAGTGCAAACACAGGTCATTTGAAATGACCCAGTCACAGAAACAAAATAAAAAAGATTTTAAAAGAGTGAAAAAAACGATAGGACTTATTAGATGTTATCAAGCAGATCAACATGGGCATTTTGGGTCTACCAAAAGGAACAGAGAAAGAAAAAGTGAAGAAAAGCTTATTTAATGAAATAGTGACACTAAACTTTCCGAACATGGAGAGGGAAATGAGTATCAAGATCCACGAAGCCTGAAGAGCTACAAATAGATCAAACAGGTTTTCAAAGAGACATGTAACAAAGGAAAACTTTCACCAAGACACACTGTAACCAAATTTTCAAAAGTGAAAGATAAAGAGAGAATTTTGAAAGCAGCAATGGAAAAGTGATTCATTACAGATAATGGAACCCCATGAGATGTTTGTATTTCTCAGCAGAAACTTTATAGGCCAGGAAGAATGAGATGTTATATTATAAGTGCTAAAAGTAAAAGAAAAAAACAAACAAACAACAACAACAAAAAACTACTAACCAAAAATACTATACCTGGCAAAGCTGTTCTTCAGAAATGAGAGAGAGTCAAAGATTTTTTTAGATGAACAAAAGTTGTAGTAGTTATTACCATAACACCTGCCTTAAAAGAAAGGTTAAAGGGAATTCTTCAACTTGAAGCAAAAGGATATTAACTACTAATAAAAAACATATAGAAGCATAGCATTCATTATAAAGGTAAGAATATAGACAAATTCAGAATACTCTAATACTGTTATGGTGGTGGGTAATCAATTTTAACTCTAGTGTAAAAGTTAAAAGACAATAAAATTTAAAGTTACTATAGCTATAATAATTTCTTAATGGATATAAATTGTAACAAAAAATTACAAAAGACAGCAGGTAGAGGAAGAAAGGAACAGAAGAACTACAAAGCCATCATAAAACAATGAACAAAATGGCAATAGTAAATCTTTACCTAGTAATACTTACTTTCAATGATAATAGATTAAGTTCCACAATCAAAAGACAGAGTGGCTGAACTGATTTTTAAAAACCATATCCAACCATATGATACTTATAAGAGACTCACTTTAGCTTTAAGAACACACAGAGGCTGAAAGTGAAGAAGTGGAAAAAAGATATTTCACAAGAGTGGCTATACTTATATCACAATTTTGTAGTCCTAGTCAATACATAAGTAATTCAAATACTCTTATATTTTTAGTAATTTCTCCTACTGGAATGTGGTTAAGATGATCAAAGAGTAAAGTTTTATTAATTTTCTTAGTTTTAGCTACATGTTTCAATGCTGGCTCTAAGTGTTAGGAATACAGATATCAAAATAAATAGATTGTAGTTGTCCTGAAGCTTTCATTCTAATGAGGAACAGAATATGAATAACATATATTAAATGTAAAAAGTAAATTATTATATGCTAGAATATAAGAGCCATGAAATAAAAAAAATAAAGTAAGGGAAGGTGGGGATGGGGATGGCAGACTAATATTCAATAAAGGGTTAATGTAGATCTTATTGAAAAGTCATTAAAAAACCTTTTGAGTACTAAGACTCAAATAGTATTCATATATTGATTGGTAAACAGCATTAAAATAATTCATCTTTTATCCTTTTAAAATATTTTATTATTTTAAACTTTTCTAAGTTTTAATCCAATATCTTATATAGGATTTTAAATAAATATGTATCTATACACTTAAATTATACTTTATGATTGTTACAACACTATGTAATTTATATATTGTATATTTACATCATAAAATAAAAATTCTACCCATGCATTCATAGTAACAAAATTGGAAGGATAATACTAAAAAATAATTTGTATCTGTATAAAACAACAAGCTTCAATATCAAAAGGAGATTAATAAATCTTTATTCTGGATATGAAAAATAAGTTCTATTTTCAAATGAGAACTTAAAGTGATTTACATACAAAATATATAATACACAGGTATGGTTTAGAATAATTAAAATGAGCCAAATTAAAAATATTAGTTTTTCTCAGAAAATTTGTAATTTTTTCAATATTCAATCTTTGAAATATTTATTATATACCAATATAATACTGCTATCAAAAAATGCAAATTAGATAACACTTTTCCTGAATGCAATCTATGTATGACTTTTAAAATATTCATATATTGATTATTTCCTTAGCATATATATTTTAGTATGCTAGAAAGTAATAAGAATAATCATTAGAAATAAGAAAATCCAAATAACTTACCCAACAGTTACAGAATATACAACAGTATACTGATTTAATTTTTTTAAAAAAAAAATACATAATATAAAACCTTCAGCATAACATAAAATGAGAAATCCAAGATGCAACATATATATAAATATAAATACTGCAGCATGAATGTAAATATGTTTATGTGCAAACATAGAGATGTGAAATATAGATGACTATGAATTCAGTTTCATCTACTTATGCCAAATATGAAATTTTGTTGGGGTTCAGGTCTAATATGAATCTTACCTGAAGAGTTTTTATACAAGAGGGGGAAATACAGTGGTCAATCACAAACAAGTGCTCAGCATCCACTTTACAAACCAACTTCTATTCTGTATTTCATGTTATATATATAGTAAATCTTGTGACTTTAGAACAACTTTTAATTAGCTCTCCAAAGAAATGTACCTACTTGTATCAGTGATTATATTGAAGATCTAAAATAGAGATTAATTTTATCCATAAAGTAAACATTACACACTTACTAAGGAGGGAGTGGTCTAATTCAGCAGAATTTCTTCAGCTCTGTTACTAGCATGATTGCACTACATGAATAATTATGTTTCTTTAGATACATACCCCACCATATACACACAGATTTAGAAGTGTTTCTATGAGGGCCCCAGACAGTGTTACAAAACATGAGAGATAAAATTTTGTGAAAACTCAAAAGCTATTAACTTGTGAATAATATATCTAGAAAAAAAATACAACTTAATTTGAAAATGTACAAATTAATTTAAAAATGTAATTTAT
The DNA here is from genome assembly GCF_001698545.2 of Rhinopithecus bieti. Taxonomy (NCBI): domain Eukaryota; kingdom Metazoa; phylum Chordata; class Mammalia; order Primates; family Cercopithecidae; genus Rhinopithecus; species Rhinopithecus bieti. Next base: position 405,579 of record NW_016806431.1, read on the forward strand.
TGGAAAACAAGCCTATGTAGAATAAAGGCACCAGTGGAAGTAAGAGTGGAAAAACTTATGAGGCACTTATATTTTTATTATGTAAATTAACAGGGACATGCCTTTACTATGTAGATATGGAAGAGCTTATTCCTGAGTTAAAAAGACTAATGAAGAGGGATTGTGGGTTGGGACAAGCAGACAATTATCAGAAAACCTGTTCATCAATCTACAGTACATGGTTTGTACATCACCATCATTATCATTTATTATTAGTTATCATAGCTTTGGTTTTACAGATCTGAGGAAGTTTATAGCTGACGTTACTATGCAGAGTTTATTTTGGCTTCAGAAGTAATTTTAGACCCTCCATAAATTATATTTGTTCTATGCTTATAGATTCACAAAAGTTCTGAAGGGATCTATTAAACCATTGGATTATATAGTAGAAAATATGTGCTACAGCTTTTGTGAGGGTCACACTGACACAAGAAAATGATAATTTTAGTTTTTTTGATCTCCTAATAAACCTCATTCACCATTAAGCAATTCTCCATTAGAAAGCTTTCTTTCAATTACTCTTTTCTAAAAGATTTTATAAATCTTTTCATAAAATACAATCACTTGAATTTCTCCTTCCCTTTGTACAGTTTTATATAAAATAAAAAAAACAGGTGTAGGCCAAGTAAAATTTTTGGCATTATAGGGGTAAAACTTACCCAAAATAACCACCAAAAGAAGGGAGGTAATGTTTTGAGAAACAGAGCCAATGTCAGTAACAGGAAAAATCCTATCCAAATACAAGCAGAGAAAATGACAGGCCAATATCCCTGTGAACATAAATGCCAAAATTATCAACAAAATATTAGCAAACCAAATCCAACAACTCATCAAAAAGATAATATTCTATGATCAAGTAGGTTTTATTCCAGGGATGCAAGAATGGTTCAACACATGCAAATCAATAAATGTGATTCACTACATAAACAGAATTGAGAAACAAAACCTATATGATCATCTCAATTGATGGAGAAAAGGCATTCAATAAAATCTAGCATCTCTTCATGATAAAACCCCCAATGAATTAGAAACTGGAGGAAAATACCTCAAAATAATAGAAGTCATATATGACAGACTCACAGCCAACATCATACTGAAGGAATAAAAGTGGAAAGCATTCTCCCTAAGAACTGCAAGAGACAAGACCTACTTTTACCACTCCTATTCAACATAGTTCTGGAAGTCCTAGCCAAAGTAATTAAGCAAGAGAAAGAAATAAAGGCATCCAAATTGGAAGAGAGGAAGTCAAATTATCTCTGTTCACTGATGATATAATTTTATACCTAGAAAACCCTAAAGGCTTCTCCAAAATACTTCCAGACTTGATAAATGACTTCAGTGAAGTTTTTGGATACAAAATCAACATTAAAAGCACAGTAACATTTCTATACATCAATCACATTGAAGCTGAGAACCAAATCAAGAACTCAATCCCATTTACAACAGCTATTTTTAAAAATACCTAGGAATACATCTAAGCAAGGAAGTCAAAGGTTTCTATAAGAACAACTACAAAACTGAAGAAAGAAATCATAGACAACACAAATAAAAATATTCCATGTTCATGGATCAGAAGAACCAACATTATTAAAACGACCATACTGTGCAAAGCAATCTATGAATCAGTGTGATTTCTATCAAATTAGTGTAATTTTCACAGAATTGTTTTAAATTTAAAATTCTAAAATTCGTATGGCATCAAAAGAGACCCTAAAAAGCCAAAGCAACTATGAGGGAAAAAACTGAAGTGGGATGTATCATATTACCCAATGTCAAATTACACTCCAGGGGTATAGTAACCAAACGGAATGGTACTGGTATAAAAACAGACACAAGGACTCACAGAACAGAGGACCCAGAAATAAAGCCACATACCTATAACCAGGACACCTTATTCAATAAATGGTGCTGGGAAAACTGGATGGCCATATGCAGAAGAATAAAATGGGACCCATATATCACCATATACAAAAATTAACTCAAGATAAATTAAAAAATGAAAGACCTCAAACATAAAAATCTAGACGAAAACATAGGAAAAACTGTTCTGGGCATTGGTCTAGGCAAATAATTTATAACTATGACTTTAAAAGCAAATGCAACAAAACTAGAAATGGACAAATGAGACATAATTGAACTAAAGAGCATTTGTACAACAGGAAAAAAAAACTATAATCAGACAACCTATGAAATGAAAGGAAATATTTACAAACTATATGCATCTGACAAAGGACCAATATATTCGGAATCTACAAATAACTCAAGTCAACAACAACAACAACAACAAAACAACCATTAAAAGTGAACAAAGGATATGAATATTTTAAAAGAAAATAAACAGAAAACAAACACATGAAAACATGTTCAACATCAATTATCAAAGAAATGTAAATTAAAATCACAATCAGATGCCATCTTACATCAGAATGACTATTATTTAAAAAGTCAAAAATTAACATGTTGATGAGGAATCAGGTAAAAGGGAACACTAATACACTTGGTGGGACTGAAACTCACTATGACCTCACAGAAAACAGTATGAAGATTTCTCAAAGAACTAAGAATAGAACTATTATTTGATCCAGCAATCCCATTACTGGGTATCTATCCAAAGGAAACAAAAGTATTATATCAGAAAGATACCTGCAATTATAATATCATGGCACTATTTACAATAGCAAATACATAGAACCAACCAAAGTGTCCACTGATAGGTGATTGGATTAAAAAAAGTAGTATACAGATGCCCATTGATAGTGGATTGGATAAAGAAAATGAAATAATGTCCTTTGCAGGAACATGGATGCAGCTGGACATTATCCTAAGTAGATTAATGCAGGAATAGAAAGCTAAATAATGTGTGCTTTCACTTATAAGTGGGAGCTAAACATTGGGTATACATGGACATAAAATTGAGAATAGACATTGGAGAATGCAAGAGGGGACAGGGAGGGAGTGGGCAAGGGTTGAAAAACTACCTTTTGGGTACTATGGTCACTTCCTGGGTGATGGGTTCAATCACACCCCAAACCTTAGCATTATTCAATATACTTTTGTAACTAACAGGCACATGTACTCCCATAATCTAACGTAACATTTAAAACCAAAATGAAAATGTGGTGTATATATATCATGAAATACTACTTAGCCATAAAAATGAAATGTCTTTTGCAGCAACGTGGATGTAACTAGAGGCCATTATCATAAGTGAAATAAGTCAGAAACACAAAGTGGGTCAGGTGTGGTGGCTCACTCCTGTAATGCCAGCACTTTGGGAGGCCGAGGCTGCAGGTCGCTTGAGGTCAGGAGTTCGTGGCCAGCCTGGTCAACATGGTGAAACCCCGTCTCTACTACAAATACAAACATTAGCCGTGTGTGCTGGCATGCACCTGTAATCTGAGCTACTCTGAAGGCTGAGGCAGGAGAATCGCTTGAACCCGGGAGGAGGAGATTGCAGTGAGCCGAGATTGCACCACTGCACTCCAGCCTGGGTGACAGAGAAAGACTCCATCTCAAAAAAAAAAAAAAAAAAAAAAAAAAAGAAACAAAGTTAAATACTGCATGCTCCTACTTGTAAGTGGGAACTAAATGTGGGTCACATGGACATGCAGAGTAGAACGAAAGACACTGGAGACTCCAGGAGGTGGGACGGTAAAAGAAGGGTGAGGGATAAAAATTATCTATTGAGTACAAGGTACACTATTCAGGTGATGGGAACAATAAAAGCCCAGGTTTCACCACTGTGCAATATATCCACATAATTAAACTGCACTTGTACCCCCTCAATCCACAAACATTTTAAAAATTAAGAAACATACAAATACTGTTCATCTTAGATCTGGGTCAAAGAGAAGTGATGGGGCACAAAGAGAAGAAATGTATTGAGGGTCTGCTATATAGTCAGCATTCTCAGGTGATTCACACATATTCTCTTCTATAATCTTAAAATAAGGAAAATATTATTTTCAATTTAAAGATTCAAAGTTTACATAATGTGGACAAGACAGCATAGCTAACAATGAAACCAAGTTTTCAAATCCTAATCTCTCTGATCCTAAGAAAATTTACAGAAAACATGAACCAGACAAAATTACGAGGGAAAAATACCAACAGGTATGTTTAAGGGAAAAATACAGACATTTTACATTTGTCCAGTTGCAGTTCAATTTGATACATAAGCGTGTGTATAGGTATGTGGGTGTGTGAATGAGTGTGGGAGAATTGGAGAGATGTATAGATGTGTGTATCTATATGTGTTTTATATATATGTGTGCATATATAGATCTCTATTTTATAATCTGTTTATAATAGATACAATTACAGATTTTAATATTATAGATTTGTGTTAGAGAAAATTTCATTGTAAGTATTCCAAGTTCCTCAGACAAGTCTGGACAAATGCATTACCTTTTAATTTTTTTAAAAATTTTTATTTCTTTTTAATTGGAAGTTCTGAGGTACATGTACAAGATGTGCAGGTTTGTTACATAGGCAAACACGTGTCATGGTGATTTGCTGCACCTATCAACCCATCACCTAGGTGGTAAGCCCAGTAAAATGCATGACTCTTTTAGATTCCTTGTAGCAAAATGCATTATTTCATTTGAACTATTATATATAATGAGACTCTTTTAAGTAAAATATTCTAGAAACTGTTCTAAAAGTTTTCTCTTCAAAATTTCATCTATGGAAGCAATGTATTTATTCTATAATACTCCTCTTTATAATTTTAAACATGTTAAAGTAATAGAATACAATCTCATTGTAACTTTTACGTTTTTAAAAATGAAATATGGTTTTATTTTATAAAAATGTAGATTTCTCTACCTCTAAATATTTTAAAACAAAGGATGAAGAACAATTGAGTTTTAAAATAAAACACTGTTTTGTGGGAAATTTTAAAATAGAAGTTTGAAAATACTTGGAATTATTGCAACAATGGAATAAATATAAAGCTCCCAAGGTATTACTTTTAAAGAAAAACATTCATTTGAGTAAGTATTTTAGTTTGTAAAAATCAAATTTTAAAGTCAAGTATCCTAGGATGGTTACAAAATATTCAGTGAAATATAAAGATAAGTCACAGTGAGGTAAATTTATTATTAGAGTTCAAAGTGAATATATGAGTAACACAGTTATGAGTAACATGTATTTAATATGCAAGTAACATGTATTTAAATTGAGAGTATGATAAATTATCAAAAATGTCAAGCTGTGATTTGAGGTCACACATTGATAGGAGCATAGATAAATTTGGGGGAGAATCTTAGACTTTATAATGTTGTAGTCCAATGCTTAATTTGAATGAAAACCATGATACTGAAAACTAGATCTTAAAAATAAAATTTGACCTCAAACATGTCATCAGAGTCCCCTAAGGGAATTGTAGAGATCACAGAGTGCCATGGGGTAATAATTTGTGTAAATATAAGTATCAAGACAAATTCCATTTATCATTAGAATCTTTTTCTTAGTACTCCCATATCCCTTTTAATTTTTTAACTTTTTAAATTTAATGTTCTCAAATTAAAAAAAAAAATTTCTGGTTTTCTCATCTTCTCTTCCTTTCTTCCTCCCTGTCTTCCTTTGGTGAAGGTGATTTTCCTCTGGTGATATGATTTAGTTTCTTTTTGTTTGTGTATCCATTGCATGTTCTTTGGTTTGAGGTTACCATAAGTGGTATGGTTTGACTGTGTCCCCACCCAAATCTATCTCATCTTAAATTGTAGCTCCCATAATTCCCACATGTCGTGGGAGGGACTCGGTGGGAGACAATTGAATCATGGGGGTGGTTTCCCCCATACTGTTCTTGCAATGGGGAATAAGTCTCACGAGATCTGATGGTTTTATAAGGGGAAACCCCTTTCGCTTGGTTCTCTCATTCTGTCTTGCTGCCACCATGTAAGAAGTGCCTTTCACATTCTGCCATGATTGTAAGGTTTCCCTAACCATGTGGAACTGTGAGTCCGTTAAACCTCTGTTTATAAATTACCCAGTCTTGTGTATATCTTTTTCAGTAGCATGAAGACGGACTAATTACACAATGAGGCTTGCAAATACTATCGTATAACCCATTATTTTAACCTGATAACCACTATTTGCATAAACAAGCAAGTAAAAATAAATCTCTACTCCTTATCACTCTTAAATTTTTGTTGTTTGTATTTGTATATTATTGTACTATGTTTTGAAAAGTTGTAGTTTTTCTTTCATTGGTTCATTGTTTAGTCTTTCTACTTAGGATAAGAGTTAGTTTACACATCACAATTACAGTGTTGTAATATGTTGTGTTTTTCTGTATATTCACTATTACCGGTAAATTTTGTACCCTCAGGTGATTATTACTCATTAATGTCCTTTTTCTTCTGATTGAAGTACTCCCTTTAGCGTTTTTTGTAAGGCAGTTCAGGTATTGATGAAATCCCTCAGTTTTTATTTGTCTAGAAGTCTATTTTTATTTTATGTATGGATCTTTTCACCAAATACACTATTCTAGAGTAAGTTATTTTCCCTCAGCAATTTAAGTATGTCATGCCACTCTCCTGGCCTATAAGGTTCCACTGAAAAGCTGCTGCCAGACATATTTGAGTTTCATTGCATGTTGTTTCTTTTCTTTTGCTGCTTTTAGCATCCTTTATCCTTTACTTTGGGAGCTTTATTATTCAATGCTTTGAGATAGTCTTTTATGAGTTAAAACTGTTTAGTGTTCTATAACCTTTTTGTACTTGAAATTGATATCTTTCTCTAGGTTTGGAAAGTTCTGTTATTATCCTTTTGAATAAACTTTCTGTCCTTGTTCGTCTACCTCCTCTAAGGCCAATAACTCTTATATTTGCCCCTTTGAGGCTATTTTCTAGATCTTGTAGGCATGCTTCCATGTTTATTTTTTCTTTTGTGTCCTCTGTGTTTTCAAATAGGCTGTATTTAAGTTCACTCATTCTTTCTTCTACTTGATTTATTCTGCGAAGACTGATGCATTCATTTTTCAGTGTGCCAATTGCATTTTTCAATTCTGGAATTTCTGCTTGATTCTTTTAGTTATTTCAATCTCTTTAATACATTTTCTTTTAAAATCTGAATCCCTTCTCTAGGTTATTTTGAATTTCCTCAACACATATTTTGAATTCTCTGCCTGAAAGATCATGTCTCTGCTTCTCCAGGATTGCTCCCTGTTACCTTACTTAGTTCATTTGATGAGGTCATGTTTTCTTGGGTGGTGTTGATGTTACTAGTTGTACTTTGATGTCTGGGCATTAAAGAGTCAGCTATTTATTGTAGTCTTAACTCTCTGGGCTTATTTATAGCTATCTTTTTTGGAAAGGATTTTCAAATATTTGCAAGGACTTGGGCATTGTCATCCAATATGTATCTGCTTTAGGAGGCACCCCAAGCCCAGTAACATTGTGGTTCTTGTATACTCATAGAGGCCTTGATAGCCTTGGACAAGATCTGGGAGAATCCTCTGAATGACTAGGCAAAGGCATATGTTCTTTTCCCTTACTTTCTCCAAAACATATATACTCTCTGTCTCTGTTCTGAGCCACTTAAAGCTGTGGGTAGACTTACACAAGCATCCCTGTGGCCACTACTACTGTGACTGTACTGGGTCAGATCTGTAGCCACCACAGTACTGTGCCTCATGCAAGATCTGCTGTAACAACTCCCTGGCTACTGCCTGTGTTCGCTTAAGGCCCTCGGGCTCTACAATCAGCAGGTGGCAAAACCAGCCAGGCTAGTGTCTTTCCATTTAGGGTGGCAAAATTCCCCAGGCCCCAAGTGAGTCCAAAATTGCTATCCAGGAGTCAGGGACTAGTGTCAAAAACCTTAAAAGTCTACCTGGTGTTCTACTGTATTGTGGCTGAGCTGGCACTCAAATCACAAGATGCAGTCCTTCCCACTCTTCCCTTCCCCTTCCAAAGTCAGAGGAGATTCATCCCATAGCCACTGCCACCCCTGGCCATAGGGAGTACCGCCAGTCTACTGCCAATGTTCCATTAAGGCCCAAGGTCTCTCAAGTCAGTTTGTCTTGAATGGTGCCTGGCCTGGGACTCCCCTCTTTTCTGGGGCAGGTCCAGAAATGCTGTCCAATAGTCAAGTCCTGAAATTGGGGACCCTAATAGACCACTTGGAACTCTACCCCCATGGTTGTGCTGGTACCTAAGGTTCAAGACAAGTCTGCTTTACTTTTTCCTGAGCTTTTCTCAAGCAGAAGGAGTTTTGCCCCGTAGCCACCACAGCTGATATTATGCTGAGTCTCACCCACCTGAAGCCTGGAAGTCTTAGAAGCTCACCCAAGGCCCTCAATATTGTACCTCAGTATTGCTGTCGATTATTCAGGGCTCAAGGGCTCTTCAGTTATCAGGTGATGAATGCTGCCAGGACTGGGTCCTATCCTTCAAGGCAGAAGGTTCCCTTCTGGCCCAAGTTGTGTCTAGAAATGTTTTCTGGGAGCTAGGGCCTCATGACTCTAACCAGTGCCCTATCCTGTTGTGTCTAAGCTGGTATACTAGATGCAAGATAATGTCTTCCCCACTATTCTATCTCCTCTCCTCAAAGGAAGGAAGGGGTCTCTTTTGGAGCCTAAAGCTGTGCCACCTGGGACTAGGGGAGGGATAATGTCAATACTGCCTTGGCTACCCCAGGTGGCATCTCAGTAAGTTATAGACCCCCCAAGTCCATACTCTCTGGGACTAGTTCAGTAGTGAGACTCAGCTAAGAGTTGCAGTTCTTATGTGTCTTTCAAATTTACTTGGAGACACAGAGTGCTGTAGCCCTCAGTGGCGAGGTTGGCAGGCACTCAAGTTCAGACCACTGAGATTGGTGATTCCCTTCTGGCTATGGCTGGTTTAAATGTTCCCTCTGTGGGTGGGCATCAGCTGAGTTTGGTCTGGTGTTCCATTCTGCTCTAGCAGGATAGCACTGAGTTCAATGCCTCAGAATTGCTGTTTTCTGCCACCGCCAGCACCCAGAGATGCTCTCTGCAATGTGCTGCCTCTGCTGGGATGGGAGAAGCATGGTGTCCACAATTCAGGACTTTTTTTTTTTTTTTTTTTTTCTCTAATAATCTCTGCAGTGTCTCCTTCAGTGATATGAAGTTAAAGCCAGGTACTATAAGTGATCACCTGATTTTTGGGTCTTATGACGGTTTTTTTCCTGTGTAGATAGTTGTTAACTTGGTAGTTCTTGGAGGGGGATGATGAGTGGAGCTTTCTATTCCACCATCTTGCTCTGCTTCCTCTACTCGCATCTTCTTTATAAACTTTAAATGCCATTTTTATTTGTTTTACTAAATTTACAGGCTGTAAACAGGATATAAATATCTTTAACTCATGTTTTTGTTTGGTTTACATTGAAATTAAATAAGAGGATAATATAAATACAATAAATTTAACAGAATAAGATTACCATGTGAGACAAAAATGAGTAAATGTCAATGTAAAACTTCTAAAGTTGAGATTTTATTTTCTTCTTTCCTATTCGATTAGCTTTCATAACTAATTTATGATAAAACAAAAAATAAATTGCAGTAAATACTAACTTGAACATAGTTGAAGTTTTTTTTTTGTTTGTTTGTTTTCTGACACAGTCTTGCTCTGTCGCCCAGGCTGGAGTGCAGTGGCTCAATCTCAGCTCACTGCAACCTCAGCCCCCTCTGCCTCAGCTTCCTGAATAGCTGGGACTACAGGCACCCGGCTGATTTTTGTATTTGTAGTAGAGACAGGGTTTCACCATGTTGGGCAGGCTGGTCTAGAACGCCTTACCTCAAGCGATCTGCCTGCCTTGGCCTCCCAAAGTGCTGGGATTACAGGCGTGAGCCACCATGCCCGGCCATGTTTAACTCTTCTATTGTAACTGTCTTTTGAATCTGAGTCTCACTCACCGCAACCTCTACCTCCTGGTTTAAATTGATTCTCCTGCCTCAGCCTCCTGAGTAGCTGGGATTACAGGCGTGCACCACCACAGCAGGCTAATTTTTGAATTCTTAGTAGAAACGGGGTTTCACCATATTGGTCAGGCTGGTTTCGAACTCCTGAACTTGTGATCCGCCCGCCTCGGCCCCCCAAACCGCTGGGATTACAGGTGTGAGCCACTGGGCCAGGCCTCTATTGTAACTTTTAAAGAAAACTTTTATTTTGAACTTTTATAGAAAAGTTGCAAAAATGTTAGAGTTTCCTTAAATCTCTCATCTGATTTCCCTAATGTTAACATCCTGTGTAAGCTTAGCGCAATTATCACAAACAGGAAGTTAGCATTGGTACAATATAATAACAGACCTCATTTGAATTTAACCAGTTTATTAATAACTTCTACTGTCCCAGGAGTTTGAGAATCCCATATTGCATTTAGTTGTCATTTCTTGTTACACTTCTCCAGTCTGAAACAAGTCATTCATTACTTTGGTACTTTTGGAAAATGATCAACAGTTTTGTAGAACGTCCTTCAATTTGGTGTGGTCCAATGTTTCTGCATGCTTAGATCATTACATATTTGGTAATATTACCACAAAAATGATTTTGTGTACTTTTAATAAACTGCAAGTCTGCTTTTTATAATGTTTGTACCATTCTGCATTCTCGTCAGCAGGGATATGGTAAGCCTCCTTAGTTTTAGCCATTCTGTGGTTATTTAATGGTATCTGTAGTGGAATGTTGAACATCTTTTTATATGCTATTTGTCACCTGTGTGTTGAAGTACCTCTTCAAATCTGTTATCCATTTTTAGTTGAATAATGTCTCCTTATTAAGTTGTGGTAGTTCTTTACATATTCTGGATACAAGTTATTTGTTGAGTGTATGTTTTATAAATAGTTACTCCCTATTTGTGGCTTCTCTTTTCATTTTCATAACAGTGTCTTGCAAATTGCAAACTTTTTTTTTAGACTCCAATTTGAGTTTTTTCTTTTGTATTTTGTATTTAATGTTTAAGATTTTTTTTTTTTTACATGCAAACTGGAATATTATATTGTAACAAAATTATATGAATAAAAACGATCACAGATATTTATACATAGAATAGAGTGTAAGTAAAACACCCCAGAATGCTAACAATTGTGGTGAGATCATGGATGATTACGGATAGTAATCTTCTTTTACATTTTTCTGTTTTTCAACATTTGTACAACATAGTAAGTTTTACTTTGTTTTCCACAAAAATTATCTGTTCATTGAAGACAATTTGGGAGACAGGAAAGAAGTAAAAATATAACTTAATAATTCTATCTCCTTTATTCACTTTACCACACTTCAAAAATTTAAAACTTTCATACTGTTCCATTTTTCTATACACCCATATGTATCTACATTCTATACAGTTTTATACAGTTGGAGGTAAATATTCTTTCCTGTTTTATAATATGGTACATTTTTAGCTTAATAGTTATACTTTTTCTCATGATTTTTCTAAACATGATTATTTAATTGATGAATAATAGCAACATATACCATCATGTTTATGTTACCCCCTATTGTTGAATAACTATTTTTTTCAGTTCAAGATTGTTACAAATAATGTTTCAGCATACATTCTTATAAATAAATATTTATACAAATCTCAAATTATTCTGTTGGATATATTTGTAAAGATGAAATGTCTAATCCAAAGTGTATGTTGATTTTTAAGGCTTCCATTACACATTGCCTAACAATAAAGACCTGACACTTAAATTTACACTTTTTTGTGTTAGTCTTATGAAGAAGAAGCAGTAAGTCTCACTACCCAAAGCAAACAGATCAAGAAAGAAAACAAAACGAAACAAAAACCACAAAAATTAGTGTTTTAAAGTGTCCATCAATCTCAAATTATCAGGAACTAATACACTGGAGCAGAAAATAGCAAAATATACACGTAAGTTCCAGGGTTAAGTTTGTGGTAGAAAATATGTTTCCTTCCATGGTCCATAATAGATAAGCCCAACAGCCTGTAGCAGTGAACACAAAGTTGGAGTTTTAAGCGCTAAGTCATCTGCAGACCACCTCTGCTTCTTGTTTGTTATTTTCATCTCTGGAACTCCGTGGAAGCGCTTGACAACTAGCTCTAATTATATATTCTCATAATTATAGGGTAGATGTCTCTTTCCATCTGAAAGTTCCATTCTTCCCTTTTAAAGGTCACTGTAACCGAATAAAGACTAACTGATTCTAATTAGGGCTTTCATCCACTAATCCATCTACCTCGTTTAAAAAATGATCAAAATGAGAACCAAAGAAAGGAAGGGGCTCATCCATTTTTACTTTAGCTAGTCAGAGACCTCAAGGATTCTAATACCTAGTCCAGTGTTCCTGGACCATATTCACCTCATATAGTCGTGGTGAAGTTTAACTGAACTAATGTATATAAACCTGTAGTACAACACTGATGTGAAGGTAAATCCTAATTCTATCTATTTTGTGAGAGAGGCTGTATGGTACAGTGACTGATTGCGACTGTGAGTTCCGGAGACAGGCACCTGGAATTCTGAATCCTGTCTCCATCACTAGCTATGTCATCTTGGGCAAGTTATTTTCCTTCTGTAGCCCTGGCTTTTCCACAGGATACTTGACAGCCTTGAGTGATACCCCACATGTCAAGCAATTTAGAAAATCATCTACTATATTATTTATCAACAGTAATTCACAAAAATTCAGTAAAGCATGTTAGGATAAATGCTATTATACACATATTATGATAAGGATTGAGTGACGTTTTATTACGTGCTCAAGACCCCATGGAAATTTTTTTCCCCACAGAAAGCTACAATCTGGGTCTACCATGATTCGCTTCATCAAAAATAAGTTGAAAGTTTGAGATACTTGTCTAATGGAGAAATATATAAAAGAGACAATGGGATTATTTGTTTTTCTATTAATCAGATACCATGTACGTTCCATATAATGTGAAAGTGATGATCGGCACAGAGTTGGTGGTCTGAATATCAGGAAAGTTGACTTAGGATAAATGTAATACATGTGGATGGAGCCTAGGACTCCAGCAAAGGTTACCTGCAGGAGCTGATTGGTTTAAATACCACCTGTAACCTTTTTTACTCTAATTTATGAGAATTCGGTAACTGAGCAGTTATGGTAATAGTGTTGGTTTCGGCAAAGAATACATTTTAAAGAGTTGGGGAGGGACATCACTGGTCTCCCATAGGGAGTGTTTTATTATTTTTTCAGAGAACAGAGAAGTCTCAGTTTAAAAAATTGAAAGATGCTGTAGTTTCAGCTACTCGAGAGGCCAAGGTTGGAGAATGGCGGGAACCCGGGAGGCGGAGCTTGCAGTGAGCCGAGATCGCGCCACTGCACTCCAGCCTGGGCAAGACTTCCTCTCAAATAAAAAAAAAAAAAAAAAAAAA
>NW_016806431.1:420884-451839 GCF_001698545.2 Rhinopithecus bieti
ACGGAGTCTCGCTCTATCGCCCAGGCTGGAATGCAGTGGCCGGATCTCAGCTCACTGCAAGCTCCGCCTCCCGGGTTTACGCCATTCTCCTGCCTCCGCCTCCCGAGTAGCTGGGACTACAGGCACCCGCCACCTCGCCTGGCTAGTTTTTTGTATTTTTTAGTAGAGACGGGGTTTCACCGTGTTAGCCAGGATGGTCTCGATCTCCTGACCTCGTGATCCTGGTATCACCTATATTTTCTTCTATAGATTTTATAATTTCAGCTCTTAAATTGGATTCTATGATCCATTTGGAGTTAAATTTTGTATATTAACAAAAACTAGAGGGTTGAGATTTTTTACATATGGTCATTCAACTGAACCAGCATTTGAACTCTACTGCTAGTTAGACCAGGATAAAAACATATTTAAAATGTTATATCTCTTTACACATCTATATTTAATCAAGGCAAATTCCTAGAAGTTTAATTTCTGCATCAAACTGTACACACGTTTTTAAAAGCTCTTGATACATACAGAAAACTTATCTTCCACAAAGCTTATTCCTCCTTACTTTCCAATCAATATTAATGTAATTTTGTTTACAGATTTAACAAGTAGAAAAATAAATTTTATTTGTATTTACATTATCTTTTAAATTACCAATACAGTCAAACTTTTAAATATATGTAACTATGTATATTCTTCCTTTTGTGAGTTATTTTTCTACAAACCTTGCAATTTTTCTACTGGTAAGAGAGGTTTTCATATATTTGGAACATGATCCCCTATACTTGTTATATATCCTACAAATTCTCTTTCCACACTTTATCTTTTATAGTATGTAAGATGTTAGACAAAATCTATAATGTTAGTTTTCACTCTTTTTTGGTTTGTGCCTTTGTATGCAGAATAAAAGCTATGAGACCAGTTAGAGAACCATGAGAGCAGTTAAAAATGTGACATAGAACACTTTTCCTGATATAGTATGACAGAAAAGAAGGTTTTAAAAGAGTATATCTGATATAAAATCAATTTTAAGGCATAGGGAAAAAATGACTAAAAACCCAAAGTGTTAATTGTCATTGCTTTGTTATGGTCTAACATAGATTTTTACTAATTTGTGTATTTCCTACATTTTCTATTATCAATTTCTGTTACTTTATTATCAGAAAGTAATTATTTTAAAAAGTGATACCATCTTCCCTAGGTTTTTTGGGGATGGTAATCATTTGTTAATAAAAGCTCCGTCAACACTATAGTTTTCAATGATTATGCTCTTAGCTTGAATAAACTTGCCAACTTTCATGACATTCTATTAGGGTAACTGAATCAATATTCATGTCCAACTGTGTAATATGAAAAATTAGCATTATTTTCCACATTACTTCAACTATGTTTACATATTTGTGACTAAAACACTTCAGATGTAATTCCATTCTATCCACATTATAGGCATATTTAGTAACCTTGTGTCCATTTGAGCCATAATGTTTTAAGTCAATTAAGCATTCATGAGATCTGGAATAAGAGGAAAATAGACCATCTAGCTAGGCTGCTGCTGTTTTATACTATTGCTATCATGCTGTTATCTCCTGGGTGATTATTATCTCATTAACTTTTAAGCCAGTTTGGAAATAATTTACTCAAAATTTAGCCTTAATTAACATTATTTAGGGTCACTACAACATTGGGAGCCAGTCTTATTTAAATTTTAGCTTTTAGAACTTTACCATAATAAGTAGGGAATCATCTATTTTGTAGGAAAAGAATATGACATTATTATACAATTATAATTAAGATGGATATAAATGAACTTCTGAATTCTTTATGTCATTCACTGCAAGCCATCACTTACTTGATACAATGGCCCAATTTTTTATTAATTAAACAATGTGCTTGCTAATATGATGGGAGACAGTTTTCACCATGATATTTCTAGGATGGCTGATGAGCAGTCACTGCTCTGATAGGACCCAGGGTTAGTCCTATCAGTTTGCTAGGTTCAGAAGATACGAGTGACTGTCCAATTACTATGGGTCAGTGGACATAGGAAGACTGAAAACAGGACTGACGGTCAAAGGATGTCAGGAGTCTTGTTTCAACAGGAATCAGCAATAGAGCAGTGCTAACATGAATGGCACAAGTTTAGACGGACAAAAATGGCTTTATAGATATTTAAATATAATTATATTAGTATATAGTAAGAAGTATGAATTTGAGATAATTTCAAAAGACAAAAAAGTCTGTAGTAATTCACAAGACAAGACACTGCGATACAAACTGCAGTGAGGAGATTGGGAATTTGCTTCATTGTGATTCATTTGCTGTGAGTCGGAGAGTCATTTTACCTGTTTCTTATATATTCTGGACTTAAAAAAAAAAAAGTACTTTAATAAAGGAAGAGCTGAAAGTGGATAAACTCTTGATATCTCCTCCAGCTTGGTTTAATCCTAAAATAGCAATGATCAGAGACTTGCACTCATACAAGAGTATACAGTAATCTTGCTTACTGGGAAATTTTAAATCGTGTGTGTGTGAATGTATAACATTTTAACAATGGTCCCCATGATCCCTTTTCCCTAGGCAGTGTGATCACAGATGCCTTTCATTTCTTCCTTGCACTTTTCTACATTGCCTTTTCTTTTGTTAAAATCAGGAGAAAAATGATTTTTTTTTTCAAAGAGGGAAAAAATATGTGAAAGCTCAGTAGTAGAAGAATTGTCTGGGACATTAGTGGGATGGAATAAAAGCTTAGACAAGTGATTTTGATTTTTAACTAGATATAGACTCTGAGGCACTGGTGGTGTGCATTCTTGGCTGCACTCTATAATCACTTGAAGGAGATTAAAAGAAATATCCTTTCTTTGGTACCACACCCTGGGATTGCAATTTAATTTGTTTGGTATATGGCCCAAACATTTGTGTCCTTAAAAAAAAAAAAAAAAAAGCTCTCCAATTTATTGTAACGTGTAGCCAAAACTGAACAACACTTCTCTGAAATAGAGCTAAGAATTATTACTGTCTATTTGAGACATGACGCCTTTGGTTAAAGAGCTAGAACAATTTTCTGGTGATAAAATTAACATTTTAAAAAATTAAGCATCTGAGAATTATGCAATCCCCATAGACGAAAGGAAAAAAAAAAGCAAACTTATTATGCACTGAGACACTGAGTATTAGAAGTCCCATATTTAAGAAAGGGAAGTACGACATCAGAAACTTGCATCTTTCTATTGAAAGGGAATCTTCTACAATTAAAGGAATAGGTAAAATGCATGTCACTTGGACCTAGATGAATTTTACTTATTCAGATACTGAATTATAATTTCCTTCTCCTCTGTGCTAGTCAGTGAAACAAAACTTATCCAGTATGCTATTTATAAAGAAAGAAAAGTTTTTACTACCTAACTAAGCCAAAACAAGTGTCAAGCAAGATTAAACTGGAGTCTTCTGTGTGCCTGTCTCAGTAGTGACAGTTTTCCTGTTGTGGTTTGCTGCCCTTCAGGGTAAAGTACTGCGACTCTCTTACTATCAGACTTACTATGATATCCTGTCTTTACCCATCTGAAACTACATTTTAATATTGGAATGTATATCAAGTTTTGTAAAACACGTCTTACATAATTGAAAACAATCATAAGATTCAATTAGTGCAGAAAATTACAGTTTATAAATTTAGCTTATAGCTAATCACTTTAGAGATCACTGAAGTTCAAATGTACTTTTATTTATTCTTTTCTTGTCTTTAACCAGATTCCTATACCTCACATGCTATAAAAAGCTCAGGCTAACAATCAGCTTTTAATAAAGCAGTGCTTATCTCCCTTCTACAGTGGTTTTTATGAAGTTACTTCTAATTGTTTATAAACCTAAATTTCAAATGGAGCTCTATTTACTTGTAATGCCTGCTATACACCAATAATCGTACCTGATTTTCAAAAATACCATCTTATCGTCATTCATTTATTTAGCCAATAAATAACTATTCATCACAATCCAGGTATTAGGGACTGTACTAGGGATATAAGCATATAGTAGAGTTTTGTGAAGCTTAGAGAAGCAAAGGTGAGACTTGAAAGCCATATGATCAATGCTAGAATCAGATGAAGCCCAGAGTGCCAGAGGGCCTACAGGAGGAACACATGGCCCAGTTATGAGAAACTCATACATTTTTCCAAAGGCAACTTGAAAGAAAACTCCGATTTAATCAAGTGAGTTAGAGAGAAAAGGAAAAAGTAGGGGAGGGGTACAGAAGAGGATATCTAAAGTATGACTACTATAGGCAGATGCTACATCATGGTACACTCGCACTTGTAGAAAAAAAGAAAGCATAAGCTTACATCTGAAAGCAAATTGTTTAATACAATGGGAGTATGAATTACTGGTGAGGACAGAAACAGTGGGAGTCAGATTATGAAGAATCCTGTCTAGCTCCAAGGAATTCAGGCTTCAGTCTTAGTGAAATAAGGAAACACTGGAAGATTTTAAGTAACAGAGGTAATATGATTGGATATTCATTTGAGAGAGATTACACTGGCTGCAGGGTAGAGAATGAATTAGAGGAGAGCATGGTTAATTTATGTAGACCAGGTATGAAGCTGTAATTTCCATCCAGGTGAAATATAATAATGGCTAGTACTAAAGTAGTAGTAGCTTTATTTTTTACTTTTACTTTCTAATATAGGAATTACCATTCCTTTTGACAGATAAAAATGTGAGGCTCGAAATGTTTTATTAATTTACAAATATGACAGCTAACAGCTACCAAGTTGAAACTTGATACCGGAACATTCTGATAGCAAAATCCAACTTTGGTAAATACAAGAGAATTGATAATAAAAGTGGTTGCAAATAAACATATTTTTTCTAACATCATTCATTTTTATTCACTCAAAATATTTCATAAACATTTGGACACTCCCCATTCACAATTCTGTATGTCAGTAATTTGGGGAAATAAAAATGAATGAAAGCCTTGTTCTTAAGTGCTCAGTAAATAATTCTACAGCCTTTTTGCCGTAGGGACTGCCTTGTAGGTTGCCTAATTGTGAGTTACATCCATAAGGTAACAGATGCTTCCTGTTTAGCAGGTAACAAAGGTTTTACTTAGAAGCTCTGCATCATCTAGTTATTAAAGCAGTGTTTTACACATATTTTTGTGCCAGGTGTTCTACATTACTAAATAGACATGCTCCATATGCTCCGAGTTTATTCCAGATTGTACAAATCCTAAAATGCTACAGTCAAATAATTTGTAGATAGGATGGCTACTGAATTTGGGATAAAATTTAAAGAAATTATATTTTGTAATATAGAGACTAACTTCCAATAATACAGCATATCAAAGTATAAAGTTATTATATCCTTTATTGATACATATATACAATGTAGTGAGAAGATCAATTAACTACCTGAAGTTTTCGATACATGTTTTCTTCCCTTGGAAAATACACTTTTTCCTCATGGTTTTTATAATTTCCCTCTACATTTTTTCCCGTATACAGCCTTGTTTTTCATCTTTGAGTAAGCAGGCCCTCTGTTTTCAACAGTACCCAACCTTCTATTTTACTTTCAATTTGCCATTTTCCTGACTGTAAGCCTCCATGTGGAAGACTAACTTAAAGGAATGTATATAATAGTCATTTCTTCAGAGAAGTCATTGTTATAAGTTGAATTTTGTCCCCGAAAAGTTCATGTATTGAGGTCCTGATCTCTGGTATCTCAGAATGTGACTTACTTGGAAACAAGGTCACTGCAGATATAATTAAACTAAGATGTGGTCATTAGGGACGAGTCCTAATCCAGTATAATTGGTGTCCTTATAAAAAAAGAACAATTTGGAGACAAACACGTGAACAGAGGGAGAATGCCACGTGAAGATGAAAGCAGAGATTGGGGTGATGCTTCCACAAGACAAGGAGTGACAATGATTGCCAGCAACTACCAGAAGCAACGAGACAAATCTAGAACAGATTTTACCCCCAGTCCCAGTAGAAATCAGCACTGCTAACACCTAGATTTTAGACTTCTAGCTTCCAGAACTGTGAAACAATAAATTTCTGTTGTTGAAGCCATTGTTTGTGGTATTTTGTTATGGCAGACCTAGCAAACTAACACAGCAGTGATTTTAAGTAAAAGTGTCAGCCATCCTGTTTGCAATTATTTTACTTGCTGACTGCCTTAGACAGTAAATCTCAGATTAGTTTAACTAGTTTCTGTGGTTTGACTGTGTCCTCCAAAAGTTCATGGGTTAGAAACTTAATTCTCAATGCAACAGTGTTGTGAGGTAAAGGCTAATAAGAGTTGATTAGGTCATGAGGGTGGGGCCCTCATGGACAGACTAATGCCATTATCATAGGAGCACATTAATTATCTCGAGTAGATTATCAAAAAAATCCTGCCCCAATGCCTTTCTTTCAGTCTTACACTCTTGCCCTTTTGCCATATTATATCTTAGCATGAAGGCTTTTGCCAGATGCCAGCGCCATACTTAGTCTTCCCAGCCTCCAGAACAAGGAACTGAACAAATCTCTTATTTATGAAATTACCCAGTCTGTATTATTCTGTTACAGCAATAGTAAATGGACTAAGACACGTTCCATTTAATACTAATGTTAACAGCATACATATGAAAACCAAAAGTAAATATCAATGTATATCAAAGACTGTTTTATGGAATACTAATTGCATATTACAAAAATTAGGTGAAAAAATATTTGGACACCAATTCATTTGGGGTATGTCAAAGACTGTCTTAGAGAACATTATTTCCATAAGATATTACAAAAATTAGGTAAACAAATCTTTGGGCAGCAATTCATTTGGTGTATATCAAAGACTATTTTTGTTTTGAGATGGGATCTTGCTCTGTTGCCCAGCCTGGAATGTAGTGGCACGATCTTGGGTCACTGCAACCTCTGCTTCCCGGGGTTTCAAGAGATTCTCCTGCCTCAGCTTCCTGAGTAATTGGGATTACAGCCATGTGCCACCAGGCCTAACTAATTTCTGTATTTTTAGTAGAGATGAGGTTTTGCCATGTTGGCCAGGCTGGTCTTGAACTCCTGACCTCAAGTGATCCACCTGCCTCGGTCCCCCAAAGTGCTGGGATTACAGGCACGACCCACTGTGCCTGGCCCAGATACTGTCTTATAGAATAATAATTCTATTCCCCAAATGAATAGCTGTCCAAAGCTTTTTTCATCTAATTTTTGTAATATTTTATAAGATATTCTATAAGATTCTAGAAGGTAGTATTTAATATACACCAAATGAATTGCTGTCCAAAGATTTTTTCATCTAAATTTTGTAATATAATATTCTATATAGAATTTATAATAATTCTATAAGATATTATAAAACTTAGGATAAAAAAAAAATCCTTGGACAGGCAATTCATTTGGTCTATATTAAAGGACTATCTTATAGAATACTAATTTCATAAGATATTACAGAAATTAGGTGAAAAAAAATCTTAGGACAGCAATTTATTTGGTGAGTCATTGAGTTAAACAAAATGGATTTATCTGCTACAAGATTTTTTAGAACCCTTCACATGCAAAATATGTTGTGAACCTACCAGAAAAGAATACCTCCTAAGAATAAAAAGGATATTCTAACGCAACTACATTGACATAGTTGTTTTGATACAATCATTTTAAAGCTATGTTTAAATGACACAATAAAAATGAAAAGTCATTATGTGCCCAGCAGATATCTCACATAGTTCCTTCATAACCAAGTGTACCCAAATTATGGGAAGCTTTCACTTTTTGCTTCATTTCTGTATCATTTGGAGTTTGTATGAGTTTGGATTACTTTGTAAGCAAGAAAAAATATTTTAAAATTTCCACACTGGTATGTTTGTTCTATCCTTCAAGACCATCGATACTTCAATATAAAAGAGCTCTATGTTATGAAATACATTTGTGTGTATGTAGGTAGGTATGTTTGTCTTCATAAAAACACTCAGTATCTAAGAATAGAAGGAAATTTCTCAATCTGATTTTTTTAAAAAAGCATCCACAAAAGGATTATGCCTAATATCATACTTCAGAGAGAAATATTGAATGTTTCCCTTTAAAACTGAGACAAGATTCCTCCTCCCAAGTTCAAATTTGCTCTCACCATGTCCATTCAACATTATATTCAAAGCCACAGGTAGTGCAATATGGCAAGAAAAAAATAGGAAAATTAAAATTGTCTTAACTCATCAGAGATATGATAAACTATGTAGAAAATTACTGGAACTAATAAAGTTAGAAAGTCTGTGAGATACAAAGTTCAACATTTTAAAATCCACTATAGTTGTATATATTAGCTATAAACATTTGTAAATTGAAATTTAAAATTTTTTTGCAAAAACCAAATAACTATTTAAGAAGAAATTTAATAAACTACAAGAGCTTTTTACTGAAATCTATAAAGCACTGCTGAGAAACATTAAAGGCCTTAATAAATGGAGGCTCAAGGATTAAAAGACAATATTGCTATGATAAAAGTTTCGGTCAAATTGGTGTAAAGATTCAATACCATCTCAATCAAAATTTCAATAGGCATTTTTGTAAAAAAATTGACATTAGTGTCAAATATGGAAATGCGCAGGGCTTAGAATTGCCAAAGTTTTTTTTTTTTTAAATGAACAAAGTGCGAATGAGCATATGTTCTAATTTCAAGACTTTCTCTAAGGTTACAATAATCAATAAAGTCTTCTATTCACATAAAGGTTAGACTTATAGATATCAGAAAATAAGTGGAACTAGACCCACTAACATAAAAGTTTAGTTGATATTTCACAAAGTTCCAAAGCATTTCCATGGGGGAAGAATACTATGATAAATAAATGGTTCTGGAACAACCAGATTTCCATAAAAAAGAAAATTAGTCTCAAAACTCTGCCTTATTTCATATAAAAATATTAAATAAAAATAGATCATAGAACTAAATACAAATNGTCTTCTATTCACATAAAGGTTAGACTTATAGATATCAGAAAATAAGTGGAACTAGACCCACTAACATAAAAGTTTAGTTGATATTTCACAAAGTTCCAAAGCATTTCCATGGGGAAGAATACTATGATAAATAAATGGTTCTGGAACAACCAGATTTCCATAAAAAAGAAAATTAGTCTCAAAACTCTGCCTTATTTCATATAAAATATTAAATAAAATAGATCATAGAACTAAATACAAATGTCAAAACTGTTAATTGCATAGAACAAAAAAAAAAAAAGGCATAGCCGAGTATCTTCATAAGTTGGAATAGAAAAAAATTCCTGGGAACCATGAAAGAAAAAATGATTAATAGGACTTCATCCAAAGAAAAAACTTTGCTTTAAAAGACAAATTGTCATTATTTGAACTGTCTAGTCATTTCATGAGGTGCTGCATATAGTTGGGGCAAACTATATGCTAACGAAAAAGCCGAGGAAAGAGATGTCTATATGGGGGCTTCTAGAGTCCCAGACATATACCTGGAACTCTAGAAGGACATTACACATGTGTAGGGCTGTGTACATATTTAGGACTATTTGCATGTTCAGAAAACATCTCAGCAAGCCCTATGCTCCCATCACTCATGGCTAATCTAGAGGCTCTGTGGAATCAGAAATCAAAGGCTAGGGCAGAGTTGAACACTACTTGACTGTTAAAAATGTGCTCATACACATAGACAGAACCTCTCAGTAAAAACAGAATTATTGGATTTACCTCTGTATTTAAGGAATCATCTGTTCAATCATTAGTTGACCACCAAGCTAACCAAGCAGAGACTTCAATGGCCACATTAGAAATGCAGACTTTAGTATGAAAACATTACACTCAGTGAAATAAATCAGACACAAATGCCACATGATTCCATTTATGTGAAATGACCAGAGTTGATCAATTCAAGTGACAAAAGATTAGTGGTTACCAGGGCAGAAGGTTGGGGGAATGGACAGTTACTGCTGATGGGTATAGGGCTTCATTTGGAGTGAAGAAAGTGCTCTGGAATTAGTGGTAGTGGTTGTGCAATCTTGTGAACATACTAAAACCCACTCAGTTGTACATTTTGAAAGAGTGAATTTTATAGCATGTGAGTTATATATTTAAAATGCTACCCATATTAAATATATACGTATATGCCTAAAATGAAGATAAAATAAGGATGATTTTAGGAAAACAAATCTGAGTGAATTTGAATTTTTTCACTAGCAGACTTGTTCTACAAGAGTCTAAAGAGTTCTTTAGGCTAAAGGTAAATCATCATAGGTAGAAATAGGCAACTACTAGAAAAGGATGCAAAGAATG
Organism: Rhinopithecus bieti; assembly: GCF_001698545.2. Classification (NCBI taxonomy): domain Eukaryota; kingdom Metazoa; phylum Chordata; class Mammalia; order Primates; family Cercopithecidae; genus Rhinopithecus; species Rhinopithecus bieti. The sequence continues at coordinate 431,156 of NW_016806431.1, forward strand.
CAAAGGATGGTTATGTGAGTAAAATAAAAATGAATATTTACTGTTTAAATTGCTTAAAATATTTACTGTTTAAAAGTAATGTCTCTTGGGGTTTGTAACATACATATTAATTATATGAAAACATTAGGACAAATTATAGAAGGAAAATGGATTTAAACTGTTGTAAAGTTTAAATCCATTTAAACTTTTACAAGTTTGCATTATTTGAGCTGTGCTAAGTATTGATATGAAGACTGACACTCCTACATGTAGGTGACTAGGTAGAGCAAGTTACTCTTTGACATTGTTGGTGGGGTTGGAAATTACTTTGAAAACTATTTGCCCATATCTACTAAAGCTAAATAGCATTTCCACTCCTGTAATTGCCTGACAGCTTCTTCCTGCATGCTACACAAAGAAAATTAATTCATAGAGACCATAGTATTGCAGTAAAGAGTTTAATTGACCTGAGGCAGGCCACATTATATGGGAGATGGAGTCATTATGCAAATCAATTTCAAAGGCCTGAAGGTTACAGGTTTTTCGATGAGAGTTTGATGGGCAGAGGGCTAGGGTATGGGGAGCGCTGATTGGTTGAGTCAGAGATGAAATCATACGGCTTAGGTGATGGTTGCACCAAAATCTCACCAATCACCACTAAAGAACTCACTCATGTAACCAAACAGCAACTGTTCCCCAATAACCTATGGAAGTAAAAAATTAAAAAAAAAAAAAAAAAAGAAAAGAAATCAGAGAATCAAAGCTGTCTTGTTACTTGAGTCACTTCTGGTTGGGTCCACAGGAGTGGTGGATGGGTACAGGTAAAGCCATTGGTCATCAGACATGCAAAAAACCTCAAAAGATATCTCAAAAGCCTGATCTTTAGTGTTATAATAGTGACATTATCTGCAGGATTAATCGAGGAAGTTGCATATCTTGTGACCTCTGGAATAATGGCTGGCAATCCTTTATGTCTACACCTAAGCACAGGTATCCCTAAACCCCTGGGCCACAGACTGGCACCAGTCCACAGCCTGTTAAAAGCTGGGTCTCACAGCAGAAGTTGAGCAACAGGCAAGCAAGTGAAGCTTCATTTGTATTTACAGTGGCTCCCCATCATTGCATTACTGCCTGAGCTCTGCCTCCTGTCAGATCAGCAGCACCATTAGATTCTCATGGAAGCATGAATCCTATTGTGAACTGCACATGTGAAGGATCTAGATTGCCTGTTCCTTACGAGAATCTAATGCCTGATGATCTGTTACTGTCTCCTATCACCCCTGGATGGGATCATCTAAGTTGCAGGAAAAACAAACTCAAGGCTCACACTGATTCTACATTATGGTGAGTTGTGTAATTACTTCATTATATATTACAATGTAATAATAGTATAAAGTGTACAATAAATGATAATACACTTCATTCATCCCAAAACTACCCACAGTCCCCCAACGCCCCATCTGTGGTAAAACTGTCTTCCACGCGAAACCAGTTCTTGGTATCAAAAAGGTTGGGGACTGCTGCCTTAGGAGAATTCAGGCTCCTCTATCCTCCTAGCCTGGTGGTCTCTCTTAGCTTAGCAAAGGTGACTGAGTTTTGGAGAAGGACTAACTGAAGTATAAATCAAATGTCTCCCAAAGTTAGTTTGGCTTAATCCCAGGAATAAAGGCAACTTGAAGGGTAAAAGTAAGAAAGGGGTTAGCTAGATCAGATCTCCCCCACTGCCATAATTTTCTCAGTTATAATTTTTGCAAAGGTGGTTTTAATCCTGGGTACCCAACAGAAAGAAACAGTATGTGTACCTAAAGACATGTTCAAGAATGCTCATAGATTTATTCATTATAGCCAAAAACTAGAAACAACTCAAATGCCTATCTATAGTGGAATGGATGAATAAATTGTAGTGTATTTATGCAATGCAATATAACACATTAATCAAAAATTACTGCTACATTCAATGACACGAATTAATCTAACAAAATGTTTGGCCAAAGCTGCTGCTGTGGTCTAAATGTTTGTGTGCCCACCAAAATTCATACATTGAAACTTAATCCCCAATATCACGGTAGTAGGAGGCAAGCCCTATATCCTCCTGATAATTGAGGTTATTTACTCCTACCAGGATGGTAAAATTCATTTCTTTGTTCCTGTCCTTTTGGCCCAAGAAGCCCAAATTTACCACAGAACAGTCAGAGCATAAAAATCGATAGGCTCTTACAGTGTGTTCCCTGATAGAGGCATTCCTCCTCAACAAAGCAGAACCTCTGGATCCACAGAAGCAAAAGTCACATGGATAGGAAGCACAGATTCTTCCAGTGGGTCACAGATAATGAAGGGATGTGGACTACTCCTATCCTCATTCCTTTAGAACCCCTATATAGTAACTATTGGACACAGCCCTAAAAAATGGTCATACAAAGTGGGCATATACTGCATTCTGGAGTTGCATCCTAGAGCATGGCACTGTAAATCAAAGAAAATGACCAAAGTGAGTCTCAATCATTTTAAGAGGTTCATTTGCCAAGGTTAAAGATACACTCAGGAAAAGAATACAGAACCACAGGAAAATCTGTGGTCCCTGCTTTTTTATTTTTTTTCTCTGAAGAGGGTCTGGGGAACTCAATATTTAAAGGCAAAAGAACAGGTATTGGGGAAAAGAGGAAGAAAGAAAAAAATTTAAAGGCAGGGTAGATAGCAAGCAGGGCAGGCGTGGCGGCTCACACCTGTAATCCCAACACTTTGGGAGGCCAAGGTGGGCAGAACACCTGAGGTCAAGAGTTCAAGACCAGCCTGGCCAACAAGGTGAAACCCCATTTCTACTAAAAATACAATAATTAGCCAGGCGTGGTGGCAGGCACCAGTAATCCCAGCTACTCAGGAGGCTGAGGCAGAAGTTGCAGTGAGCCGAGATCGTGCCACTGCGCTCCAGCCTGGGTGACAGAGCGAGACTCCATCAAATAAATAAATAAGTAAATAATAAGAAAAAGCAGCAAGCAGTTGTAAGTCTTTGATCAATGTTCACTAAATACACATTTTACATGTAAGAAGGGGTAGAGGAAGAGTCATTAATGCATTCGTATCCTGTTCAGTGAATCTTCATTTTTATGTAAAATTAAAAAAAAAAAAAAACATTGGGAGGAGAAAGTAGTCAGATATGCATTAGTCTCCAGTGAGCAGAAGGATGGCTTTTTGGTTCTGTCCTTGTTCCCACACCTGCCAAGACAAGCTATCAATTTACATTGTCAGGGTGAGAATCAGCAGAACTGTTTTAGGGTAAAGATCTTGGGGCCCAGAAGAAATCTTTTCATAGGCAAATTATGAGGAAGGCCTGTAAGCTTCTTTTTAAAATCTATGTAGCTATCTTATTTAGGAACCAAATGGGAGGCAGGTTTGTGGGACCCATTTCTCAGTCTGACTTTTCCCTTTGGCTTAGTGAGTTTGAAGTCCTGAGATTAATTTTTCTTTCACAGCATCTATATGTGCAAGGTTTCATCTCAATCTGGCTGCTTGGCTGCAACTTCAAACAGATGTTTCATCATTGTGTCAGGATAGCAGCTTCTAGGTAGTATGATGTGATAGAACAAATACATTCATAATTGAAGTGCCATTGCTGTATCTCTTTTTCTGTAAAGTTCCTTCTTGCTCTATCTATGCCCAGTCCTCTGTGTACCACTAGCGAATGGGGCCTGATAGGGATGAAGTACCTGATCACAGAGCATCAAAGACTGTGTAGCCTGAGTGGCCTACCATGACCTTGGTTCTATTAGACTCACAAGTCGCGGGGTCAGTAGGCCCAGCAGTAATCTGTCATGTAAAGAAGGTAGGACATGGAGGACTGATGGGGCATGAGAAGGGTCAGAAAGTACAGGCAGGTGGCTCAAACTTCTATATCCAGTGGTATGTAATATTTAAAAACTGGCCATCTGGATAAAATCATGCTCTAATTTATTTCTCTGATGTAAATACTCTGACCACAGCTGATTTGAAGCTCCCAATGTCATTTCCCTGAACAGAGTTGGAAAATGATGTACATATTTGCTCCTACCAGCACCTCTCACTCTTCCCACATCTATATCTATATGGGGGTGAAGGGAAGTTCCTATGGCCAACTGTACAATTCTCTGCTGCAAATGACATGGCCTTCTTCAAAATCTTAAATATCTATATTTTGATTCTCCTATTGAAGCTTGGCATAAACTCTATATGGTGTCTTTTCCCACCACAGAAAGCTGTAATACCCTAGTGTTCACTGGGTTGTACAGCCCGAGGGACAGGGCTTTGAGCATCACAGACCAGACCTGAAGCAAGCTCTTTCCTGCTCAAGGACAACTCAAAGTAGACAGCTCTCAATGTCATGTGATAAACAGGTCAAAGAAATAGTCCCAAGTGCCTAGCAGGCATTGTGTTTATGATTTAGAAATAAGGGTTTAAAAATGCAATAATTTGTCCTTTTCTTTTGAAGAAAAATCCCAGCATGATTCAGCAGGACTGTATCCCTAACAACTTCGCTGATGTGGCAGAAATTTGAATCTCTACAGGACTTATCTCCCACCCTCTGAAAAATATATAGATTATAAAGCTTTCCAACGTACTTGCCATTTCTTATTCATCTGATTCACTTAACCCAATGTCACTGACACAATATACTAAAGTGATGTTCTGCAGAACATCCAGGCAGTCCAAATCTCTTCAGACTATAACCGAACAGATTTTGTCCATTACCCACAAATGAAAACTGCTTCTTTTTCCTTGATAAGCATGAGAAAGAATGCATTTAGTAGATCAACACCTACATACTGCATGCCTACAGCAGACAAATAACCACATCTGACATAACAGTAGCCATTGGAGCTACTGGTTGGTTGTTTTGGGGCTCCATTGCCATTTACAGGATCTGTTTGGTTTTTGCTTGGGTAAGACCGGTGAATTGAAAGATACATGATGGGAACTATGACCCCTGCATTCTTTTAGTCTTTAAGGTGCTTGCACTGATCTCTGCCATTTTTCTGTTCTCCTGTACTTCTCTGTCTCTCGAATGAGATACTATCTTGGCTATGTGGGCAGTTTCAGAGATGTCTACTTGACCATCTCTGTCTACAATAGATTTTACCCCATAGGCTGCACATCTTACCGAATCTTATTTTTCATCCCCATAGTTCTCTTCAGGCCAGGCCTCCTCTGGCTGCAATTTTTGCCTTTGCTTCCTCATTATGATAATTGTACCCAACATGCTTTAGATAGTTGTGCTGCCATCATGTTTATGTAATTTTGGGATCCTATCATTCCTATCCTCACAAGATAGCCCATTTTATTACAGCATTTCCAACCATCAACCCCACCCTGGAGTGGACTGCCACAAATAAGCTTCATAATGATACTGCGGCACATCTCAAATCAATGGTCACCTGGGTACAGAGACGGAGAGATGAAGGGATTGCAAAAAGGCACAAAGAAACTTCTGGAGGTGATGGAAATGTACAGTATCTTGGTTATAGTGGTGGTGACATATGTGTATACATGTGTCAAAATTGATTGAATTTTATATTTTAAATATGTATTCATTGTATGCAAATTGCACCTCAGTAAAGTTGTTTAAAAAAACTAAGCCTAATAGTGAATTTACATTCAAAATAAAAAATAGATGCAGAATACAGAAGCTGAACAAAAAATTAAGGTCAGATTCCATTTAAAGATCAGTTTGTCTTCTATAATATGGTAAGAGGAAAATTTTGAAAAGTATTTTTAACATATTTAATATTCTTTGTAAAGTGTCACAAAACAAATTGAGTAAAATGATCAACCATTAGCTGACAGGCTAATGTTTCATACTAATTATATTTCAAAATTCTATGTAATGTTCTAACTCTCTAAATGATATGCATGAAAAGAATGAATCATACTTTCCTTCATAAAATCTGAAGGGTTATCAAAGTTCAGTATTGAGGTTTGAGTTTTTTCCCTTAATGTTAGGGTCACAAAAGATTTACTGTTTATACATAAAACTAATTGACTATATTGCACTAAAATAACACCTTTTATATAATGTTAATGATTTAACAATTATGAAATAGCTTAAAAATCAGTTTGCCTAAATAAGTCACTTGCCTGATATAAAAATCAAACAATAGTTTTGCAAGATCTTTTGAATGGTATGACTATTATATGCTTGATCCTTCAAGGTTTATCTAACTATACCTGGATTAACAGCAACAACAAAAACTAATTGCACTATGGCAACTTAATAACTTCAGATAAATTTAAAATTCTTCCCTCCACCACGATTGTCCTTAATGTTCATCATTTCTGCCTAATTCATAACTAAAATTGCAGTAGTGGGTATTGATTTATGTGCATATTAGAATGAATAAATGACTTTGATCTTTAGCACATAAACCATTTTGTTCTCTAAGGGGTTCCCCCCATGGAAATGAACATTTTTAATTTTAAAGGTTATATGGAAAGGCAAAAGGACACAAATTTCAAGACAATGTTGAGGGGGAAAAAAGTTTAAAAAAACATTTATCAAGATGAGACAATTTCCTCTATCAAATATCAAGATTTATCATACGACTACATTACTTAAGTTAATCATTAAACCAGGGTGATGTTGAAGCACACTAGAAAGTCCAGAAATAGTCCCATATATCTGGAGGTTGATATATAACTTAGAATTGTATATTGATTCAGTCATTTCATTCTCATGTCCCAGACATAAAATTATTTTTCTTTCACTCAATAGTGGTTTGCATAATAAAGGATACAATCGTAATGCCAAATAGTTATTGTGGTCTCATCTTGAGCCAAATACTTAGCATTCATGGTTAAGTAATTTGCATACAATATTTCATTGAATCATCACATTATAAGGTACACACAATTATTAGTAACATTTTCTAAGTGCAGAAACAGAAATAGAAAATAATGAATATTTCAACTACACAGAAATTTTAATTTAAATTTTTGTTTATAATATGACCCTATAACAAGCAAAATGAGTAGCTATAGTTGAGACCCTAAGGAGGAGATATTTGCAATACATATATTTCACAAGTGATTAATATCAAGAATATATAATTATCTCCTACAAGGCAGTTTCCCCCACCCCCACCCTCCTGGGCAACAGTCTTGCTCTGTTGCCTAGGCTGGAGTGCAGTGGCGCCATCTCAGTTCACTGTAACTTGCGCCTCCCAGTTCAAGCAATTCTCCTGCCTCAGCCTCTTAGGTAGCTAGGATTACAGGTGTGCACCACCATGTCTGGCAAATTTTTATATTTTTAGTAGAGATGGGGTTTCACCATGTTGGACAGCCTTGGTCTCAAACTCCTGACCTCATGATCTGCCTGCCTCAGCCTCCCAAAGTGCTGGGATTATAGGTGTGAGTCACCATGCCCAGCCTACAAGGCAGTTTTTAAAACACAACCAAATAGAAACATGAGCAAAATAGATTAGTAGTTAGAACATGGCAGAGGAAATCCAAATATGAAAAGATTGTCCTAACTCACTAGTAAAAAAAACAAAAACAAAACCAACAACAACAAAAATTGAAAATATCAGATTCCATTGCAGGTCTCTCAACTTGGCAACATTTTTAAAGTCTGACAAAATCAGTGAAGGAGAAAAACTCTCATATACTGCTGTGGGAATGTAAATTCACATTACTACTGTGAAAATCAATTGACAATATATATTTAGGTTAAATGTCGTGCTCCATGACCCTGTAATTCCTTCCTCTCCTATATATGGTCTGGAAATTTTCATACACAAAACATACATACATCCACAAAATGAGACATGTTATAAGCATGTTTGTAGAGCATTCTTAAAATAGGAAATAGTCATCAATGGAAAATGGATACGTTAGTTGAGGAACATTCAAAGGATACTGTATTAGATTTCTATCGCTGCTGTAACAAATTATCACAAACATAGTGGTTTAAAATGACAATAATCCATTATCATACAGTTTGGAGATCAGAATTCCAAAATGAACCAGCAAGGCTAAGGGCCTAGAGGAGAATATATATCCCTTGTTTTTGCAGCTTCTAGAAGCTGCCCGCCTTCCTTGGCTCATGAACCTGCATCATTCTGACTTCTGCTCTTGACGTCATACCTTTTACTTCAATTCACCTAACCTTCTTAAGTCCCCTTAAGTCTGCAAAGTCTCTTTCACCATGAAAGGCAACTTTCATGCTTTAAATGCATTATTTCAACAGGAGTCAGAGATTAGGATGTGAACATCTTTTGGAGGGGAGGGAAGGCATTACACTGCCTGCCACAGGCACCACACAAATGTTCATTTCTCCATCAGTCTTTCAACCAATGGTTTTAACACCATTGTTAATCATCGCCCAAGTCAATAATTCTAATAAAGATTGAAAAATAGTGATTTTTTTAAAGTGAGCCTATTTCTTAAACCTAAAATTCAAGTACCACAGCAAAGGCAGAAAAAATATGCTTAGCTCTTTTCTTTTGATTTCCATTTTTTAAAGTAAAAACAGCTTTGAATGCTGACAAATGAATTTCTTTGGTTTTCCTTATCATTCAGTCTCAATGATTTTTACAGAATAAATATAATTTCATCAATTGTAATACTCATCCTCTTATGCATATTATCACAATTTTGGCCATTGGGAGTTCCTTTGAGCTGGCTCCTGTGTTCTTTGGCATGACACTATCAATCTTTGAATCCTCTTTGATTTCTAGTATAATTACATGCCCTAGGACCACCTTGTACTTTCCTTGACCCACATTTCAAACCAGCCATTTCTCCAAGGAGGGAAATAGCATTAGAGGACACAACCCTAGTGCCATAAATAGTCATTGTTACTAGGGTGAAATTGCTTCTAAGCAATTTCAGTGGACAGAGATACATAAATTAATGACTTTGTATTTGATATACAATAAAACTTCAATTTTATGTTTCAATTTTATTTTATTCTTCTATATATTCTAATTTACAGTAAAATATTTCTTTATGGTGTTATATTAACTTTTGTTAATATATTAACTTTTGTTTCATTCAATAGTATAAAGAGTATCAATATAACAATAGCAATATTACCTTTTACAAGTTAAACTGCTATCCAATAAGGTTTTGTGTAGACATAGCCATACTCATTCTAAGATTTACTGTAGAAAGGCACAGGACCTATACTAGCTTGAATAATTTTGAAAAATAAGCATAAAGTGGGAAGAATCACTCTACTCAAAACTAGGGCTAACTATATAGCTATAGTAGTCGAAACAGCATGGTATTGGCAGAGAAACAGACACATAGATCAATGAAACAGAATAGAAAACCTAAACATAAAGCCACATAAATATATCCAACTGATTTTTTGACAAAGGTACAAAAGTAATTCAATAGAGAAAGGCTAGTCTCTTAATAATGGTACAGGAGCAGTTGGACATTCATAGGTTAAAAAAGCACAAAGAAAGTAGACATAAATCTCTCACCTTATACAAAACTAAACTCAAAATGAATCCCAGGTTTAAATTTAAAGTATAAAACTATTAAACTTCAGAAAGTGAAATAAAATCTTTAGTCCCTAGGGCTAAGAGTTCCTACATTTGACAATAAATTACAATTTATAACAAAAAGTATCATATCAAAATTTAAAACTTTTGCTTTCCAAAAGATCCTGTAAAAAGGATAAAAAGATTAGGTACAGAGAAAATATTCATAAACCATATATTCAACAAATGACTTGTAGCTAGAATATATAAAGAACTCTCAAAACTCAACTAAGGCCAGGCACGGTGGCTCACGCCTGTGATCCCAGCACTTTGGGAGTCCGAGACGGGCAGATCACGAGGTCAGGAGACCTAGACCATCCTGGCTAATACGGTGAAATCCCGTCTCTACTAAAAATACAAAAAATTAGCCAGGCATGATGGCAGGCGCCTGTAGTCCCAGCTACTCGGGAGGCTGAGGCAGGAGAATGGCGTAAACCCGGGAGGCGGAGCTTGCAGTGAGCCCAGATCACGCCACTCCAGCCTGGGCGACAGAGCGACACTCCATCTCAAAAAACAAAACAAAACGAAACAAAATTTAAAAACACAAAACACACACACACACACAAACAACAACAACAAAAACTCAACAGTAAAAAGCAAAGAAAATAATTGAGTTATAAAATGGGCAAAAGACCTAAAGAGACATTTACTGAAGAGGACATACAGATGGCAAATGATCACATGAAAAGTTCAATGTCGTTAACCATTAGGGAAATGCACATAAAACCACAAGCTACCACTACATACCTAACAGAATGGTTAAAAATTAAATAAAATGATTAATATCCAATGCTAGAAAGAATGTGAGAAACTAGATCAATCATACATTATTAGTAGGAATGTAAAATGATATAGCCACTATGGAAATGAGTATGGCAGTTTCTTATAAAACTAAACATATTTGACATAATGCCCAGTTGTATTCTTAGTTGTATTCTTGAAATTTATTCCAGATAAATGAAAATGTACGTCTACCCCAAAACCTGCACATGAATGTTTATATCAGCTTTGTTTGTGAATCTTAATATAAACCGTTTAGATGTCCTTAAACAGGTGAATAAACTGTGGGACATTTATACTTTGAAATACTACTCAGCAATAAAAAGGAACTATTGACAACAATAAACAGTTTAGATAAAGTTCTAGGGAATTATGCTAAGTCTTGCAGTATTTCAAAAGTTTCATTTTATAAAATTATTATTTTTTAAGACAGAGTTTCACTCTTGTTGCCCAGACTGGAGTGCAGTGGTACAATCTCGGCTCACTGCAACCTCTGCCTCCCCGGTTCAAGCGATTCTCCTGCCTCAGGCTCCTGAGTAGCTGGGATTACAGGTGAGTGTGCCACCACGCCCGGCTAATTTTTGTATTTTTTTTAGTAGAGACGGGGTTTCACTGTGTGGGCCAGGCTGGCCTCGAACTCCTGACCTCAGATAATTCACTCTCCTTGATCTCCCAAAGTGCAGGGATTACAGGTGTGAGCCACCTACCTGGCCTGAAATTTTATATATTATTTTTGAAAGAACAAAATCAGAGATGAAGGACAGATATGATGTCAAGGAAGACAACTGACTATAAAGGAGTAGAATAATTGAATCTTGTGATGAAACCCTTCTGTATCTTCACTGTGGTGGTCACATGAATGTACACGTGATAAAATCACAGAGAATACACACACACACACACACACACACATGTAAAACTGATGAAATCTGAGCAAAGTCAATAGATGGTGTCAAAATCAATTTCCTGCTTGTGACATTGTTCTGTAGTTAGGCAAAACATTACTGTGGAAGGAAACCATGTAAAGGAAGAATCTTTCTGTATTTCTTACAAACTGCAAGTGAATCTACAATTATCACAAAATAAAAAATTTTAAAAGACTAAACAACCAAATAAAGTTCGATTTATCTTTACAGTTTTTATTCTTAGAATCCACTGCACTAAACATATACAGTCAAAGATACACATTCTAAAGTCAGTTGAAATATATCTTTTGTGGGTTTATATTACCAATGCAATATCTAATTGGATTTATTTGCTCATTTGCTTCCATTTGCTTTCAATATTAGGGATTTCTTACTAAATTGGGCTGTGTTTTCTCAATAGGTAGTGTGTTCACATGATTCAAGAGTTACAATATGAAGAGACACCTAGAAAAGTCTTGTTTCCCTTGCCACCTCCTCCTTTATTTACCTCTTCAACTCCTTGTAGGTAAATACTTTTATTTTACAAACAAATCCTGAAAGTGTTTGTTTAGCATGCAAATAATTGCCTTATCTTACTAAAGAAATCAACATATACTATGATGCATGTTACATGTTTTCCCCAGTATCTCTTGGAATAACAATATATTCTCTATCATAATACACAGAATATAGCTTCATGCCATTTATTTTTAAATAATTTCAACTTTTATTTTAGATTTAGGGTATACACGTGCAGGTCTGTTACCTGAATATATTAAGTGATGCAGCGGTTTGGGTACGGTTAATCCCATCACCCAGGTACTGATAATATCCAATAGTTTTTAAACCTTTGCTCCCCACCTCCTTCCCCCTTCTGTACTTTCCAGTGTCTATTTTCTCATTTTTATGTCCATGTGTACTCAACATTTTGCTCCCACTTCTGAGAACACTTGGCATTTGGTTTTCTGTTCCTGCATTAATTCACTTAGGATGACCACCTCCAGTTGCATTCATGTTGCTGCAAAGAATACAATTCATTCTTTATGTGGTCGTACATCATTCTTAAAAACTATTACATCCCACTGCATGGATGTACCACAGGTTACTTAATTAGGTCTCTTTTGCTGGACACTCAGCTATCAATACCACAATGAATAACCTAGTACATATGAAAGTTCTTATTCAAATATATCTGTAGAATGTATTTATAGAAATTTGATTGTTAGATTCGAGGATTAAAGAATTTGTAATGTTCTTAGATAGTGCCAAATTTTCCTTCATAGGAATTGTACTATTTTGTATTCTTTCCAGAAATTACAAGTGTCTCTCCAATAGAATTTTCAAACTTCTGTATTTTCCTCAATTTGATGGTTAGAAAATGGTTATTACCAGTTAATGTTTATTCATTTTATTGAGAGAGAATGAATATCTTTTCAAATACTTAAATGCTATTCATAAACTTTGTGATTTGTCTTTTATGACTTTTGTTCTTTTTTCAGTTAGCTTTTTCTTTCTCTTCTCAATTTCTAAGAGTCACAAATATGTATATATAGATATATAATTTACATATTACATATTTCAAACATACTATACAAAATATGATTATGTATTTGTTACATATATACTGTTTAATATATATGTATGAATATATTATGTGACACGTATATTACATATTATATATTCATAATATACTTGAAACTCCCAGAAATTGAAGCTTATATATATTCATGTATATGATTACTCCTTTGTAACAAATTTTTAGATACTTACATGGACAAACAAACAAACTCCTTGTAAAAAGATTCACAGTCTATTATTTGATTTTGTCTTTATCTTGATTTTTGCCATGTAAAATTTGACTATATAAAATTATCAATATTTTATATATTCTGGGTTTTGGATATAGGTCTTCATTGTAAGATTTGGTTTTATTTATTTATTTTTGAGACACTGTTTCACTCTGTTGCTCAGACTGGAGTGCAGTGGTATGATCATGGCTCACTGCAGCCTCAACCTCCTGGGTTTAGGCAATCCTCCCACCTCAGCCTTCTGTGTAGCTAGGATGACAGGCGTGTGCTACCATGCCCAGCTGCCCAGCTGATATTTTTGTATTTTTTTGTAGACATGAAATCTCCCTTTGTGAACAAAGCTGGTTTCAAACTCCTGGGCTCAGGCAATCCTCCTGCTTTAGCCTCCCGAAGTGCTAGGATTAGAGTGTGAGCCACCACACAAGGCTTCGTTTTGTTATTTAGATTTTTGGTCAGTTTTAACTAGTCTTGATGTATGAAGTTAGGTATCAGTCCACTCTCATCATTTTCCAAGTGGTTATCCAGGTATCTCTGCATCATTTAAGAAAAGTTCCATCTTTGCTTTTCAGATTTGAGATACTACTTTTATCAGATACTCAATGTTCATGTGTATTTTTCCATTTATCTATTAATCTGTTAACTTAATTATACTCTAAGGTTTCACTGCACATCTTAACATCCAATAGAACTTAACCACACACACTTTTTTTTTATTCCAGTGTTTTCATGATTGTTCCTCCTAGTTTAGATGCATTTTAAAGTTCCCTTATGTGGCCAGGGACAGTGGCTCAGAGGCCTATAATCCAAGCATGTTGGGGAGAATAAGATGGGAGGATCACTTAAGCCCAGCAGTTTGAGACCAACCTGGGTAATAAAGAAAGACCTCATTTCTTAACAACAACAAAAATAGCCAGGCATAGTAGCATGCACCTGTAGTCCAAACTACTCAGGAGGCTGAGGTGGGAGGATGGCTTGAGCCCAGGGGTTTGAGGCCACAGTAAGCTATGATCATATCACTGTACTCCAGACTGGATGACAGAAGGAGACCCTGTCTCATTAAAAAGAAAAGAAAATAAAAGAAAAGGTAAAAAGAAAATCTTTCGTTCAGCAAGGAGGGGCAGGAATGAAGAGTTGGCATTTTTTTTTTCTCTCTGAAATCTCATTAAATTTGTAAACAAATTTAGGGAGAATTGACCTATTAATCAATCTTCATCTCTAAAACATTGTATATTTTCCACTTTATGGTTTATTTTATGTCACAAAGACAAGAATAAACTAAAAAAATCTATGTTTTACTATTTCTGTAGCTTTTATAAGTGGGTTCGGTCCTCCATTTTATAGGAAAGATTCTTCCCCTCTATTTACATATATTTTGCTCACTGACATGTTCTCCAGAACATATAACACATGGACAGGTATAGTGGGTGCTCAATAAGTATTTGTTAAATGAATGAATCAAAAGATCTGTTCTGTGTATTTGAGGGATGTATACAAGTGCAGTGAAAATAAAAGGAATGTCGAAATGTCAAATTAATAGTACCCTCAAGATGCAGTTGGAGTGGAAAATATGATCCATGAATATATCATAAATTGTTTTAATTGTATTTTAGACTTATAATTCTTAAACTAGGTCGTATATTCATTTGGTTTTCATTATGTTATTCTTTTTAGATACTTACATGGATAAAGTATTTCATGATAGAGAAAAAAAAGAGAAAATAATTAAAGCCCCATCTGCTCCATAAAATTTTCCCAAAATATTTAAACACATGCTTTGCAACTGGTCAGACATGAGTTTGAAATGAACTTCATGTACATAAATTCTGCCATTTGTATTCATGTATTAGCTAACTTAGATTAAACCTATAATTTATATAACCTATAAGAAGGATACTAAAGGTAAACAGAACATTTTCTCATATCTTTCACACGGTTCTTAGTTCTACTATCAGGGTCATTTCATGGGCACTAAGATAACCCCCATGTTTGGCTGAATATTCTGCTGTTTTGAAATTCTTAATTGTTAAACAAGAAGCCTCACAAAGTATGTGGTCAATCCTAAGGATATGAAGTATAAACAGACCAAAGAACATTTTGGGCATAATAGGGTCAGTTTAAATAAGAGGCAGAGGCAGCCAAGACAAGGCCACTCCTAGATATGACCACACGGTTGCCCCTCTACTAAGATGCTGTTCAAGAGGATTAGACCAAGCATTGCTTTTTCACAGTATATCCCCTACCCCTTTTCTTTTTCTAACTACTCTCAGCCTTGGAAAGAAAGATAAAATCACACCAATTATGTAAAATCAGGTCTCCTAATAGCTCCCACTATACTTAGTTCAGAATTTTGAATATTCACATAATTTTCAAATATATATTTTTATACACTTCTCTGGGCAAATTTTGGTGTTGGAATTACGGAGATCTTGACTGAAATCCCAGCCCACTACTTTTTAAGTCTCTGGTTTTTTTATCCATAGAATCCAGTTAGTAGATAACTACCTTCTTAGAGTTGTTTAGAGAATAAAATAAGAATATGCATAATTTCAAGACAGCTTGTTCTATCCATTTTGGTTGGTTCCCAGATGATGTTAATTCCCCTAAGCTCCCTTTCTCTAGGAAAAAAAATTGTATTGTATTGGCCTTTATATTCTTAGGACATCTGACCTGTGGGAGTTCAAATGTTTATGGAACACCCAAATGCATGAATGATCAGGTCTCATGCATCAGAGACACATGACTTCTGTCTCCACAATCTGAAGCTTTTCCCCCAGTTAGAATTGTACTGTCTCATGGGTCTTTGGCTCCCAGAAGTAATAAACCATGCTTTACTTGGGTGATCTTGATAGTCAAAGTGTTTGCAGCTCTAATCCTGCCTAATCTCATTTTTGTTCAGCAGTTCTTCTCAGAGGCTTTCCTGGAAGACCATGAATAAACTATTCCAGGTGCCTCTTCTTCTCCAACCATTGACCTGTCCAAGTACAGAGACCTCCGCTGCTGGGATTTCAGCAAGAGCCAAGTCATCACTTGAGAAGCTATTTGCTCTGAAATAAACCACAACTTTGTGTACAAATGAAAGATGCTGTTTTTCTAAACTTTAATCATTTAGCCTCCAATAGCATTTACAAAGTCTATCAATCACAGTCACAAATTAAGCTGCACTCTTAAAGTAACCCAAGGAATGTTAAACAAGCAAACTGGCCTTCTGCAGTCACTTTTTCCTTCGGGATAACTGCACATTTGAGACACAGCATGGAAGGACTAAAATTCAAGGCAAAGGATTTGAGGAGAGGATCACTGTGGAATAGTAGTATAAGATCACTAAGGTACATTTATATTTGATACATTATTAAGTTTTGAAAACTTTGAAGGATAATCTATTAAGGAAGCAAAATCTTAAGCTGAACTTGGTGGAGATGGGAACACGGTCAGGAGGAAGGCAAAGAGAAGCAGAGAGTCTGGAGAAGTAATAAAGAAATAGGATGGGCAACAATTTCCAGGAAGAATAGTTAAAGAGAAAATGTGGCTCAAGTATCATAATTCTCTGAGAAGAAATCTTCACTATAGAAGGAGGGGAAGAAAAGGTTAAAGATACACAAGAGTGGGTTGGGCCAATCCATCTGCTGAATCTGACACTGTATAAAAGTGGCTTGCTCTAGCATTGCATCAATATTATTATGTAGGAAAGTGAGAGTTGGAGTATGGTAGAGGCATTATGAATCACCTGCTTAGAGCTGTTTCTCAAAATTGTAGCTTGGAAATTATCTCTTACCCAAATAGAGGTACAACGGCGGCAATGGTAGCAGTGACTCAGGAATGATCACTGAGCAGAGTGTGCATAAGTTCCTCAGGACAGTATTTAGGCAGAGAGCCAGGCACAGCCACCCAGCTAGCCAAAAAGGAATAGAAGGAAGAGAGTGGCTGTGAAACATTCCAGGAACCACTTTCCAGGTTTTGAGAATTAGGGGAAGAAGAAAACAAACAAACAAACAAAATACCATTCAAAAAAGCGTGACACGTGATGCTACCATCTTCCATTCTCACTACATTCCTAGGCCAGTGATCTACCAAACTATCGTTGAATATCAGTAGTTTAAGAATTCCCTTTAATGTTGCAGCATGAGTAGATAATTTCCTAATTGATGGCAAGTGGATCTGAGTTTGAATTATACTTCTGCCATTTATTGGCTATGTGGCAACTGCCAAATGACTTAAGGTTCTAAAGGATCCATTCCCTATTTATAATAGGGGAATAATAACACTGACTCAAATAATTCTTCTGAAAAGAATAGCTGCCGCATGATAAAACTCACTACATGTTGCCTGTCTTGTACCACGTTCTTTAAATTCTTTCATGATTTTAAAAAAGTCTCTTTTGTCTTAAAAAATGAACTTTGGTCTCAATGTTAAAATAAATAAAGACTGAATATTTAAAAGTTAATATAATGAAGACTAGAATATTAAGGTACCTAAGCAAAAAAATAAAACAATATTGAAATCTATCATGATCAGAATGCTATGGACAAGAAGTCTCAGACAGATTGTTGGTAATTTATTTCCTCTGTCAACTTCAGAAGTAGAGCTGAGTAGGGATAAATGTGAATGATATTATAATTCTTTGGAGGACACGAAATAAAATTTTATAAGTTTGAATAGTTTTAACGCCAATTCAGAATATTTCTGCATGAAGTTCTGCTTTACATTTCACTAAATAAGTGAGGAAAGGTAATTGGGCAGGGTCTTGAACACAAGGCCAAGGAGCTGTAGTTTTAGTTGATAGAATACAAGAACCAGCAAAGACTTTTAATCGAATTATTACTGAAAGTATACTTGATATTGAAAGTATATATATTGAAAGGAAAATTTACTCAAAACAGTAAACGTCTTCATTTGGCACAAAATATATGAACCAAGGCATAGGATAGGTTGGAAGGACAGAGGCAGGTTGAATGTCATCACAGTGAGATAATCTTTCAAGAGCAAAGAGGTCAAAAATGAAGCTAATTTCTTAAGAACAAGAAAGATGTTGAACAGCCTCTGTGGAATGGTGCTATAAAGATCCAACAATATAGCAATAGAGAAATGACAATCTGTAACAAAGAACCAGTTTGTAGGAACTCACTCTGCACAATTAGGACTTCTCCAAGCAACAGTCAACTGATATACAGCAGGTAAGTAGGGCAAAATCAAGCACTGAACAATCACAAGATATAAACAACATAAAATCAGGAGTGTGCAGAGCCTGTAAGAGTTGCAAGGGAAATGTTGAAACTACCTTAATGTTATACTGTAAGTATTAATGTTCATGAATTAAAAAATTGAATACCTTTTCTCTTAAAATAACTTTGGTGTAGGAAGAACACAAAAATGATATATAGTTTTAAGTGAAGGGGTTTTGTACTTAAATAACAAAAAGTATGATGTCTATACTAAGAATATTATGATTCTTTATTTAAATAAAGCATGACAGGTGGAGAAACAAAGGAACAACCACGAAAACTCCTGAAGCTTGATTGAATTTTTCTCCTAAGGCTTACAGAGGATGTAGTAACTATCCTGTGAGGGTCTCTGCTTTGGTGTTAGATAGTAAAACTCATATGGCTAAAGGTACTATTGGTATACACCACCTTGTAAAATAAAGACTAGAACAGGGATTGTAAGGAGAGGAGGAGAGTAGCATTTATTGAAAATCTACTGTCTTCGAAAGTTCTAAGTGCTTCATATTCACATTTTTTCTTTCACACGTTGACCCTTTGCAGTAGGTATTAACCCTACTCCAGAAATGAGGAAACTAACGTTCAACGAGGTAAATTAACTGACTAGTCACTCAGCTGGTGGGTAGCAAAAGAGTCAGAGTTATAACCCACATGTGTTTATGTGGAGCCAAACTCCATATTCTTTCCACAATGATATTCAATCCCATGAGGATATGGCCTTATGGAAAATGATGGAAAAGAGATCAATATAACCATTGTCATTTTCAATACACTAGATTTAAAACAAATCTTAACATGCTTTCCTCTCTGGCCTACAACAGAGTTATAACAGGTAAGTGACTCTAAAAATAGCTTCTCTTTTCAAATGTGTCATTTTTATCCTTTTATAGATTGTACCTTAAATATATACCAAACTGTGCAATAACAAGTTTTCTGAGATGTCCAGACCAATAACCTGTTACCTTTCTAATGTTTATTTTTAAAGTAATAAAAAAGAAACTCTAAAATCAAGAAAACCACTTATGGGTTGTTTTGGCATGGGATGGTTAAATACATTCTCATTTTTGTTGCTAAAAAATAAATTCAAAATTCCAGATGCATAGCCCTCTGTGGGATGTATAATGAGTACATTAATGAAAATTTCAGCAACACTATGTCAAAGTTATTTTTACAGAATTAATGAATTTATATAAAATGATGTCAATGTAAACAAGTTTAACCAGTGGAATTAAAAAATGCCTCATGTAAATAAATGACTGGACTATTCATATACAATATACAACTACTCCTTCACAATTTTTTAAATTCTTACAAAAACTAATTTATGTCATTTAGTTTTCTATGTTTTACTTTTTCATTAGATAGGGAAGTTTCAACCTAACATGTTATTTGCAAAGAAAATAATTAGGCTTGTGTAGAAAGCTGTTATGTTTCTTAAAAGGTTTTTTGTCCTTTTGGAGAAAATAACATTTTCTTGTAACATTCTTTTAAATTCACTGAAAAAGAAAATCTATCCTGAAATTTAAACACTAAGTCATCCTTAAGAAAACACTTGTCTGATTTAATAACAATGATTAGCAAATTATTCAGTCTCCAGTATTTTTGAAATGTTGGCCTTTTACCTATATTGTAATGCTGTACTTTAATTCTCTTAATAAATTATATTAACAAAAGTTTTAGAAAATACCTAAAATATAGAACATGTTATTAGATTTTGTTCTTCTGCTTTCAGATATTTGGGACACGGGATCAGAACAGCTTGTTAAATCTTCTTATTCATCTCTGAAAAGTAGAACTCCTCTGAATGTTATCTTTACATAAGAGCAAATCTACTCAAATCACGGGCAATTTGGTCCTCTTATTCTATAGGTATGATTGTAAAATGAGCCAACCCTCTATAAGGGCAAGTAATGACAGCTCTCAAATTTTTACACATCTTCCCCTTTGGCTCAGTAATTACATTCCTAGGAATTAAGCCCATAGAGATGCACACAAGTACTTAAAATATATGTGAAAGAAAATTATAATTGTAAAAATCTAATTGGACAGCAGTTGTAGATTGAATAAATTGTGTTTAAACAATTAAATGCTGTGAAGCCTTTAAAAGGCGAAGCTAGAACTATGTGTATTGACATGAACCACAGTATACAACCTATTGCTGAATGAAAGAAGTTACAGAAAGAAGCTACAGAGCAGCATGTATATTACAGTCCTACATATATTTTATTATGTAGTCTAGAAAATACACTTCAAATTTTTAGTAGAGGCTATCTGTTTCACACCTGCAATTTCACTGTGAATTTTTTCCCATTTACATACTTCTATATTGCACTAGTTGCAACAGTACATACTGCTTTTATTTTTTAAACCACCCCTATTTAATTCAATTACTTTAAGAGGAGGTAATCTAATGTTATATAATCTATTACTGTTATTATGGCCCTAAAATACTTCATGGAAAAAAATCTCATAAGTCGTCTT
>NW_016806431.1:452375-458325 GCF_001698545.2 Rhinopithecus bieti
TTAAAGTACGATATTTATGAGGTAGAATATTACCTGGGAATAAAAGAAATAATGCAATGAAACCTGAAACAATATAAATGAACCTTCAAAATGTTATACTAAGTGAAATAACTCAGACACACACAAAAAAATGTTGTATGATTCCACTTAAATGAAGTACCTGGAATAGGTAAAGTTACAGAGAAAGAAAATAGAATAGAGATTTCCACGGGCTGGGATAGAACTTATGGGAAGTTAATATCTAATGGGTACAGAGTTTCTGTTTGGGATAATATAAGCATTCTAGAAATGGATAGTAATAACTGTTGCATGACATTGTAAATACACTTGATGAAACTAAACTGTGCACTTAAAATTGCATATACTACTACATAATTGTATGCTTTTCCTTTTATTGTACTAATATAGTGATAACATTAATTGATTTTGAAAGTTAAATATTCAATTTCTTAAAATAAGTGTTTAAATGCATTTTGTTTCCTTAAAATGTTTAAATTTGAGTTTAACTTTAAATCTTCTATTAAAAATTTTCTAAGTTTTATCAATTCTTAACATTCTAAAATATATGACATAAACTTTACCATTTTAACAAGTCGTCTTATGATTTCATTTTGTGTCTCAATTCCCAAGGCCTCCCATACGTAATCCTTCTGCCAGCTGCAGCATCTTTGTTTGGGAGTTGGATGGTTCCTACGGTGGTCTCTGGTTATGATCCTGGCTATTGCTGCATTCGTTCCTGCCTGTTTCAAACCTCCTTCTCTCATATGCTCAGAGTTTACATGAGCTCCCCAACATCCTTTACCAAATTATTTTTTAGTCCTGCTGAGTTTCTGTTGCTTCCACCTAAAAACCTACTACGCTTTGTCTTCAGAAGCACTGTGATGGTAAAAAAAAAAAAAAAAAAAAAAAAAAAAAAAAAAAAAAAAAAAAAAAAGAAAAGAAAATAAATCTGTAATTCTTCTCATCTGTCTTCAGATTCTGAAAAGAGATCCCCAATCAACAAAATTATAATTACAATTGTTTTCAAAGGTTTTGCTTGGAGATATTTAATTATATTGCTATTCTTCCTGACCATCGTACCATGGCTCAAGTCCCCAAAGGAGAGAAATAATTAGCTATGGTATTCTACTCTAAAGGACTTTGCTGCTATCCCCACCTCTATTTCCCACAGAAGTACTACTACTTAAGCAACACCTCTAGGTCACCGAGGCCTCAGGGAAGTCACAGGTTGGAATCAGAATGTTGCTGCTTAGAGATTGTCTTAGTATCTCATTAATTTTACATGTAAGCAAAACTGTTCCACATCCACATTAAATAAGCTTCACCAAATTTATTCTTCCTTAACCTATTACTATTCCTTAAGTGTAACACAGATCATTGTATTAAAATAAAACTCCAAATGCCAACCACCATTCAACAAAACATTTTCTTGATATTTGTTTCCTAAAAAATGTTCTTCCTCCACAACTTCTCTTTTATGTTCCTTTAGGTTCTTATATCATTCTTCTTAGACGTGGAAGAAAAGGCAACCAGTTAAAAAATATTAAAACCAAGAAGGAAATGTTTATACATTCACCAGATATTTATTGAACACTTACCATGTGTCATTCTTCTAGATGGTTAGTGGACATCAGTGAGGAAAGGCTATTTGTCTTAATAGTCTATATAAAATACTACCCAAACATTTACCTTTATTTTTCTCTTACTTTTACTCCGCATCTATTCTAGATCCCAAGATTTCTATCGTGGTACAAAAATAGCTGCTGACAAATATTGAGGACTTGCCACTTTTCAGATACTAGGTTAGATATTTTGCTAATATCCAATCATTGGAAAAACTTCATGAAAGACAATAGGTAACATTTACTATTTGTTTTACAGGTGAAGAAAGGGGGACAAGAGAGATTAATTTTCTCAATGCAACTCCACTGTTGGTGAAAATCCTTCTAGAGAATGCTGGTTTTTCTAATAAATATGCCCATCTGGAAATATTTAAGTTATAGATAGGCATGTTTAAGACTTGTCCATGACCTTAATACAAATTTTTCAGAATATAAATAACTGGAATTCAAATACATCTGTTATTGTATGATGTGTAAAACACTGCCTGTTTTTTCCACGCATGTTTCTTAAACCTAAGGTACCCATTCAGCATTGCCTCAAGAAAGGGAGGATATCAAGGTTAGAAAGAGAAAAAGATACTCCATTTCTTGGTTTTAATGTTTTAAACAAGAAATCTAATTTTAAGACTGATATTTAGGGAAAATTTTTTGAAAAGCAAATCCTGTAGACTGATTATTTGTGTCTCCCCTCTCAATATTCATATGATGAAATCCTAACCCCCAAGGTGATGGTATTATAAGGTGCAATCTTTGGCAGGTAATGATGTCATGGTTCTTCAAGAGAAAGCCCATTCACATTCCCTAGACTACAATAATACAAAGAAGAACAGAGATGATTGAAATCGGTATTAGTCGCAGAAAAATCCTGAGAGGCGCAGGCCCACAGCACAGATCCAGAAAAGGTACAGGGGACTAGCTTAACCTGATTTATACTTTTAAGCAGGGTAAGAATGTTCCCAGAGAGAAAGATGGCAGGCAGAGGGGGCATTATGGATTGCAACTACAATAGACAACCATGACAGGACAATAGCAAGGCCATAGATATACAAAAGCAAAGGCAGAAACATATACTATTAAGTAAAGGTAATGACTGGCCAATTGTGCATGTCAGAAAGAAGCAGGAAAGGAAGGAAATGGATGCCTCCTCCCCAGTAACATTACAGAACTAGTTCCCTGCAAAACAACCCCAAGGTTGGGGAATGTTGCAGAAATCTTGAGTGTACTTGACTTATAAACTTGAAATGATGAGCAGTAATTGACTGACTTCATTTATACCCACAAAGACTGAAAACTCATTAATATAATATGACTGCTCTTACCCAGAAGAGACCAGACTAATTTTTCTGCTTTTGGGCAGGCAAAAATGAAGATTCAGAATATAAATTAATTTCAACTATGGGAAAATAAACTTACAATTTTGCCAAGCAAGATTTTCACATAAATATCAAGCCCACAACATTTAGAATCATGTAGATACTGAAACATCAGATTCTACTTAATTTCAAGTCTGTTGATTTCCACCACACCACCCCGTGGCAATTAGATTGTGTCATGATCATCATCCCTTTCTCTGTTACATACTCTTCATCACAGGATCCAAAATTCTTGAACTGTATTCTGTACTCCATGAGTTTTTTGAAATTTGTTGACAAATCCCAGTCTAAGTGGAAGAAAAAAAAAGGGACAAATCAAAGTGTATTTCCTTTGAAATATCCCAGTTCTCTCTCCTGTAGTACATTTTTTAAATACAGAAAATGGAGATGGAGTCTCAATATGTTGCCCAAGCAAGTCTCAAATTCTTGGACTCAAGCAATCCTCCTACCCTGGCCTTCCATAGTGTCGAGATTACAGGCATGAGCCACCACTCTTGGCCTCTTCCTGTAGTACTTTTAATTGTTTGATAAAGAATCACTTCTAGTCCTTCCTTGAGCCAGTGAATTCACTGGTCAACCTCTTAGGTCCCACCCCCATGATCCCTATATTATACAGTCTATTTGCTAATGGCAGAAACAAACTGGATTTCAGGGTCAAATAACTTTCCCATCACATGACCTAGTCAAGGTTCTCGTCCCCATCAGGTCATAATAAAATTATTCAAATATCACTTACCTTTTTATTTAAAATGTCACCATTCTCCATGCTATGGGAATACGTATATAAATCCATGAAGCCACAAATATTGTTTATCTTCTTTACTGCTAGCCTCTCTTGATTTACTGGTCACCTCTCCACTATTTTTACTCTTCCTAAGTCAGCTTGTTTCCCTCCATAGGGTATAATTTAACAGCTTGTTTGGTTCTTTTTCTCTACCCCACTAATATATCAATGCCTTCTTGTTTTGGTCAGCAAATCTTCTGCCAAGTATGTTCTCCCCACTCTTCATTAGATGTACTCTTTCTTTTGCCAGGAGCATTAGTTTAGAATCATGCATCGTGGTCCAGAAAACTAAATTCTGTGCTTTGACATCATATACAGAGCCAGCTGTTCACTTCTCAGTTCCTTCTTTATCTTCCAAAGTTATGACCTTCGATTAGAAGAAATTAAACCACCACCTGCGTCCCTAGACCTTCAATTTCTTACCCAGGTTTCTAAATACTCCATGCATAATTTTTTACAAGCCTTTTTTTGCAGTCATATTTTCAACTGAACTGTTGAAATGTCTAATTAAAAAGCATACCTGTCTGAAGAGATCAAAAATGCTAAATGACTTCCTATGGATTAATATTTTCTCATCATGTAGTCTTCAGTATCATTAATGAATATTGTCATATATTAATCCTTATTTTGTCTATACTAATTTCACTTTCTACAGTGAATCATTTCAGTGTTAACACTAGAAATGTATGAGGACAAATGTTTCAATTTAAAAATTTCTCTTAAAAATTTTGTAATTATATTCTTGTAAGAATTCCGAAGAACTAATTTTGCCACAGTTTAACATTTGGGACTAAATTGTCAACATGTTAATCTTTTCTATTTAAAAACTATCTCTTATGTTCACTAATTGTATGCCTTTATTTAAGCTATGGATTTCCACACAGTTGAGATGAAAAGTCTTATTAAAATATTAAAAAGCAATAAAAGCTTAACTCAACTATTACTGAATTAAGCTGAGAGTGAAGGTTGTAACCTATTTTATCTTTTTAAAAATACCAAAGATTTTTTCTACAACTTAAAGAAATATGTATTCAGGGAAAAAGAATCATTGATTGGAAAAAAAAACTTAAAATGAACTCACAATTATTTTCAACATGTTTTTGGTCCTCTCTTGTGTTGACACTGTGTCATGGAACAATGTAACTTACAAATGGAATTTTAAGTTAAATTGCAGGTCAAGGCACTTAAGATTTACTGCTTATGTACAAATACTCTCTCCCTTATTATTGAATTAATATATTCAGCTGCTCTGACAATGTGAAAATAAATGTAATCCTGAACTCTTTTCATGTAATCCCAACATCACAGCACCCATGAATTCAGACAAGTTATCAGGACAGTTTCTGCTTCCTCATTGCTTTGTAAGCATTCATGAATTTGTGGATGTGTGAAGTGAGTTCTAATCCTCTAGTGAGAATGAGGTAAAGATTTTTACCTTTCCAGTAAGGGCTCCATATCTGTCTATCTCCCTCCTATCACTCTAGCACCCTGTACTCTTTGAGGGACTCTTTCTATTAGCAGATAGAGCCATATCAATGTTCTGGGGACTTCACTGGACCCTGTTCTACATGAGAATCACCTGGGAAGCTTAGAATATATGTACCCTCTTGCCTCCCTCCCAGAGCAATTAAGTTGGAATCGCTAGGGGTAGAGCACAGCTGTTCGCATTTGTTACTCCCAGGTGATTCTAATGTGCCACCAAGATGGAAAACTTTGCTCTAGATGTTGAGGTAGTGATACTCAAAGTTAGCTGTAAATTGGAATCACCCAGGGAATTTTTTTAATAGAATTCGCACAGCCCAGACTAATTATATCAGCATATGTGGCAGCTAGACTAAGGCATCAGTTTTTTTTTAAAAAAAACCTTCCCAGGTAAATCCAAGCAGAGCTGAAAACCACCGAGGCAGGCAGTGATTCCTCTGAACTTTTAACATTCACTCTCATATCACCACCCACAAATGTTTTCTTTCTACTCTCCACTGACAGATACATATCTTATCTTATTTCCTTTATTCCCACTTCTGTCCTCACCAAACATATGCATACACAGACACACACAGACACACACAGACACACACAGACACACACAGACACACACAGACACAGACACACACAGACACACACAGACACACACAGACACACACAGACACACACAGACACACACAGACACA
>NW_016806431.1:460246-525180 GCF_001698545.2 Rhinopithecus bieti
ACACAGACACACACAGACACACACAGACACACACAGACACACACAGACACACACAGACACAGACACACACAGACACACACAGACACACACAGACACACACAGACACACACAGACACACACAGACACAAGTGGTATTTCCATGAGCTGCAGACTACTGAAGGTTTGGAACAAGGGAAGAAATTTGCATTTGAGAAAAAAAATCCTGCTATTTATTATTAGACATCCTCTGCCTCAAAGTTTTTGGCCACCGTATCAACTGCCTGTGTTAAATGCTAACTAAAGATACCTTTACCGATCAGATCCACTCACGTTTTTATATAGGGAAACATAGACGTCCTCCACACTGGTAAACATTACATACCCCAAAATCTTTTAGCTATGTTATTTTCTTTCTTTCTCCCTACCAGTCTCTAAGTATAGAAGAACACCATTAAAAGTCATAAGGAATACCACAAAATTCCCTGCCACCTGCCCTACACACACACCAAGCCTGAAGGAGGCAGAGATGTTAAAGTCAACTTGAACTTTAAGTGACATTTTTTTCTGAACAGGTACATAAATAGCTGCTACATGAATGAAAGTAATTATACAATGTGGTAATGAGACAATTCTCAGTTGAACTCTCAAAGTAAATCAGTAGAAACCTTAAACAAACCTTTATAAATACTTGCTTATAAAAAGTCAAAGGACACACAAATTCAGATTCCCCAATAAGTAGACTTTCCTGAAGCAAAAGTTAGAAAAATGGTCTGTGAAGGAAATAAAATACCAACTAAGAAGTTCTTCATTTCCAATTTTCTATTTTTAGATCATTCAATTTGAGCCTATTAATTATCTCTGCCATACTGTTTGTTCTCATCAGTTTTCATTTGTGGTTTTAATATTGTTTATACATCTGCTATGCCTTCTCCAGCATCATAGATTGCCCATTTATTATTTCTGTTTCCCACTAATTCTCAAATTACTTCCCAATTAATTACATACACACATAATTGTTTTTAAACGTAATAAATGCTCTATTAATGAAGCTTTGGGAAAATAACGTTATGAAAATAACGTTTATTATGACCTGATAGGTTTAGGAAACCCTAAAGGCTCATCCAAAAAGCTCCTAGATCTGACAATGGAATTCAGTCAAGTTTCAGGATAAAAAATTAATGTACATAAGTCAGTAGTACTGCTATATACCAAAATTGACCAAGTTGAGAATCAAATCAAGAACGTAATCCCTTTTACAACAACTGAAAAAATAAAGTACTTAGGAATATACTTAACCAAGGAGGTGAAAGATCTCTACAAGGAAAGCTACAAAATACTGCTGAAAGAAATCAGAGATGATTATGAATTTTTATGTTAAATTTTGAGGAAGAACATTGTTGCTTAATGAGATCACAGTAATAGCTATGAACTATACCCAACTATTATGCAATAATGCTGTTTTAAATCACACCAAATTTCAAAGGCATCAACAATAATGAAAATTAATTTCGCAAACATGCATCAACTGGAATTAGGCTAGGATTAGGCTGGGATGGACTGGCATTGGCTCTAGATCAAGGTGTGACCAGTATGCTCTCACAGTGGCTACCCAAGGCATGTTCTTCTTATGACAGGGGTTCAAGAGAACAAGCCCAACACACAAATACATTTCAAGTCTTGGGTCACATCACATCTACTAACATCCTATTGGCTAAAGCAAGTCATATGGTCAAGTCCAAAGTCAAGAAACTGAAAATATAAACTGCTCAGCATGGGATCATAATAGATATCTAATATTACTACAGGGAAGTTTTGTGTGTGTGTGTTTTTTTTTTTTTTTTTTTTTTTTTTTTTTTTTTTTTTTTAGAGACAGGCTCTGTAACACAGGCTAGGGTGCAGTGGTGCAATCATAGCTCACTGTAACCTTGAACTCCTGGGCTCAAGCGATCCTCCTGCCTCAGTCTTTTGAATAGCTAGGACTATAGGCAAGCATCACCATGCTCAGCTAATTTAATTTTATGTACAGATGGGAGTCTGTCATGTTGTCCAGGTTGGTGTTGAACTCCTAACCTCAAGCAATTCTCCCAACTTAGCTTCCCAAAGTGCTGGAATTATAGGTGTGAACCACCATGCCAGCCAAGAAAAATTTAATTTACTGTACTATCCTAGAAATATTTCTGGAACATACATTATAGGGTATTAATATTTCTGCCCAATTTCTAAACTCAGTAATAACCTTGAGTCTTTCTCTCTACCTCCTCCTTTCTTCTTCTTTGAAGGTAAAGGAAGATCTCAAATACTAGGCACATA
The DNA here is from genome assembly GCF_001698545.2 of Rhinopithecus bieti. NCBI lineage: Eukaryota > Metazoa > Chordata > Mammalia > Primates > Cercopithecidae > Rhinopithecus > Rhinopithecus bieti. The sequence goes on from NW_016806431.1 coordinate 462,536, forward strand.
GACTATGCTATTAAATAGTTTTGACTCTGGGGTCACACCCCCTGAGTTTTTATCCTTAACTATCTCTTAGATGTATAACTTCAGACAACTTAATCTTTCTTTGCCTTAACTTTCTTAACTTTAAAAGTGAGGATACTACTACAAGCTACCTCATAGTGTTGTTAATGAGAATTAGCTGAAATAACCCAGGTTAAGCACTTATGAAGACTACTAGTGAATGGGAAGTACTCAATAAATGTTAGCTAGCTAATGGAGGGAGAAAGGAGTCATCAAGTAGACTTGGACCAAGGTTAAATGTTTTCATCTCCCTTCATTTTATCCCTGGGGCCTTTTGGTTTTTTTCCAAGTGATGTCATCCTTTTCTTCCCTACATGGCTATTCTGATAAGAATTACCCTGTGGCTGGTCAAAGATAAGCCCTCACCCAGGAAGAAAACTTGGTGTAGGCTTCTTAAATAGATCTTTTTCTTTAAAAAAAAAAAAAAAAAAAAAAAAGTATAAAGAAGTTCCTTTGTTTCATGATCCTTTCTCTGAGAAGTATGAAAATATTTGCTAAGTAATTTCTACATAGTATAAGAGCATAATTTGAGTGCTTACATTGAGTCAAATAACTTGCTAAGCATTTTGCATATTAATATTAGGTTGATGAAAAGTAATTGAAATAAAAGTAATGCAAAAACCACATTCTCCCAAAGTTCCTAGGAAATGAATAACATTATTATCCTTATTTACAAATGGAGACAACTGAAACTTAATTTGCCAACGAATTCAGAGGTAGCAAGAGAAAAAGTTTGCATTGAAAATGGGCCTGTAGAAAGGACATACACAAAAAAACTACAGACCAATATCCCAGATGAACATACATACAAAAAAGCTTTAACAAAATACTAGCTAACCAAATCCAATAGTATATCAAAAAGGTAATACATCATGATCAAGTGGGTTTCATACCAAGGATGCAGGGATAGTTTAACATAGCTCGTTAATAAATGTGATCCACCACATGAACAGAATAAAGATGAAAATATCATCAATAAATGCAGAAAAAGCATTTAATAAAATCCAGCATTGCTTTATGATTAAACCCTCAGCAAAATCGGCACAAAAGGGGCATACCTCAAGGTATTAAATGCCATCTATGACAAACCCAGAGCCAACACCATACTAAACCAGGAAGAGTTGAAAGCATTCCCCTGAGAACTAGAACAAGACAAGGATGCCCACTTTCACCACTTCTATTCAACATAGTACTGGAAGGCCCAGCCAGAGAAATCAGACAAGAGAAAGAAAGGTCATCCAAGTTGGTAAAGAGGAAGTCTAACTTTCATTTTCACCAATGATATGATCATATATCTAGAAGACCCTAAAGACTCATCCAAAAAGCTCCTAGATCTGACAATTGAATTCAGTAAAGTTTCAGGATAAAAAATTAATGTACACAAATCAGTAGTACTGCTATATACCAACAATGACCAAGTGGAGAATCAAATCAAGAACTCAATCCCTTTTACAATAACTGAAAAAATAAAGTACTTAGGAATATACTTAACTAAGGAGGTGAAATATCTCTACAAAGAAAGCTACAAAATACTGCTGAAAGGAATCAGAGATGACACAGACAAGTGGAAACACATCCCAATGTCTTGGATGGGTAGAATTAATTTTATGAAAATGACTATATTGTCAAAAGCAATCCAATTCCCATCAAAATACCATCATCATTCATCACAGAACGACAAAAAAATTCCCAAATTCATGTGGAACCCAAAAAGAGCCCGCATAGCCAAAGCAAGACTAAGCAAAAAGAACAAATTGAGGCATCTCAGTACCCAACTTCCCACTATACACAAGGCTATAGTTACCAAAACAGCATGGTACTGATATCAAAATAGGCACATAGACCAATGGAATAGAGACCCCAAACAAATAAATAGACAATGTTTTTTTCTATTTTGTCAACTCATCTTCAACAAAGTAAACAAAAACATGAAGTGGGGAAAAGACACTGTATTCAAAAAATGGTGCTGTTATAATTGGCAAGCCACATGTAGAAGAATGAAACTGGATCTTCATTTCTCACCTTCAAAAATCAACTCGAGATGGATGAAATACTTAAATGTGAGGTCTGAGCCCATAAAAATTATAGAAGATAACATCAGAAAACTCTTGTAGGCATTGATAGGCAAAGAATTCATGACCTGGAACCCAAAAGCAAATGTGACAAAAACAAAAATAAATGAATGGGACCTAATTAAACTGAACAGCTTCTGCACAGCAAAAGAAATAATCAGCAGAGTACACAGGCAATCCACAGCGGGAGAAAATATTCAAAAACTATGCATTCAACAAAGGATAGAATCTGCAAGGAACTGAAATCAGTAAAAAACAAGGAATCCCATCAAAAAGTAGGCAAATGATATGAATAGAAAATTCTCAAAATATATAAACAGCCAACAAACATATGAAAAAAAAAAAAAAAAAGCTCAGTGTCACTAATCATCAGGGAAATGCAAATTAAAACCACAATGAGATACTGCCTTACTCCTGCAAGAATGACCATAATTAAAAGTAAAAAAACAGTAGATGTTGGTGCGGATGTGGTACAAAGGGAACACTTTCACACTGCTGATGGGAATGTAAACTAGCACAACCACTATGGAAAACACTATAGAGATTGCTTAAAGAATTAAAAGTACGTCTACTATTTGATTCAGCAATCCCACTATTGGGTATCTACACAAAGGAAAATAAGTCATTAGATAAAAATGACACATGCACATACATATTTATAGCAGCACAACTCACCATCGCAAAAAAATGGAACAAACTTAAATGCCCATAAAGAAAATGTGTTATACTACTCAGTATACTGAGTGGAATACTCCTCAGTCATAAAACAGAATAATGACATTTGCAGCAACTCGAATGGAGCTGGAGACCATTATTCTAAGAGAAGTAACTCAGGAATGGAAAATCAAATATCGTATGTCTTCAGTTACAAGTGAGAGCTAAGCTATGAAAATGCAAAGGCATAAGAATTATATAATGGACTTTGGGGACTCAGGGAGAAGGGTTGGGGGTGGTGAGGGATAAAAGATTACATATCATGTACAGTGTACACTGGTCGGGTGATGAGTTCACAAAAATCTGAGAAATCACAACTAAAGAACTTATCCATGTAACCAAAAAACCACCTGTTCTCCAAAAACTATTGAAAGTGTTTTAAAGGCACATGATCACACATACAAAAGAAAAATAGGCCTGTGACTCCAGAGTCCCCTTGAAGCAGTAATATTAGAAGTTCTTCAAAATGGAATATGACTTCTATACATTCTGAAAATACGCACAAAATAAGTATGAGGTTGTAGTGCTTCATGCAATCTCACTATGAAGAAAAAATTCACTTTGGCAATTTAACGATAGAATGTTATCCATATTTTTCATGGAAAACCAGGGTTGAAGTGTCCTTTTAGGTATCAGAACTTACCCAAGGGGAACTTAATCGGGCCATCTAATTGTTTTCCAACTGAGTTCTGCGAGTGCCAGGGTTTCCAGTGTTAAAAATAGAAGGTTTGCAAACCCCTAAAGGAGTCCAAATCCCACATTTTACAGAGATGAGGGAGGCCCAGGAATATGAAACAACCTATTTAGCAATACTCAACTAGTATTAAACCTGGGGTTCAAATCCAGATCTCATAATTAAATATTAGTACTCCATTATATTGGGAAGCTTGAATTTCAAAAGATTATGGCAAAAAAAACCAGTACACATTTATCTATCAATCAATAAGCATTGGGACATTTTCTAAATCATCTTACCTAAGAGCATCTTCCAGCCCTTGCATATCCCTCAAAAGTGCTGAGATCACATTGACATCCAGGGCTACCATGGATAGCCATACAGGTGTGCACAACGCAACTCTAGGGGGCATTAGTTGTATAAAATATAATTTGAGTGGCACCCCCTGCTGTGTGACATGGTAGCCCAAATAACATCCCACCTATTTAAAACTCAGACTACATAAAATGAGTGTTCTGACATTCTCCCCATCCATTCAATGGTGTTTTAATTATGTTTAGAAAAGTGACTTTTCTGGTGCATTTTTTAGGTTGATTTGCTGACTACAATAAGCCTCCATACAAAATCTGAGAACATGTTGCTAAACAAATGCAGAATGGTTTAGTTCTTACTATCTTCTTTAGCTGGAGAGTGTATGTAAGTTCTAAGTGTCTGTCACAGATAACAACTTTGTATCAACTTTCTAAGATACTCTTAATATCCATCTCAGTTTCAAAAGACTACAAAACCCTGTTACTTTCAGGTTTATATTTTGCATTTTATTTATTTGTAGGGTCTCCCAGCGATATTAAGTGACATTACAGTCTGTATGTGAAAAAGAAAACTGTCTTTTAAAATAACTAATATTGCACTTTATTAAAAAATCCAAGTACATTTTCTTCTAGAAACCATGACTTACAATAATGACTATTATCTATATGCAATTACTTCTGTTATCTTGGAACATACTGGCATTCATTTATTTAAAGATAATGTAACACATTTGTATTCATTGAAGCAATCTATGGATATAATTAAACCTGGATGCCCATCTTATGCTAAGCAGTAAAATGAAAAAAATTTTGCAATCAGCTTTGACACTGCTAAAAATAGCTCATATCAAATTGAGAAAACTGCATTATGGCTTATTTCAAACACAACTGCAAATTATTATAAGAAAACAAAATTACAACTTGGATAACTGCTATGCCAGAACATTCATTTCACCCAACAATGGGACATTGGAACTCGTCTAACAGGGCAAATGCTTCAATGAGAGCATCACTGACTGTTTGAGTGATTGCCCATTTATCTCCATTATCGTAGATGGATCCGGAGAGATAACCAAGCAGTGGCCAAAGCATGTTTTTGTAGAAAACATAATTGGACATGATGTCATGAAATAAACTTTTAAATATTAACTAAAGAATGTATTTGGTGGAAGGTTGGAAATATAGCCTAAAGATTTATAACAGAATTTTCTTCTTTTAATGCTCTAGTTCATAAAGCAGTTTAATGAATTAGGTAATCATTAATTATCAGAGATTTATATCTGGGAGCAAAAAAAAAAAGTGAAGATTAAAATACACCTAAATGCCAAGAAACTTTCATTTTAATATACCCAAACTTATAACACTTTTATGCTTTAAGGAAAAACATTTTGAGAGCGTCACCAGAAATACAATGTCACTCACCAAAAACTAGTTAAAAGGCATTTTCTTACAAGTGGCTCTAATTAATGGTACTCCCAGAACTCCAGAACAAAGCTGTTTTTCTTCCATGCCACCCACAATGTTGTCTGCTCTCATTATTGTCCTTATCTAGAGCACATTAGGGCTCCCTTGTTGCAAGGTTAATACCAGTTATTCTAGGCAGGGTTTCCTATGGCAGGAATAATTAAGGAGCATCACTGGTAGATCAAACAGTTCATTTTCAGATAAACTATAAAGTGGCTGGAGAGATTAAATATTACATTTTATTTGCATTACATAGTTTGAAAAATTTTCCATATGCGAGTCTTTCCACATGATACTTTTACTCTAGGGTGGCAGTGAAAAGAGAGAAATTATATTAACATATGAATTCTGTTCTACTTTCACTATCAGAAAAGTTGTCAAATCTAAATTTACTTTATTCACTAAAGAGAATGACCCAGACTTACCAGAATAAATTTAATTGATAGCTAACTCTCCCATCATTTTCTTTAAAAGTCAGTATTTTGATTAGAAACTTTTTGGTAAGAGATACAGAAGTGTTTAACAATCAAGGTTTATATATAGTAATTTATTTAATTCATTTTTAAAAATTACGCACATTTGATTCAAAGCATCTAAAATGAAGCACACCAACTCCAGTCTAGCTTCTGCACATACATCAGAGTATCTCAGGGGAGGCTGTAGGATCAAAGTGAGATCTGATCAGCCCTCCTGCACCTGGCTATTTAACAGAAGCTCTATGTGGCAGATAATGTGAATTGGTATTATCTGTTTGCATTTCATCCCCCCTTCTGACTGGACTTGTGGAAACTATACTTTGTACCTTATCTTGGAGCTATGTTCTTAGTGTAAAGTACGATGTATGCGATTTGGAAGGTGAAAGTGACACAGGAGGCCTCTGCTTCCCCTTCACCTGTCTTCTGCTCAGAAACAGAGTCCTGGACATTTCTGACTTTCCCCTGTCCTGGTCTCTAGTGTCCTTCTTCCATCCTTGGAGATTGGAGGCTATTGCAACAGCAATGGCTACTGTCATTTCTGGCTTCCTATCCCTGGATCACAGCTACAGGGTGTGTCTTGAAATCAGAGTACTAGTGGAGGTCTTGGAGATGGTAGCTCTCCTAAGGAATTAGCTCTATCTTCTTCTGGGTGGGAGTCATTCTGGAAATCTAGTGTCTACTTTTTGCTAACATATAATTCCCTATATTAAATCCTTTCCTGCTTAAAATTATGCTTCGTTTTCTCACTGGACTCATTGATGCACCCTGCCTGTCCTCTCAAGCAAAAAGCAAAGTCATTTCAGAGAGGACTCAGCTGATAGCAAGCTTGCTCTTTCATAAAGAGGCTTTACATTAATATACATCTACTAATTACTACATATCTATATATACACATAAGTCTACATATTTATAAATATATACATTATAAATGTTTATATATTCCCCTTTCACTAATATGTATGTTAGAAGAGGTGATTATGCAAGGAAATCTTTTCTTGATTGTCTCAAGAAAGAAGAAAGGAAATAAGAATTTATACAGTAAAAAAGAAGCCATAGTAAGTATTTAATTGTATTTCTAGTGTATAAGGCAGTTCTCACATTGCTATAAGGAAATACCCGAGACTGGGTAATTCATCAAGAAAAGGGTTTTAATTTTTAAATTTTAAACATTTAAAAGCCTTTAAGGTTTCCTGCTGTTCAGGAAGCATGATGCCGGCATCTGCTCAGCTTCTGGGGAGGCATCAGGAAACTTACAATCATGGCAGAGGGCAAAGGGGCAGGTACCTCATATGGCCAGAACAGGATCAAGTGAGTGAGAGAAAGCGAGAATGAAAGGAAGCGAGCAACAGAGCAAGTGACAGTAAGAGAGGAAGTACCAAACGTTTAAACAACCAGATTTCATGAGAACTCACTATCATGAGAACACCACCTAGGGAATGGTACTAAGCCATTCCTGAGAAACCCACTCCCATGATCCAATCTCCTCCCACCAGGCGCCACCTCCAACCTTGGGGATTACAATTCAATGTGAGATTTGGGCAAGGATACGTATCCAAACTGTATCTACTACTTACAGCCTGTTTTAACTTTTCTTAAGAGTTATAAACATTTATGTCTATGTTAATACACATACGTTTCCACAGCTATAATTAAAAGCAAAGGTAAAACATTCAAATTCATCAAAACTGAGGCCAGTGACTTGACCAAAAGCACAAAGTCAGACTGGAGCCCAGCCTTCTACTCTCACCCCTAAGTTCTGCCACTGACCCAGGAAAGATAGGCCTTAGTTCACAGGTCAGCCCTGGCCTCTGCCGTTGTCATATCTGATCTTGGAATCTGTACCCAGTGGTCACTTCAACATGAATGACCACATTTTCCACATCCCTCAACCAACAAAAATTAGAAATTTTTAAAATTACAACTATGTAGTTGGGATTTTATTACTGAAGATCCATCTCAATTTCTGTCTGTTTGAATTTCTGTGTTTCTCTATTTCAGTTTGTCTGTTCTTTGTATCTGTCTACCTCTGTTGCTTTTTTGCTACTCTTCCCCATGGCAAGAAATTATTTTTCTCTCTTTCACTTCATTTCAGTTCATTAAATAGCTGTTCTATAAAATTGAAATTTGTATTTCTTATAGTACATATTGATGTTTTAGTCTCTAAAAATAAGTAAGTTTTATACTTTTCTCTAAAATCATTGATTTATTTTCTGTACAACAGTTAACCCTTGATAAAGAAAAATCTTGCATTTCTCAAATCTACTGCCTGCAATAAAATGTAACATTCATATTATAACCTGACTGCCATTTGGAATCACTTCTAACTTTGAAGGATTTTTTTAAATTCTCATATCCAGAGTATAAAAAATATACTCAGTGTTGGCAGAATTTCTTTTTTCCTTCACTTTGTTTTTTTATAGTAATTTAAAGAGAAACAAGTTAGATTATTAAAGTGTAAATTTGTAAATCAATATAAGATCCCAGTTTCTCAAAAAAGCCATAGAAGTAATTGACACACATCAATATAAAATTAAAATTTTAGGGCAACATTTGTGTTATTTTAAATAGATGTTTTTCCTCCTATAAGGAAAGATGTACTCATGAATAAATTTCATCCACATTACCATGGCTTTGTTTGCAACCCAGCCAATTTAATAAAAACTAGACAATAGGAAACAAGATCAGAAAATGTTTTGCAGAAAGAACAGTGGCTGCTTTAACAAGTCTAGCCTTATCTCTTCCTAGAGTCCATCTAAGGCTTCAGTTCACCTTTTATTGCTCCATAATTACTTTGATGTACTGGGTTTTGTGAAATTAAGTATTTTAAAATACCCATGTCCTATTTCTTTCAGTTTAATTTCAGCCTATATTGATAGCATTCTGTCTCTCTTCTATCATGCAACGTTTGCTATGGAATATGCTCAGACTCAACCCAAGAAACTTAATTGCAGCCGGTGTAACTGCACCTGAACCTCATCAGTGAAAGAGCACTTTGTAGCAAAAAGAGCCCCAGACTAGCTGTATAGTTACCCTGGTCAATGTTTTATTCCAAATGACCTTGAGCAACCATGTCAATTCTCTGGTTCTGACTTTCTTCACTTGGAACAGAAAGATCCTGGCTTCAAGTATACAGGATTCCTTCCAGCAAAACAGTCAATTATTCCAGGACGTATTTTCCAAATGTCAGATATAATCTATCAACCAAAGTCACATGCTCTGTGAAGGTGAAAGTAGCTTTTTGAACAAATATAGTCCAAACAAGCCAATATTTACAGAAAAAATATACTGTATTTGATATCATGATATAATTTAAAGTACCTACCCTTGGGGAGGGTAAGTCAAATTAAGATTACAAGGCATTAAGTTCATAAAGCAAGTATCCAAAAGACAAGTTCACAAGCACTGATCACAAGAGGCAAAATGGAATGAAACAGAGCCAAGGAAAAGCATAAAATGCCATGAGGAGATAATCAAAAAAGATTTCCCAGAGGTGTCTGAGTTCCGAATGAGTAATTAGAAATAAGATTTACACACTAGGAAAGGGAAGTCAAGTGTCTGGGGCTGAGGAAGAATGGGTGAAGGTACAGAGGCATGGGCAAATATTTAAAGTACAAGGACAACAGTCAGAGGTAATTTGTTATATACAAGAGTTTCCTAAACTGCAGAAATGCATCCTTTAGCATATGTGAGGCAAAGGGAATGTTCTTCTTTCAAGTTTATTTATGCTAAGATCACATCAGGAGAGTTTGTCTGCAGTGCCCGCACAGCTCTCAGGTTCACAGGCTGAGTCCAGTCAATGTTCACATCCCTGGGAGTCTTTGTGATACAAAAATTCCCTAACACTACCCCAAAACTCACTTGGAGGTGATACTTAGACAACATATTGCTCTGCCCCCAATTACTGTTTACTTAATTCTCATGTGAATTTTCTCATAATATTACCGTGAAAAGGAGACCCTTAACCAAATGATTGGTAGGGACAACAAAAATCACCCCCACCGAACCCTGTCCATTCCTATCACTATTCTCACTTGACTTGCCTAACTTTGTAGTTGTAAGAAAACCACCACCACCCTCTGAAGATTTTCAGACATCCTTTTCCTATTTTCCCAAACGACTTCATTGTTTCTACTTAACAAACCTAAAACATTTTCCTCTTTAATAAAATATATCACTTTTGATAGTACTATCCAATAAGGAGATTAGTTCATTATAGAAGACAACTGAGAATCAGAAATTTCTATTGTGGCATTATAAAATCCATGACAAATCCATGATGAAATTTGCACTTGAGGAAAATTTTATTAGCAATTAGATGTCATAGATAGGCGTGATAAATGAACTGACATTAGAGGCAAGTGAAAAGCTTCCCAATATAAAAAAAGATCAACCTAGGCTAGAATAATGGCATGAAAATAACAGAAAAGCATAAATCCAAGATATGTATTAATACAAGAGTAAGTGTTAAAACCACTTAATAACACTAAATTGGAGTTAGGAGTACAGACATAAATCAGAAATATTGCAGGTTCAGTTCCAGACCACTGCAATAAAGCGAGTCACTCATATTTTTTGCTTTCCTAATGCATAAAATGTTATGTTTACACTATCTTGCAGTCTATTAAATATATAATAGCATTATGTCTAAAAAGATAATGTAAATACATTAATTTTAAAATACTTTATGCTAAAAAATGCTAACAATCATTTGAGCCATCAGTGATTTGTAATCATTTTTCATGTGGGAGGGTCTCGCCTCAGTGTTGAGGGCTGCTGACTGATCGGGGTGGTGGTGGCTGAAGGCTGGGTCGCTGTGGTAGTTTCCTAAAACAAGATGACAATGAAGTATGCTGTCTCAGTTGACTCTTCCTGCCATGAAAGATTTCCCTGTAGCATGTGTTACTGTTTGATAGCACTTTACCCACAGTAAAACTTCTTTCAGGCTGGGCGCGGTGGCTCACGCCTGTAATCTCAGCACTTTGGGAGGCCAAGGCGGGCAGATCACGAGGTCAGGAGTTCGAGACCATCCTGGCTAACAGGGTGAAACCCCATCTCTACTAAAAATACAAAAGAATTAGCCAGCCGAGGTGGCCAGCGCCTGTAGTCCCAGATACTCTGGAGGCTGAGGCAGGAGAAAGGCCTGAACTCGGGAGGCGGAGCTTGCAGTGAGCCGAGATCCCGCCACTGCACTCCAGCCTGGACGACAGAGCAAGACTCCGTCTCAAAAAAAAAAAAAAAAAAAAAAAAAATCTTATAATCAATCCTCTCAAACCCTGCTGCTTTAAGTAAGTTTATACAATATTTTAAATCCTTTGTTATTTCAACTATGTTCACAGCGTCTTCACCAGGAATAGTTTTGGTGTCAAGAAACCACTTTCTTTGCTCGTTCATAAGCAATTCTCATCTGTTCAAGTTTTAGCACGAGACTGCAGCAATTCAGTCACATCTTCAGACTCCATTTCTAATTCTAGTCCTCTTTCCACATTTGCAGTTACTTCCTGCCACATTTGCAGTTCCTTTCTCCGCTGAAGTCTTGAATCCTTGAAAGTTACCCACGAAGGTTCAAATGGACTTCGTTTAAGCTCCTGTTAATGTTGATATTTTAACCTCCTCCCATCAATCACAAATGTTTTTAATGTCATTTAGGATGATGAATCCATTCCAGAAGGTCTTCAATATCCTTTGCCCAGATTCATCAGAGAAATTGCTGTCAATATCAGCTATAGCTTTACAAAATATATTTCTTAAATAACAAGAGTTGAAAATAAAGATTACTTCTTGATTCATGGGATACAGACTACATATTGTATTAGCAGCCATGAAAACAACATGAATCTCCCTTGTGTACTTCTCCATAGGAGCTCCTGGGAACTAGCAGCATTGCCAGTGGGCAGTAATAGTTTGAAAGGAATATTTTTCTGAGCAGTAGGTCTCAACAGTGGGCTTAAAATATTCAGTAAATCATGCTACAAAAAGATGTGCTGTCATTCAGGCTTTGTTGGTCCATTTCTAAAGGACAGGCAAAGTAGATTTAGCATCATCAAGAGCCCTTGGATTTTCAGAATAAGTGAACACTGACATCAACTTAAAAATCACCAGCTGCATTAGCCCCTAACGAGAGTCAGCCTGTCTTTTGAAGCTTTGGAACCAAGCACTGACTTCCTCTCTAGCTATGAAAGTCTTTTCCAATATAAGGCTGTTTCTTTTCCATTGAACATCTTTCATTTAGTGTAATCACCTTCATCAATTGGTTAGATCTTCTGGATAACTTGCTACTTCACCTTGTCCTTTTATGTTGCAGAGACAGTTTCTTCCTTAAATCTCATGAACCAACCTCTGATAGCTTCAAACTTTTCTTCTGAAGCTTCTTCACCTTTCTGTCTTCACAGAATTCAGGATAATTAGGGCTTTACTCTGGATCAAACTTTGGCTTGAGATAATAAGTCTGATCTTCTATTCAGATCACTAAACCTTTCTCCCTGTCAACAATAAGATGTTTTACTTTCTTATATTTGTCTGCACTGGAATAACACTTAACTTCCTTCCCGAACTTTTCCATTGCATTCATGACTTTGCTAACTGTTTGGTGCATGAGGCCTTCCTTGTTCTCTCTCTCAACTTTTGACCTGCCTTTCTCACTAAGTTTAATCATTACTAGCTTTTGATTTGAAGAGATGTGAGACACTTCTCACTTGAACACTAAGAGGTTATTGTAGACTATTAATTAATTGTCCTAATTTCTATATTGTTGTGTCTCAGGGAATAGGGAGGCCTGAGGAATGTGGAGAGAAAAGGGGTAACAACGACCAGTCAGTGAAACAGTTAGAAAACACAAAACATTTATCCATTAAATTGTCTATATGAGCGTGGTTTGTGGCACCATAGAAAAATCACAATAGTAACATTAAAGATCTCAGATCACCATAACAGATATAATAAAAAAGATATAAATATTGCAAGAATTTCCAAAATGTGATACAGAGATATAAAGGACATATATGCTGTTGGAAAAAGAGCACCAATAGACTTGCTTGATACAGGGTTAACTCAAACCTTCAACTTGTTTTAAAAAATGCAGTACCTGCAAAATGCAATAAAGTGAATGAAATGCAATAAAATGAGGTCTTCCTATGATAGAGATATAGGGTTATAACATTAGAGGACTGGGAGAATGGTCAGGTCTTATAAGGCAATGGAGAAATGGTGAGGGAGCCAGACTGGAGATAAGTAGGGATGAAACATTCATCCATTCATTCTAAATCTTCAGAACTTACTAACGGCCAAGCACTGCACTGGTTCCTAGGAGGACCATAGTTGCTAAGATAAACCTTTTCTCTTTGTGTAGCTTACAGACTATCAACATATGATTGTCAACAATCAATTTTTGTTTAAAGTACTGCATTAGGGAATTTCAGGCTATACGAGGACAGGGGACCCAATCTAGTCTAATATCTAAGACAAGACCTGAAGGGAAAGATGAAAAAGAATTGGGAAAAGCAATGTATTCAAATGCAATCTGTTTTCAGTGTACTTCATTGAGGTAATCATGAGAAATTCTGTTATTTTCTAGAAATTCTATGCCAGACTCTTCACATATGCAATTCAAGCTCTAAGGTAATTATTATTCCATTTTCTAAATCCAGAAACTGCAAATCTAACACATTAAATTAACCATGGTGGCAAGGCAGGTAAATCCTAAAGCTGGAATTCACCCGAGTCTGCCTGCCTCAAAGACTTTACTCTCAGTACATTAGGTTAGGAGTTTCTTCTTTATTCTGAAAGAATCTACCATACTCACATTCTTTGGCACTAGCTCCACACTGAATAAATCCAATCCTTCTGCCTTGACAACCCTTAAAATATTTAAAGGCACAGTTATGTTTGCCAACACAGCTTTTAATCTTGCACCACATTGTAAGGATATGTTTGCATATTCCAATCACAAGAAAGTGACCTTAATCACTACCTTCTGCCTTGTTTTTTCTTAAGGTTGTAACATCATATTATATTGAGACATGGCCTTTTGTTAAGAACCTCATCTATATATGAGCATTCTGCCCCTCTCTCTTGTATATACCAGATTCCTTTTCAATAATCTTCAACCTACATTTTAAAAAATCTCTTATTTCCCTTATTATCATCCTAGTGCTTTCTGACATTGGTTATCAATGAGTATTTGGGACAATGTTCTCTGCCCTTTGGCCTTCTCTCTTGTCTCTATTACCTGACATTTTTAATTCTCCCACTTGCTTTGCAAAGCTTCCCTAATTGCTGTTTCTCTTATTCATTAGCTATCTCAAGGTTCTGCCCCTCTAAGTTAAACTGCTAGAGAGTATGTTGAATTTTCTGTGCCAGAGCTAATATGTTTATTTCAGTTAACTAATAGTCAAGTTATAATTATAATTTATAAGTAAAATGTGGAATAAAGTTTGAGTTGGAAAACACCAGGTGAGTTTGTACTGAAGAAAGCATCTTTTTTTTTTTGAGACGGAGTCTTACTCTGTCTCCCGGGCTGGAGTGCAGTGGCCAGATCTCAGCTCACTGCAAGCTCTGCCTCCCGGGTTTACGCCATTCTCCTGCCTCAGCCTCCCGAGTAGCTGGGACTACAGGCGCCCGCCACCACGCCCGACTAGTTTTTTGTATTTTTTCAGTAGAGACGGGGTTTCACCGTGTTAGCCAGGATGGTCTCGAACTCCTGACCTCGTGATCCGCCCGTCTCGGCCTCCCAAAATGCTGGGATTACAGGCTTGAGCCACCGCGCCCAGCCGAAAACATCTGTTTTAAGATGTGGAACTTTTAAATGGAAAGATCACTTTCTACATTTATTTTAAAAATGTATATTCAACACTATTTTCCTATGCCTATGAGATCTAAGGATCATTGATTTGAAATAATAAAGCACATACATATCTTTGGGGATTTTTAAACTTCATCAAATGTCTCTATGACAAGTATTAATAGGTATTTTATGATTTCTAAACATTGATTTCATAATCACGTTCAGCTTACAAAGTCAGAGGAATATTTGTCCCACTGTAAATTAAATCCCATTAATGTTAATGGTAAAACATAATGAGCCTCATCATATTTGGGGATGGGAGTGTAAAAAACTCAAACTGAAAGAAGACGTCTTAATTGTTCTACTGTCTTTAAACTGGCAAAATCTACTGGATGACTACACCAGTGAAAATTCCTCTACATTATATTCAATATCACCAGTAACATTTTTTCTTATTAGAGTATTAATCAATGCTGACTATACACCATAAAATTATTCGATGCCAAAGTTTCTCCTATTTTCTCTCACACAAAATACACACACACACACACACACACACACACACTTTATACCACTTCTGAGGAGAGGAAGTTCTGACATTAGGAAATACACAGGACAAAAGTGGCCATACTACCCCAACTATAGCTTTTAGTAGAAGAGAAGAGCAGAGGCAAGAGAATGCGTGGGCACTTGAAATTCAACAGCTGAGAGATCCCTTTTGAATCCATTTCTTCTGATTTGTGTCTCCACTGGCACTCTTGAGCCTTTTCCTCTAGATTCTTTCTCATATATGTGGTATAATAAGATAGGCCTAAGATAAGGCTCCCCACCCCTGGGAGACCAGGGTGAGTAGAGAAGGGACTATTTTGTTTCTATTTGAAAGTTTTTACCTTGTCACATGAAGAGATGCTTCTTCCTTTTCAGAAGTATCAGGGTGAGAGCTTCAAACCTTTCCACTCCACTCAGTCGCCCTCGAAAGAAGAATATATCTTATCAAATTGCACGGTTGGGGAAGAGTTGCTGCCCACACATAGCCTGGGCTCTCTTCTCGCCTTTTGAACCGTGGAAAGCGTGAGTTCTTCTCTTATTCTTGATCTTCGGTGGGAAGCACACCTGAGTCTACGGCACCAATTTTCAAAGTGTAGTCCGCATATCAGCAGCATCAGCATCACCTGTGAACTTGTGAGAAATGCAAATTGTCCTGCTTCGTCCTGTCCCACAGTGAGCTAGACTCAATAAACTTAACCATGGAGTTAGAGCCTAGAAACTTGTGTTTAACGAGTCCCTCTAAGGGATGTTTATGCTCACTAAAGTTTAAAGAGCAGTGCTTTAAAAACACTGCTTCTAAAATTTTAACGTGGGAAAATTGTTTACCTGCACATTGTGGTTCTGAGATGGGGCCCAAGATCCTGCAGGCCTAACGCTGTCTCAGGTGATACTGATACCGTTAGTACGTAGACTACATGCTTTTTCAATATGGGTTGAACACTGGAATCACCTGGAAAACCTAAACACCACTAATACTTGAGTCCCAACCCCAGACATTTTGATTTAATTAATCTGATGTATAGCCTATGGGTTTGGGCCAATTGTGGTTAAAGATACAGTTGATATTTCAGTCTGTAGGTCTATTTTTCACTAGCTCTAAGTCCACAAAGAGAATAATGGGATTGCTACCTTAAATCCCAACTGGAAAATTCATTAAAAAGTCAGTACCATAATCTGACTCTACTGCAGTTTGTGAGGAGAAATCTCCATGGAGAGATTCCTTGGACTCATTTGATTGCTGCTATTCTTTCACAAGAATGTTAAGACATAAGACTTAAAAGACCAAGATTAAGACGTGAGCCTAGGAGAAAGAGAGGAAAGAGATTTCTCAGCCTGCTTTTTAAAAGGAGGGATGGCAGCACTCATATAATCTGCTGGTTCATCAGAGTAAGAGACGAGATAAGGGAATTAGGCCAACTCTCCGGTGGGCAATATCGTATGGATTAATGGAGTTTACTCAGTGGTAATCAGCCCTGCATACCTAACAATAAAAAGCAAATAGCAAGGTGATCACAGAGTTGGGATCTTTGTTATCTCCTTGAAGACATTCCTAGAAATTAACATCTACTGAGAATCCAGTCAACCAATACATATTTGTCAGATATCTCCTTTAGGCAAGCTCAGTGCGAGACCCTGAGGGGCAGATAAAATAATGAACAAAGGAGAATTCAATTTCCAGAATGGTGGTGTTAGGAAGCTCCTCTCCTTAGCAAATATTTAAAATATGTTAAGTCTCTGCAAGTTATCCTAAAGGCAGAGACAAATGAAGAAGCATATATTCAAGAAAACCTACTAAAACTCAGTGAAAACAGCAAGAGTCTATGACTTTTGTACCACTACTTACTCCTTATGAAAAATATATACCAATAAATTAGATAGATGTAATGAACGAATTCCTAGAAAGATAGAAACTACCAAAATTGACTCAAGAACACATAGAAAATATGAATAGACTAATAATAAGATATTGAATTAAGAGATCAAAAGCTACTCAAAAAGAAAAGCCCAGTTCCAGATGACTTTATTAGTAAATGCTACCAAACATTTAAAGAAAAATGAATACCAATTATTTACAAACTTCCAAAACATTGAAGAGGAGAGAATACTTTCAAATGCCTTCTATGGGGTCAATGTTACCTAATTCCAAAACCAAAGACATCACAAAATTACAGGACAATATCCCTTATGAATATAGATGTAAAATCCTCAAAAAAAAAAAAAAAAAAAAAAAAACGTAGCAAATCAAATGTAGCAACATACGAAAAGGACTATACATCATGACTAAGTGAGATTTATCCCAGGAACTCAGGTAGATTTAATATCCAAAAATAAATTAATGTAATATATCATATTAATAGAATAAAGGACAAAATCCACATGATTATTTAAATAGACTCAGAAAAAGCACTTGAAAAAATCTAACATCATGTTATGATACAAACTTTGACTAAAAAGAGATAAGAGAGATGTTCTTCAAGTTGATAAAGGGCAACTATTCTATGCAATCCCTATCCAAATCCCAAAAGGTCTTTTTGCAGAAATTGGCAAGCTGATTCTAAAATTCATATGAAGTACAAGGGACCCAGAAGAACCAAAACAATCTGGAGAAAGAAGAACAAAGTTGAAGGATGTACACTTTCAGGTTTCAAAACTTACTACACAGCTACAGGAATCAAGACTGTGGTACTGACCCAGACAGACGAGTAGATAGACGGAATAGAATTGAGAGTCCAGAAATAAACCTCTACATTTACAGTCAATTGATTTTCCATGTGGCTGCCCAAACAAATCAATGCAGAAAGAATAGTCTTTTCAATATACTGTGTGGGGAAAACTGGATAGCCACATGGAAAAGAATAAAGTTGGACCTTTATTGTCTTAGTCCCTTCTGGCTTGCTATAATAAAATACCACACACTGGGTGGCTTATAAATAACAGAATTTTATTTCTCACAGTTTAGTATGGTGGGAAGTCTAAGATCAGAATGCCAGCAAGGTCAGGTTCTGGTGAGAGCTTTCTCCCAGGCTGTAGATTTCAAACATCTTGCCGTGCCTTTACAAGGTAAAAGGGAAGGAATTCCTCTGGAATCTCTTTTTATAAGGGCAATAATTCCATTCATAAGGGCTCTACCCTCATGACCTGATTATCTCCCAAAGGCCCCACTTCCATCATGTTAGGGGTTAGGATTTCAACATAGGAATTTTCGAAGGACATAAACGTTCGGTCCATTGTATTTACCACTTTTAAATTGGTGAAGGATCTAATTATGAGTTACAACTGTAAAACTCTTAGAAAAAAAATAGGTGTAAATCTTCATGACCTTGGATTTTTAGTTATGACATTTAAATCACAAGCTACAAAAAAATACTATATACTTGGACTTCATCAACACACTCAACTCAAAATAAAAGACAACTCAATTTTTTTAAATGAGCAAGAACATTTCTCCAAAAAAGATATAAAGATAGCTTGTGAGCATATGTAAAATGCTCATCATTAGCCATCAGATAAATTCAAATAATCAGAAAAACATAACTTTACATGCACTGGGATGGCTATAAAATTAAAAAGACACATAATAACAAGTTTTAGTAAGGATGTAGACTGACTTGTACACTTATGGTGAAAATGTGTGGCAGTGTATGGTGGCAAAATGCTTCAGGAGTTCATAAAACATTACACAGAGTTGGCCAGGTGTGGTGGCTCATGCCTGTAATCTCAGCACTTTGAGAGGCTGAGGCGGGTGGATCACCAGGTCAGGAGATCGAGACCATCCTGTCTAACATGATGAAACTCCGTCTCCACTAAAAATACAAAAAAAAAAAAAAAAAAAAAAAAAAAAAATTAGCCGGGCATGGTGGCAGGCACCTGTAGTCCCAGACACTCGGGAGGCTGAGGCAGGAGAATGGCGTGAACCTGGGAGGTGGAGCTTGCAGTGAGCTGAAATCGTGCCACTGCACTCCAGCCTGGGCGACAGAGCTCAAAACAAAACAAAACAAAACTAAAAACATTACACAGAGTTAACATCTGACTCTGTGATGTGGTTTGGCTTTGTGTCTCCAACCAGATCTCATTTTGTAGCTCCCATAATTCCCACGTGTTGTGGGAGGGACCGGGTAGGACATGACTGAATCATGGGGGCAGGTCTTACCCTGTGCTGTTCTCATGATAGTGAATGGGTCTCATGAGATCCAATGGTTTTAAAAATGGGAGTTTCTCTACACAAGCTCTCTCTTTGCCTCCTACCATCCATGTAAGATGTTACTTGCTCCTCTTTGCCTTCCATCATGGTTGTGAGGCCTCCCTAGCCATGTGGAATTGTAAGTCCAATAAACCTCTTTCTTTTGTAAATTGCCCAGTCTTGGGTATGTCTTTATCAGCAGCATGAGAATGGACTAATACACTCTGCAATTCCACTTCTAGCTATATACTTATAAGCAGTAAAAATTGTACATCCACACTACAAAAACTGAATGTTCATATGCATTATTCATAATAGCCAGAGTAGAAGCAACTCAAGGTTCCATAGCCGAAGGATGTATAAACAAAATGTCATATATCCATGCAGTAGAATATTATGCAACCACAAAAGCAATGACTACATGGATGAATCTTGAAACATGCTAAGTGAAAGAAGTGAGTCACAAAAGATCACACATATTATATAATTCCAATTATATGAAATGTCCAGAATACACAAATGTACAGAGACAGAAAGTTGATTAGTGGTTGTATTGGGCTGAGGTAGTGGAGGAAAATGAGTTGGTGCCTGCTAAGGGTACAGAATTTCCTTTGCGGGGTTGTAAAAATGTTGTAAAATTTATTGTGGTGACAGTTGCATAACTGCATGTACTAAAAGTCATTGAATCAAAATACTTTAAAAAGGTGAATGTTACAGTATGTAAACTATCTTTCAAAAATGAAATAAAATATAAAATTAAAAGTTACAAAAAATTGAAAAGGATCATCAATAATCTCTACTCTCAGGGAATATGCTACCCTCATCATTTTCTTCCAGAGTTGAATTAGATGCCATGGGAAGACATAGGAAGGGCACATAACCTCGACTTGGGAGAGGAACTTTTGAACTTCCCAGAGAAAACGACAAGAAGAATAAGCAGGAATTATTGAATAAAGAGAATAACTAAAGCAAGTTGAATATTTCAAACAAGGAAATTTACATTGTACAGGTCTAGAACAAGAGAGAATGTGACATTTGAGACACTAAAATAAATTTTCTAGACTAGTAAAATGTTATATGATAACTGGGGCATGTCTGTGAGGTGTGCCAGATGAGGCTGGAGAAATCATCATGAACAACCATGTGGACTGTGGCATAAATCTGAATTTCTATTACAGCCCAAGAAAAAATGGAGAGCTATTGAAGAGTTCTAAAGAGAAAGAAGAGAGGCATTAGTAAGAGATGGCCTCCCATACATACCATATTTGGATTTATTTGGCTTATCTAACAGTTCTTGAGTTGCCTTGTATATGCCTAGGGAAAAAAAATCTATTTGTATAACATAAAAGTTAGAATATGAAATTTGTCAGACTGACAAATTTGGCTACATGAAAGTAAAGAAAAAAGTCTTCTTTTAAGTAAAATACTTTTTTTCTTTTTTTTTTTTTTTTACTTAAAATAAGGAGACAATTACCAAACACCTCTAAAAGCAAGATCAGAAGACTATTGCAGACTGAAAAAGTAAACACACACACGCGCGCGCGCACACACACACACAGCCTATTTGGCTAGCAAAGCAAAGCTCAGAAAGTCTGAATACATGCCATGTTGGCAAAGATATGAGCAAAAAGATACTCTCATACATGACTTGCGATGGTGCAAATTGGTATAACCTCAATAGAATGCAATTTAGCAATAGTTATCAAATCAAACATGTTTTGATTTGTAATTCAGCTTCCAAGAATTTAACCAGTAGGTAACTCATGTGCATGCCAAAGACCTATTTATGAGTCTTTTCATTGCTTACTTACAATTATTATTTTTAACATTGTTTTTAATAATAGTAGATTTGAAAGACCTAAATGTCCAACATTAGAAAATTGCTTTATTTATTTATTCCTCCTTTTTTTTTTTATTATTATACTTTAAGTTCTGGGATACATGTGCAGAACATGCAGGTTTGTTACATAGGTATACATGTGTCATGGTGGTGTGCTGCATCCATCAACACGTGATTTACATTAGATATTTCTCCTAATGCTACCCCCACACCCCGGCAGGCCACATTATGTGATATTCCCCTCCCTGTGTCCATGTGTTCCCTTTGTTCAACTCCCACTTACAAGTGAGAACATGTTTAGTTTTGTGTTCTTGTGTTAGTTTGCTGAGAATGATGGTTTCCAGTTTCATCCATGTTCCTGCAAAGGACATGAACTCATTCTTTTTCATGGCTGCATAGTATTCCATGGTGTATATGTGCCACATTTTTTTTTATCCCATCTGTCATTGATGAGCACTTGTTGGTTCCAAGTCTTTGCTATTCTAAATAGTGCTGCAATAAACATACATGTACATGTGTCTTTATAGTAGAATGATTTATAATCCTTTGGGTATAAACCCAGTAATGGGATTGCTGGATCAAATTGTATCTAGTTTTAGAACCTTGAGGAATCACCACACTGTCTTCCACAGTGATTGAACTAATTTACGCTCCCACCAACAGTGTAAAGTGTTCCTGTATCTCCACATCCTCTCCAGCATCTGTTGTTTCCTGACTTTCTAATGATCACCATTGTAACTAGAGTGAGATGGTATCTCATTATGGTTTTGATTTGCATTTATCTAACGACCAGTGAAGATGAACTTTTTTTCATATGTTTGTTGGCTGCATAAATGTTTTCTTTTGAGAAGTGTCTTTTCATATCCTTCGTCCACTTTTGATGGAGCTGTTGCCTTTTTTCTTGTAAACTTGTTTAATTTCTTTGTAGTTTCTGGATATTAGCTCTTAATCAGATAGATAGATTGCAAAAAATTTCTCCCATTCTGTAGATTGCCTATTCGCTCTGCTGATAGTTTCTTTTGCTGTGCAGAAACTCTTTAGTTTAATTGGATCCCATTTGTCAATTTCGGCTTTTGTTGCCATTGCTTTTGGTGTTTCAGTCATGATGTCTTTGCCCATGCCTATGTCCTGAATGGTATTGCCTAGGTTTTCTTCCAGGGTTTTTATGATTTTAGGTCTTATGTTTAAGTCTTTAATCCATCTTGGGTTAATTTTTGTATAAATTGTAAGGAAGGGGTGCAGTTTCAGTTTTCTGCATATGGCTAGCCAATTTTCCCAACACCATTTATTAAATAGGGAATCCTTTCCCCATTGCTTGCTTTTGTCAGGTTTGTCAAAGGTCAGATAGTTGTAGATGTGTGGTGTTATTTCTGAGGCCTCTGTTCTGTTCCATTGGTCTATATATCCGTTTTGGTACCAGCACCATGCTGTTTTGGTTACTGTAGGCTTGTAGTATAGTTTGAAGTCAGGTAGCATGATGCCTCCAGCTTTTTACTTTGTGCTTAGGATCATCTTGGCTATGTGGGTTCTTTTTTGGTTTTGTATGAAATTTAAAGTAGTTTTTTTTCTAATTCTGTGAGGAAATTCAATGGTAACTTGATGGGTGTAGCATTGAATCTATAAATTACTTTGGGCAGCATGGCCATTTTCACAATATTGATTCTTCCTATCCATGAGCATGGAATGTTTTTCCATTTGTTTGTGTCCTCTCTTATTTCCTTGAGCAGTGGTTTGTAGTTCTCCTTNAGTTTGAAGTCAGGTAGCATGATGCCTCCAGCTTTTACTTTGTGCTTAGGATCATCTTGGCTATGTGGGTTCTTTTTTGGTTTTGTATGAAATTTAAAGTAGTTTTTTTTCTAATTCTGTGAGGAAAGTCAATGGTAACTTGATGGGTGTAGCATTGAATCTATAAATTACTTTGGGCAGCATGGCCATTTTCACAATATTGATTCTTCCTATCCATGAGCATGGAATGTTTTCCATTTGTTTGTGTCCTCACTTATTTCCTTGAGCAGTGGTTTGTAGTTCTCCTTGAAGAGGTCCTTCACATCCCTTGTAAGTTGTATTCTTAGGTATTTTATTCTTTTTATAGAAATTGTGAATGGGAGTTAATTCATGATTTGGGTCTCTGTCTATTATTGCTGTATAGGAATGCTTGCGATTTTTTCACATAGATTTTGTATCCTGAGACTTTGCTGAAGTTGCTTATGAGCTTAAAGAGATTTTGGGCTGAGACGATGGGGTTTTACAAATATACAGTCATGTCATCTGCAAACAGAGACAATTGGACTTCCTCTCTTCCTATTTGAGTACCCTTTATTTTTTTCTCTTGCCTGATGGCCAAAACTTCCAATATTACATTGAACAGTGTGGTGAGAGAGGGCATCCTTCTTTTGCCAGTTTTATAAGGGAATGCTTCCAGTTTTTGCCCGTTCAGTATGATATTGGCTGTGGGTTTTTCATAAATAGCTCTTATTATTTTGAGATTCATTCCATAAATACTTTTATTTCTTTTTATTTTTTCCAATTTTTACTTAGGTTTAGTGGGTACCTGTGCAGGGTTGTTTCATGGGTAAACTGTGTGACACTGAGATTTGGTGTAGGAATGATCCCATCACCCAGATAGTAAGAATAGTTTTTCTACCCTCACTCCCATCTTATCCTCCCCTCATGTAGTAATCCTGAGTGTCTATGGTTCCTACCTTACATCCATGTATACTCAATATTCAGCTTCCACTTACAAGTGAGATCATGCAATATTTGCAATATTTGGTTTTCTGTTTCTATGTTAGTTTGCTTAGGGTAATGGCCTCCACAGTTGCATCCATGTTGTTGTAAAGAACAGGATTTCATTATTTTTATGGCAG
This sequence comes from Rhinopithecus bieti, assembly GCF_001698545.2. Classification (NCBI taxonomy): domain Eukaryota; kingdom Metazoa; phylum Chordata; class Mammalia; order Primates; family Cercopithecidae; genus Rhinopithecus; species Rhinopithecus bieti. The sequence continues at coordinate 486,521 of NW_016806431.1, forward strand.
TATAGTATTCCATGGTGTATATGTACTACATTTTCTTTATCTTCTCCACTACTGTGAATAGTACTATTATGAATATATGGGTGTATGTGTCTTTTTGATAGAACAATTTATTTTTCATTGGATATGTACCCAGGAGTGTAATTGTTGGGTCAAATGATAGTTCTCTTTTAAGTTATTTGAGGAATCTCCAAACTGCTTTCTACAGTGGCTGAACTAATTTACATTCCCACCAACAGCATGTAAGCATTCCCTATTCCCTACAAGCTTGCCAACATCTGTTACTTTTTGTCTTTTTAAAAAATAACCATTCTGACTGGTGTGAGATGGTGTCTCATTGTGGTTGATTTGCATCTTTCTGATGATTAGTGATTAGCAATTTTTCATTTATTTGTTGGCCAACTGTATGATCCTCTTTGAGAGGTGTGTGTTCATGTTCTTTGCCGTCTTTTTAATGGGGTCATTTGTTCTCGTTGATTTGTTTACATCACTTATAGATTCTGGATATTAGATGTTTGTCAGATGCATAGTTTGCAAATATGTTCTCTCATTCTATAGGTTGTCTTTTTATTCTGTTTCTAAGCAGCAAAGCATTTAAGAAATGACCTGGCCTATTCTGAAAGGATTCTGTTATATGCATTCACAAAGAGATGGTTTGAAATTGGAATTTATGTTTGAAAGGGAAGCAGAGCATAAAGGTTTAGAAAATTTGCAGCCTGACCATTTAGTCTAAAAGAACACCCCGTTTTCTGAAGAGAAATTCAAGCTGGCAGCGCAGATATTTACATAAATAATGAGGAACTAAATGTTAATAACCAAGACAATGGGGAAATGTCTCCGGGGGATGTCAGAGATCTTCATGGCAGTCCCACGGATCACAGGCCTGGAGGCCTACTGGAAAAAATGGCTTTGTGGGCCAGACCCAGGGCCCTGCTGCTCTATGCAGCTTCAGAATGTGGTGTCCTAAGTCCCAGCTGCTCCAGCTCCAGCTGTGGCTAAAAAGGACCAAGGTACAGCTTGGGCCATTGCTTCAGAGGGCACAAGCCCCAAGCCTTGGTGACTTTCCATGTGGTGTTGGGCCTCCAGGTATGAAGAAGACAAGAGTTGAGCTTTGAGAGACTCTGTCTAAGTTTCAGAAGATGTATGGAAACTCCTGAATGTCTAGGTAGAAGTCTGCTGCAGGTGTGGAGCCCTCATGGAGAACCTTTGCTAGTGCAGTGCAGCAGAGAAATGTGGGATTGGAGACATCATACAGAATGCTCACTGGAGCACTGCCTAGGGGAGCTGTGAGAAGAGGGCCACCATCCTTCAGACTCCAGAATGGTAGATCCCCTGACAGCTTGCACTGTGAGCCTGGAAAAACCACAGGCACTCAATGCCAGTCCATGAAAGCAGCCATGGGGACTGTACCCTGCAGAACCACAAAGATAGAGCTGCTCAAGACTGTGGGAGCCCACCCCTTGAGTCAATGTGCCCTGGATGTTAGACATGGAGTCAAAGTACATGATTTTGGAACTTTAAGATTATTAATGAGTGTCCTGCTGGGTTTTAGATTTGCATGGGGACAGTGGCCCCTTTGTTTTGGCCAATTTCTTCCATTTGGAATGGGAACATTTGTCTAATGTCTGTACCCCATTGTATCTCGGAAAACTACCTTATTTTTGATTTTACAGGTTCACAAGCAGAAGGAACTTGCCTTGCTTCAAATGAAACTGGGCTTGGACTTTTGAGTTAATGCTAGAATGAGTGAAAATTTTGATAACTGTTGGGAGAACATGATTGGTTTAGAAATGTGAAATGACATGAAATTTGGGAGTGGGCCAGAGGTGGAATGCCATGATTTGGTTCTATGTCTCCACCCAAATCTCATCTCAAATTGTAATCTCCATGTATTGAGGGATGGACCTAATGGGAGGTAATTGGATCATGCAAGTGGATTTCTTCCTTGCTGTTCTAATGATAGTGAGTGAGTTCTCATGAGATCTGGTTGTCTGAAAAGTTTCTGGTGCTTCCCCCATCTCTATTTCTTTCCTGCCACCTTGTGAAGAAGGTGCTTACTTCTTCTTTGCCTTCCACCATGATTCTAAGTTTCCCAAGGCCTCCCCAGCCATGCAGAACTGTGAGTCAACTAAACCTCCGTTCTGTATAAATTAACCCATCTCAGGTATGATCTTTATAGCAGTATGAGAATGGACTAATAAAATTGATCACCCTATACTTAATGGCAAATATAAAACTTTTCATACATATGAGACCCAAAAGATGAAGACCACTTTATCTCTCCTTACCAAATCTTTGTTGACCTTCAATAACTCATTTGGCAATTTAAAGCATGCTAAATATTCAGTTATACTATATATATAATATGTGTGTATACATACATATATACACACATATATATTATATATATAGTGTGTGTAAATATATACACACCCATAGTATATATACATATATACACATATAGTATGTATATACATGCATACATATACATATATACATGTAGTATATATACACACATATATACACATGTAGTATGTATGTGTGTGTGTGTATACATTTATATATATATATTTTCTATATCGCTGGAGAGTATTCACTTATCTGTCTATTCATTTCTAACTTAAAAAATGTGTACATATTGCCTAATATGAATCATTCTTATGCTGTTTTTGTGTCTCTAGGTTTATTATGGTAAGTTTGGCAGAGAGACCCTTCCTCCTGAGGTGTATATAGGAAAATGCGTTAATGAAGCAATTATACAAAAAATACCTATTGACAAAATATAGTTAATTGGAGGAGATATATAGGAACCTTAGAACTTATAACAGGGCAAACTAACCTGGGCTTAACTGAAAAACTTATATTGGAACTGACATCCAGAAAATTATTATAACTGAAATAGGCAAAGAGTTGAGCTAGGAAAGATTATTCCAGAAGAAGCACTATATTCTTTAAGACTCTGAGTAGACAGAAACATAGCTAATTAGTGGAATTGAAAGAGGGACCCTTGGCTGGAGCAAAGTGAATGAGGAAATAATAATCTGAGATCACACTGAAGAAGCAGATAGAGAAAAATCATTCATCTATAATGTCCTCTTAGCTCATGTCACATGTTTTCTCTTTTTCTTTATTCTAAAAGCAAAGCATTTCAATCTAGAGAGTAATATGATCAGTTTTTCATTTTAAGGAAAGCTTATCCTGTAGAGAATGGATTGGGGGGGGGGGCAAGAGTGTATGGAGAGCTAAGCTAAAAAGTGGATTCCTAGTCCATGCTGGACATGATAATATATGGGACTCGTGATAGTGGAGTCAGAGACAAGTTGATGAGCTACAGGAATATTTAGGAAATAAAGTTTATATGATTTGTGGATGATTGGAATGGAAGATGATTGAAGGAGAGTGGTATATCAAAAGATGATTCCGTAGCATTTGGCCTGAAGAGATGGTGGACTAATTTAGAAGAAATGAGGATGAGTGCAATTTTAGACATGTGGAATTTGAGATTTTTTTCAAGGAAAGTGTTGGTGGAAGTTTGATAGATAGGTTGTTACTTAAGGAACAGTTCCAGACTGGGAATAAATATGTGTAGATTAGAATAAGCAAAAAGAAAGAGTAGAATGGGAAGAGGAGACTAAAATAAAATCTTGAAAAATTTGGACATTTAAAAGTTGAGTTGAAGAAGATGGGCTGTTGAAAGAAATTGAAGAGTAGATTGAAAGAGGACAATTTTCCACTGGATTTAGCAACATGGAATTCATTACTAGAGTGATTTGTTTTGATGGCATAGTGGCAGGGGATGCGTGGAAATGAGTTGAAAGAGTAAATAACATATAGAAAAAGAGAAACGATGATAAATAACTTTGAGAAAGTCAGAAATGTACCTATTGGAGAGATGGAAGTATTTGTAAATTATAGATGTTCAATAAATACTTGTCCAATGACCAAATAAGCAACTACATTTATTACATAATTTCTTTTAAATGATTAATATTGAAAGTAGTGTTGAATTCTTACTGTTTATTAGGTCTTTCATTTAATCCTTCTCAATCGTCTTGTGAGATGGATGATATTGTTCTAATTTTTCATATGTGCAAACTGAGATTCAGAAAGGTTATACAATGGCTCAGCTTCACACAGCTAAAATGTAGCAGATCAGGAACCAAGTCTCTCTTCAGAGTCTGTTCTCTCCTGAAAAATGTCAACTTATTTGATGACAATAGCCTATTTCCTATATGTGGAGGAAGTCCTAGGAATATACTTTTTGGGCTTAACTTTCTCGGCCCTTTCACAAACAGGTGAACACAACAGGCAGTCATTGCTAAGAATTAGGATGACACCAAAGGCTTCATAAATCTTGATTCTTTCTTTGTGGAACATTTTGATGCAGTAGAAGAATGTCTTCTAACTCTTTTGGTATGATGTATCTTCAAAAACCTGCTCACAAAGATGATCTTTTCACCTAAAGTAAAGAGGAAAGACCCTATCCTAACAGAAGTGTAGAATGCTGAGTTTTGAGTACCTATTGCTCTTTCCTTCCAATGGTATGTGTGGACTCTTAGAGGAGCAAGATTATGAGAATTCCCTTCTGTATAGAGATTTTCATTTCTTCTAGTTGCCTGAAGGATGGTAAATGTTGGAAATAAAATACTTTCGTGGTGTTTAACCAGGAAGTTTGTGTGTTTATATGTTCCTCATTTTGAGATAAAAGTAAAAGCAACCTAAAATGAACCCCAATATTAAGACAGAAAATATTTCAACCTCAACCCAGAATTCATTTACCACGAAGGGAGAATTCTCATAGGGTTATGTAGGCAAAATGAAAGATTTTCCATTTTCAGTTGCCAGTCTTTGTTACACTGCTGTGCACCGCAGTGGCTGCTTTGGGACTAGAAGCTACAAAGTTTTGCACTTTTCAAAAGATAAAATACATCTGACATCATAACACATCAACCACTGTTAAAAATGGTAACTTTAATTAATTGTCATCATTCTTTTTTACAATTTCAGTAGGTTTGAGTTGTAACCCATGGTGAGCTCAGTGAGAGGATAGCACATACATAATTCACTTTTACTAATGCGGACATCTTTGATTTTCTTCTTCCTTATAATTAGGCTCTTAATACACTGTGCATGTACCTTTCGAAGTAGCTGCTATTCTATTGTCAAGAGAATTCTTTCTGTTCTCAGGGATCTACTATAATAGTGCTCATTCTTTTTTTAAAATTATATATTAGTTCTCATTTGTTATAAATAATGGGCTAATGAATTCTGCACCTAGGGGTAAAAAATTTCAGAGAAGCCTCTTTTTATATGTTTACATTTAATTTTTTCCTATGCAAACATCAAATTTCTAGCCCTATCACTAAAATTTATAGCGATTTACTGCATGTAAAAAAGACAGTGGCATTGTGCCTTAATATTGTCTTAAGTAAGTGAAACATACATAAAAAAGTCTCTCAGAGTAATTATTTAGAACAGTCCCTTAAAAATAAATCAAATTTTGTCTGGTAAAAATGACAGTGTAAGAATAAGCAAACAATAGATACAGGTTTTATAAGTTTTTTTAATCTTTGTGGAGTAGAAATATCTGGAAATGAAAAAGTGAAACTACATAACGCGCTTTTTCTTATCTTACCCATTTCTCAAAAGGATAAAGAATGTTTCAAAGAGTGCTTTTCCTTTTTTAAAGCAATAAAGGTTATTACGTGCCATATATTCTATGTCATATACATCTTGACAAAAGATTAGATAATACATATTTTATTGAAATAGGGTTTTCCCTTTAACATTTTACCTAGTGTAAATTAATGTATTATTATAATAAAATAACATGGCAAATATTTCTTCTTAGGGTCACATTGTCTAAAGCCTCAGAAATTTGGTCAAGCAGAAAATTTCAGTCTGACTTATAGTACCTGTGGTTTTTGCAATCAACTGTTACAGCAAATATTTTTAAGAAAGGAAATAATTATACAAGAGATCCTATTCAGTACTTTGGTCTCTCTCATGCTGCACCACTGCCATTACCTTGTTCCTGGATTTTGAGCTTGACTTCCTTGGTAACCTTGCCTTCCTGGGCAGCCAGTCCTCTGCCATTATGGCTATTTTCCTGACCACAGTTGTAGTGTCACTAGGGCTGCTCCACAAACTCACTTTTCTCTTGTGTCTTAAGTGAGTAGATTTTCTTTTTCAAGGTCTGTCTCAGAATCTTGACATCTATGTAGTTAAAGTGTTTTCTGTTTTGTTTGTTTTTAGCTTCCAAGGAGTAGGCAGATTTTAAATTTGAATCTTTTCATCTGTCAATAAATTCAGATCAGATACTGGGGGTCATGACCAAAGTGTTATGTAAGCCACAAAATCCAGTTTAAATCTCAAAGAATTTCTCATCAATTTTGAAATTTAAGAATCCATGTCCATTGAACTTCCTCAATCCCAGGCAAGTTTTTAAAAATCTTCTTAAAGTACTATTACACCCTATCCATAGTTCAAACAGTGTTCACTAGTTCTTTTTAATTTGAAAGTCTTAATCCTAGTGTCTTTACCTTCCCTCTGAAAATATCCTTTATAATTTCTTCTACCATTCTACAATCTGCCCCACAAAATAATATTCTTTCTTGTGCATATTTCTTTGAATTATTGAGGTTGGAATGTATTTTGGATTTCATTGTTAACACTGGCTGTAATTATTACTATATTCAAAGCTCCATGCCAACATAGGGAAGAATGAAATATAGAAAATGTTCTCACAAGGCAAGTTGCTGTTAAAATGCATAAAATAAAAAAATAAGTAATTAATCATTTATAATAACTTTTGTGTTCTCAGCTAATTTCAAGAAATTTCCATCCTATATATTTTCAGATCATGATTAATATTAAAAATAAACAAAAATGCTAAAATTCATTTGATTAGAAATTTGAGAATGTACTCCTAAATAACTCATGGAATATTATGTGCTATGGTATGAATGTTTGTGTCTCCCAAAATTCATATGTTAAAATTCTAACCCCTGAGATGATGATATCATCAGGTAGGCCTTTTGGGAGGTGAATACATCATGAAGGTGGGGGTATTCTCAATGGGATTAGTGTTCTTATAAAAGAGACTTAAAGAGATCCCTTGCCTCTTCCACCATGTGAGGATGGAATGAGAAGGTGCTGTCTATTAACCAGAAAGTTGCTCCTCACCAGACACTAAATCTGTCAGCATGCTATACTTGAATTTCCCTGTCCTCAGAACAAAGTTATACATTTTTGTCATTTATAAGCTATCCAGTCTGATATGTTGGTATATCTCAAATGTACTAAAACATTGCAAATGGACTAAGGCAATGAAAAAATCAACATGGACATGAAAAGATTGAGCAATAAACCAAAAAAAGTACATAAAATTTCTTCAGAAAAAACTTAGTCTATTAGTACTAAGCTAAAGCATTAATTAAAGAAAAATGTACAGCCTTAAATGTATTTATTAAGGGCAGAATTAATGAAAACGAAACAAGATATGCATTCAATTTAAGAGGATAGAAAAAGAAAAAATAAGGTAAGTATAGGTAAATAAATAGCAAAGAAATTATAATATTAAAAAAGAAAAAACTAAACAAAATTGTATTCTTTGCAAATGTTGAGAAAATTTGACAAATTCTTTTTACAAATTTCCATTTTAGTTTTAGATTCAGGGTGTACGTGTGCAGGATTTTTACAAGGATATATTGCATGATGCTGAGGTTTGGGCTTCTATTGATCTCATTCCTCAGACAGTGAACATAGTACCTAATAGGAAGTTTTTCAGCTCTTACCCCACTCCCTCCTTTTGGAGTCCCTAGCGTTTATTCCCATCTTTCTGTTTGTACATACCCCAAATTTAGCTCCACTATAAGTAAGAAGATACAACATTTGGTTTTCTGTTTCCGCATTAATTCAATCAGAATTATGGCCTCCAGCTGCATCTGTGCTGCTGCAAAGGATGTGATTTCATTTTTTTATGGCTCTGTAGTATGTAATGATATGTATGAACCAATTTTTCTTGATCTAGTCCACTGATGATAGGTATCTAGGTTGATTCCATGTCTGCTATTGTGAATAGTTCTGGCTGGGGTAAGGTGGTATCTCATTGTGGTTTTAATTTGCATTTCCTTGATTAGTGATATGGAACATTTTTTCCTATTTGTTGGCCATTTGTATATGTATATATATTTTGAGTATCTATTCATGTCATTTTCCCACTCTTTGATGGGATTGCCTGTTTTATTCTTGCTGATTTATTTAACTTCCTTGTACTGGATATTGGTCATTTGCTGGATGTATAGTTTGTATATATTTTCTCCTGCTCTGTCAGTTTTCTGTTTACTCTGATGATTATTTCTTTTGCTGTGAAGAAGCTTTTTAGTTTAATGAAGTCCCATTAATTTAATTTTGTTTTTGTTGCATTTGCTTTTGGAATCTTAGTCATACATTCTTTGCCTAGCTTTTTTCTTACTCTAAGTTGTTTTGAGTTTTCAGTCTTGCATGATTCTATATATATTTTATATTTTTTATAAATATATAATTTAGCTACGAGGACAAGGACAAGCCTTGGCTCATAAGACTCTAACAAACGGGATAGAGGCTAGGTTGGTTGAAACCAGGTAAATCCAACATGAAATTGGATTTGACCTGTGCCCCACCCAGATCTAATTATACACTCATTATTATACTAAATCACACACCCGTCAGCACCATGACACATCTGAGCAGGCTTGGATGCTGAGTATAAAAAGGGGTGGCACTCCCATTCTAAGAAATATCTACCTTTTCCCCAGAAAGCCTCATGGCTATTCTACCCCCTAATTAGAAGAGCCCATAAAATTAGAAACCCAAATTTGGACAGGAAAATTAACAACCAAAGTCACAAAACTCAGAGAACCCAAAATAAATTAAATATAAAGATATCATTACTGAAACACATTATAATCAAATTCTCAAAAGTCAAAGACAAAGAATCTTTCCATCAGCAAGAAAAGCAACTCATCAAAAACAAAGTAAACTCTATAGGATCAGCAGATTTCTCAGCAGAAACCTTGCAGGCCAAAACAGAAAGAATGGTATATTCAAAGTACTGAAAAACAAGAGAAAAAAAAAGCCCTGTCAACCAACAATCCTATACCCAGCAAGACTATTTTGAAAATGGAGGAATAAATAATTTCTCACACAAACAGAAGCTGAGGGAGTTTGTCACCACTATATCTGCATTATCAGAAATGTTAAAGGTAGTTTCTCAAGCTAAAATAAAAGAACATTAACAACACAGAAGCATATAAAAGTCTAAATTTAACAGCTCCTTTCTTACCGGTATGTGAAATTACTGCTTGATACTCTCCTGCTTCTGTGACCACCTAGTATTCTCATTTTATAGGTGTTATCTTTAAGTAGGAGATCGAATAATCATTAGGTATTCTGAAGAAGGAGGGGATTTCAGGAACCCTCAGTTATCAACTACTTTCTCTCTCATTTGGGTTTGTCCAGAAAACTCATGGACATGTCACCCTGACAAGGGTTTTGACTATTTTCTCTACCTATTTTGGGTTTTCCGTTATCTTGTAGTTTCTTTGCCTTGTTCTTGTTTTAGCTGTTGGTGGGTTTCTCCATCCTCCTGCAACCACTCAGTGTTATTCCTATATCACTAAGACAATTGGTTGTACATCCAATTGATAAAAGATAATTGATAAGAGAAAATGATTTCTATCTCACAATATTTATAAAAACAGACAAAATTTGTAAGGTTTAAATATGGAAAGCAAACAAACTTTTACTGAAAAGCAATAACATAAACTTTAACTTCAAGACACAAACTGGGAAAAAATGTAGTGTATATTTTAGCCATCAGGAAATGCAAATTTCTTTGAATTGATATCTGAGAATATGATGACCTTCAACTAATCCACAAAAAAAGGTGAAGAATCCTTATAAAATGAGCAATGTATATAATCGTAGTCATAATGTTCAGTCATAGTATAAGAACAGTAAATCAAAATAAAATTAAAACTTAGTTATCAATTTATATTCATAAAGCTGACAAAAATTAAAGTGTCTGATTGTCAAGTAAGGATATGGAGAAATGAGAATTCTCATGGTGTTGATATAGGAGTTAAAAAGAAATTATTTAGGCAGATAGTAAGGGTAAGAGAGTCCTTGGTAAGGTTTTCTTTTTACTAAACAGTAGCCCCAAAATCATTTCTTTTCTAACAAAGATCAGTCTGTGAAATTGAGCTGCAGACATAGATAGGCAATCTGGAAGCTTGCACTGGTGAATGCTGGCAGTTGTGTCAATAAGAAAGGGCTACCAGGGGGCTAGGCATGTTCAATATGACGGTTTCATCTTCCCTTTACTTTGTCAACCATGTGTACAGTAAGGAATAGACAACATGGTGCCTGTCAGGTAGAGAACCCATCTGGATAATAAAAGATTAAGGTAGGGTGGCCAGCTTCTTCTGGTAATATGTAAATGACACACCTGGTCCAACCAATCTTTGGGCCCTATGTAAATCAGATACCATCTCCTCAAGGCAGTCTACAAAACCCTTGTGCACTTCACTGTGGACTAGAAGACCCACTTGGGCGCCTCTCTCTCTCTGCAGGAGAGAGAGCTATTTGCTTTTTTTGTCTTTTAAACCTCTGCTCTTAAACTCACTTTTTGTGTGTCTGCATCCTTGATTCCCTTGGTGTGAGACAGAGATCCTATTTACCACAGACAATGACACCACTTCAGTGCTATAAATGTTACAGTGACTTTGTAGAGGTCTTCAGCAATTTCTAATGAAGTTGAAATTTGGCATTATACTCTTTAACCCAAAGATTTCATACATAAGTAAATCTCCTAGAGAAACTCTGGCATATCACACAAACAGACATCTGTTATAAGATTCACTGTAGTTTGCTTTTCATCATTTAAAGTTGGAGACAACCTAAATGGTCATCAATCATGACTAGGTAAATACATGATGGCATATATGAAACAAAAATTAAGAACATATTAATTATAGTTGCAAATATGAATAAGGATCTACATTTTGAATAAAAAGGGAAATTACAGAATGTGTGCAATATCATTTTATAAAGTTTGAAAACTACAAAGCAAAACTGCATATTGTTTGTGGGTACATGTGCATGCACAGAATAATAAAATCAACATATCTTAGGAAGAACATGATCTGATTTTAGGAATAGTTATCTTCTATAAGAAAGAATGTGAGAAAATTATTGGGGAGATAGTAAGAAGATAGACTTCATTTTCTAATAACATTTTATTTTTTAAAAAAGTTACCCTGGAAAATACAGGAAGTTGCTAAATATTTTAAATCTGGAGGATATTCACAAGAATATTAATTATATTCTTTTCTATATGGTTAAAATATTTCATAATATGACTCATGGGAGGAAAAGTTAAATAGTATTATTAAAGCTTTACATATTATTCTAAAAGAAAATAATTTTGGTGCAAGCTATTACAGAATTTTCGAGTGAATGTGAGATTATTTTATATCTGTCACTCATTTCAATTATTGTATGTGGAACACTAAACTTGAAACTAGTAAACTACCTAACCGTATTTTGTAAAAATCCAACCTACAGTAGTAGAAAAATTTTTAAAATCTCCATTATTGATGTGACTTTTAGCTTTTGGAAAAATTTTTCTGTAATACTTGTTTTCTTTACTGAATTTTGGATAGTAAGCAAGCTCATAAAATGAAATCTTCAATGACAGCATATGAAAGTCAGGGTGAGGTGCAAATAAAGTACCATACATTTTGATGGCTGTAACATATAATAGACTCTTTTTATTACGTAATTTGTCTTTCAATTTGATTCCACTTTCCTTTTATTTGAATAGTCAACAGTCTCTTTTCCCACTAATACCCTTTTTTTTCTCTTCATATTTTCTTGGAATGTAATTTTAAAAATATGTCACAAATAAACTTCTTTAAATTTTTTGGCTTTTCACTTTAAAAAACAACTTGTTTATGACTATACAATTTCTACACTAACACATGCCATACATATCCAAACATTGGATCTAATTTAGCAGGTTTTCATTGGTTTTAGAATATATATGTTTTAGAATACATGTATTTTTACATACTGCTTTTAGAATAGATATGTTTTGTTTCCACCTATGACATACAGAATTGCATTAATATGCCATAAAACAAAAAATAACACTCACATATATTAAGATGTTTGGAAAACAAAATGATTAAGGAAATGTTAAGAAAGAAAGGCACATGTCTTACAAAAGAGAAACGTATAGACAGTATTAACAAAACAGGCTATAACCTCAATTATGAACAAATTTTCTATTAACATATTTTCAATTAAAACAGCACAGAGTAAAAAATTAAATATTTCATGAATAAATATTAATTTCTTAATGTGGTGAAAAGAATAGCGACTGTGTCACATTTACTATATGCCAGCCACTGTGCTTTACATGCACTAAATGTTTACTTATTAGACCCACTCCAAAACTCTGTAATTTAGGTACTATCATTATCTTATTTAGATCAGGAAATAGAGGCCTGCTGAACCTGATTAATTTTACCAAATATGAAGAGCTAGAAAATGGTAGAAATGGGAGTTAGACTTAACTGTTTGTTTTGAAGTCCATGTGTTTAACCACTTTTTTTTTTTTTTAAACAGAGTCTTGCTCTGTTGCCCAGGCTGGAGTGCAGTGGTGCAAGCTCCGCTCACTACAACTTCCGCCTCCTGGGTTCAAGCAATTCTCTGCCTCAGCCTCCCAAGTAGCTGGGATTACAGGCACTTGCCACCACGCTCAGCTAATTTTTTGTATTTTTAGTAGAAATGGGGGTTTCACCATTTTGGCTAGGCTGGTCTTGAACTCCTGACCCCATGATCCACCTGCCTTAGTCTCCCAAAGTGCTGGGATTACAGGCATGAGCCATTGCTCCTGGCTGTGTTTAACCACTATATTAAGGAAGAAAGGGTAAGCAGTTACATCTTAGTTGCTGTAAGTTGGCCTATCCTTGTTGATTTTTCTCTTGCACATGGCAAAACAGAAACATCCTGACTGATCAACACTTATAATTTGAGCATTTTCATCTCCTTACTTCCTGAAGTATCAGCCTCATATGTTCTCAGTCTTCTAGATTTTACATTTTAACAACAAATATTTGACTTTTCACGAGATGTCCACAATAATCATTTAATCACTGGTAAATTGTAAATGTGAGATAACACATGTGGTTCTTGGTTCTAAAATGTTGAAATATATTCAGTTTATTTACTTTGTTTCAGATAATTGAGAAGGATTAGTAAGCGCATTTTGCTGAAAATGGGTTACAGAGGCCTGATAAAATCCTACAGATGTTTGATAGTTATAATAGGCATAGTTCTGCATTCCTTCCCTTCCTCAAAATTCTCTGCAAGAGCTGACTCTTTTGCTTTAGGTATGCATGACTAGCCATACATTTATATAATAGATTTCCTACTCTTTCTTTTTTCTACTGTTGTTCTAATAATGGAGTAAAGGACTTCTATTAGTTCATTTATTCAAACATTCAACAAATATTTACTAAGCATCTACCTTTTACTAGTCACAGTTCTAATTGCTGAGGATACTATCTGGGCATATAGTAGTAAACTAGAGCTAATGCTTGAATGTGGGAGAATATATCACTTCCTCTGTCTCTTCCATGCCCACCCAATTCTCCAGTGGAAACTAGTTCAATTAAGATACAGATTTTAGACAATCTTTTAAGTTCCACAGCAAATGTTGGGCTTTTTCTTGAATGCTGTAATTTTAGAATGCCTATGGCAAGAGATCTTTTTGAAAGATAATATATTAGACAATTCCTGCTTGATAATTTTGATTCATTGATTGCCATGCTACTGGGAGAGAAATACAATTTAAAAAGAAATGGAGGAAAACTTATACTATTTGGCTTCTAACAAAATCTCCTTGCTTCCTGAAGTATTTCCCTCATATGTGTTCAGCCTTTTATATTTCAAATTTTAACCACAAACATTTTATTTTTCATAAGAGGTCCACAATAACCACTTAATCACTGGTAAATTATAAATGTGAGATAACACATGTGGTTCTTGAAGATAAGGTGGCATAGACCCATTTTTTTGTTGTTGTTGTTCCTCCTGACTAAGTACAACTATAAATAAACCCTGGTAATAATACAAGAGGCAATCAAAGGAGAGCAAGATTGTAGGAGGAAAAGAGTTGGTTTGGGAATCCCAGGACTGAAGGAACAATGGTAGCAGGGCATCTAACTCTAACCAACCTAGTAGAGACACATCATGCAAACCTGGTACTTCTCGACTTCCATACTTGCAACAGGGCAGCCCAGAAGAGTGAAATTGAGAAATATGCCCAATAAGAGAGAAAACTACATATAGACTGAAAGCTGTATTTGTACCTGTATTATTATGCAAAATTTAAGTTGTGCACTTTGTATATAGCATAGCAAATAATGATTATATGTTCTTTATTGATGGCTCTATATTCTCACTGCATATTAAAAAATAAATTGATAATATGAAAAATTTCCAGTAAACTCTGGTTTATGGAAAAGTCTGTGGAACAAAAAGGAACCCATGTGGAATGTCATCTTCACTTGGAATGTAGGATTTAGGAAGTCTCCAAATTCTGTCATGTATATATTTTCAGACAAATGAATTTTTATTTTGATGCAATAAGCTTGTGTTATATTTACTCCTTCCTTCCTTTCTTCCTTCCTTCCTTCCTTCCTTCCTTCCTTTCTTCCTTCCTTCCTTCCTTCCTTCCTCTTTCTCTCTTTCTCTCTTTTTTTTTTTTGATGGAATCTCGCTCTGTTGCCCAGGCTGAAGTGTAGTGGCATAATCTCGGCTCACTGCAACCTCTGCCTCCTGGGTTCAAGCGATTCTCCCGTCTCAGCCTCCCAAGTAGCTGGGATTACTGGCATGGTCCACCATACCTGGCTAATTTTTGTATTTGTAGTAGAGATGAGGTTTCACCATATTGGCCAGGCTGATCTCAAAGTCCTAACTTCAGGTTATCCGCCCACCTCAGCCTCCCAAAGTGCTGGGATTACAGGCTAAGTCACTGATCCCAGCCTGAATAATACTCTCCTTTCAACTGCATATACTAACTTTGAATTTAACCATGCTTGATTTTAAATTAAAAGTATTAAAATTTTAAATTATTTTACATTGTGCTTATTACACATATATTGGATCTGTCCTTTGTTGCATGCTTCTAATCTTGCATGAATTTTAATGAGACTTTTGAAGTTTATAATGTCAAATGTGTCTCATATTTATTTTTTTTAATAAGAAATGCAGGAATGCTTTAAAGGTTTTGAAAACATTCTTTTATTTGTTTTCTTAACCTTTTACAACATTCTATATCTTTTCTAATGTTTTTACTTTTTTTTCAGAAATAAATTGCTATTAAAATCTTGCTATTATAAATCTCATTTGAATTAAAAAACAAACATTAATTCAAAATGTAGTTAGAATTCTTAAATATAACAGAAGTGATTCTCAGAAGAAACCTCAGAAGTATGAGTATTCCCCATACTTTTAGTAAATCTTCTTTATGTTTGTATACCTTTATTTTAAATTCATTTTTAAAGGAGTCTAATTGTTGTAGATGAAGATAGAATACCAAGGGGATTTGATTGTGATATTGTGTGTTATTATAGTTAAAATGCAAGTAAAGGCTGGGCATGGTGGCTCACACCTGTAGTCCCAGCATTTTGGGAGGTGGATTCCCTGAGCTCAGGAGTTTGAGACCAGCCTGGGAAACATGGCAGAACTCTATCTCTACAAAAATTACAAAAATTAGCCAGGAGTGGTGATGCATATCTGTAGTCCCAACTACTTGTGGGGCTGAGACAGGAGGATCGCTCAAGCCCAGGAGGTTGAGGCTGTAGTGAGCTGTCTTTGTGTCACGGCACTACGGCCTAGCTGACAGAGTGAGACCCTGTCCAAAACAAACAAAAAAAGGCAAGTAGAATGTGGACACAGTTATATTGATTTTGAGGTATGTTGTTCTTATTCAATCAGATCATTTTCTCTCTTCTGGAACATCCGTAGTTAGTGAACATGATGTGGAGTAGGGGGCAGAAATTATGGGGCTTTCTCATCCTTTGTCTTGACACCACAGTTCTCTACGTTCGTTCCTTCCTGTAATTGGGTTAATAACAGGTTAAAAGAAAACTTGTTCTCTGAGATATTATAATCTGTAGCAACTCTCTCAGGGAGCATTTTGTAGCCCCTGAATGATGAAAAAGCTGTTGGTCTGTGTCCTGTCTTGGAAAATGTTAATGGATATATAGAAGAATCTCTCATTGACCTAGAATTTGTCCCTGAATCAAATTCTGTCCTGAAAGAGCTGGAAAGGATTGCTGAGAGGAATGAAATAAAGCAAGTGACTCTCTGCTTTGCTGTTCCCATGGCTAGATTCTCTTTTTTCTAAGCAGGATTTTTCTGTCTTCATGTTAGAAGCCTATTCCTCAATAAACAGAGTGTGCTGAGCATAATTTCTCCTTTTCTTGATGATTCAGGCTCATCATAATGAACATTGGTTAGGATACTCAACTGTATTAGAAAGATGCTCTTAAGAGCTATTAAGGTACGCAGTACTGTTTGCCCTAACTAACTAACTGCTCCCAGATGACCTAAATGTTCCAGACTGCAGTCACTCCTCAGCACAATGTAGACTAAACTGAAAATGTGTTCTTGTGGACTGCAGGGAGGTATGTATGGGGCTAAACACAAACATAATACGGTTACACTTGCCTCTGTTCTTTGAAGTAAAAACTGTCCTCCCTACTTGTTACCCACTGCATGAAGATTTACCATTATCATTCCAAATCTATTGGAGGGCATAAATGATTATTTCCAGGAGTAATAAGAGAACTGGGTATTTAATGCCAAACTTAATGGTATACGCAGCAGGCAGCATCACCAAGGGAAGAACTTAGTGCTCATAATATAAAACACATTCCGAAGGAGATCTCTATTCTTTCAAAAATCTTCATCTCGATTCTAAACTTAGTTCTTCAAAGTAACATACTCTATGAATAATATTTGTCACAAAATTTATCAGAGTTCTCTTAGTTCTACTTTCCAAATACAAACATCATCGGAAGGGTTAAAAGCCTGTTATTTATTTTTATAAAGTATATTATTTGAACTATTTTCATCGTAATGTCTTATCAAGGGACACAGATTTTTTGATGGATGACAAAGGTCAGGGAAAAAGAAAGATAATTTTGAAAATTCAAATATTTTTGGCAGGAGGGTGGTATTTCAGATGGAGATGTCACAGTGAGAGATTTGACACTTCATAAGAAGGTCCAATGAAGACAGTGGGCATTTAAGAAACAAGAGAAGTAGAACCGCAGGAAGGAGAGAGCAAGAAAAAAAGACAAGCAAAACCTCAGGGAGTTTTTCTTTTCTCCTTCTAATTTACTTTTAAAAATAAGGACATGTGAGACTCTGTCTCAAAAACAATATAAACAAACGACATGCTTCACTATATTCCAATTCATTATAAAAGGAATAGAACATGTTGAAATGGAATAGATTAAATAATATTTAATGCCATTAAATAACTTTTTCAAACAAATTACACAATTTCTTATAATTCAATAATTTTGATCTTCTATAATAATTTATTAATTTAATAATAAGTTGTTCATAGGAATAACAAATATAGGATATTTTAAAATGTACAGTAACATAGTTACTGTTTCACAAACATTAATACATATATTTTAAAGTGGTTAAAGGTAGTCACCTTTCAAACTGGTAATTAACATAAACTTTTCTGAATTACTATAATTATCTGAATGCCTCTATCCCTTTAAGTTAAGCAAATGGTATCTTATATCATGCTAAACTTCAAGATATTAAGGAGAAAAGTTTTAACCTTGAATACTGACGGTTAATATCTGAGCACAACATAATAGATTATCAAGAAACATAGTTCCAATAAAATCTCACATGTGTATGGTAGTTAATAGTTTGAATGGAATTTTAAATTATGTATTCTTAATTTTCTAAAACTCCCTGATGTGAAAAAAAGTTCTCGCTATTTTTATAGGAAATAGGAAGTAGGCCCAGAAAATTAAGTTTTCGTATTTGGTGACATCAAATAGTACATCATAAATTTATAACTATAATTTAGTTTTAGTTTTGGAAATTTGCTCTTTTTTACTAGGGCAGCTGGATTCATGCCCTAGGGCCAATGCTATTCCCCCATAAAGCCAGAAACCAAAGTATATTATTTTGAAGTTTTAAAATATGAAGAAACAATTTAAATACAAAATATTAAATGAAGAAATGGTAAGAGGAAGCATTTGCATTTGTTGCTAAAATAAAACTGATTTTACTATTATATGTTTGCTAATTATTTTAAATATTTTAGGTAGCTTTACATTTGACATATCCATTAACAGGAATAAAATTATCATTTTTATTTTTCATGGAGAAGGTAATTATTGGTATGTGTTCACATGCTATTTATATCACTTTTTTCTTTAAATTCTGTTTCTAGCTGAATGCTTACAAACAATGGTTGTAACTGTCATTATAATGTTAGTAAATAGTGTGGTCTATTGATATTCATTCCAGATGTCTACCTATTAGTCATTCACATTTCACATTTATAATACGTATTCTTCAAAAAAGTATAAAACAAGCTTCTAGTGCTTTTGCATAGCTGAAGGATAAAAAAAAACTTGAAAAGTGATTAAAACTAAATCCAATATATGCTATCTACAAGGGACCACAGCAAAACAACAAAACAACAACAAAATCCCAAAGTAACTTAATAAAGCTAAAATGATAGGATGAATAATCATCCAGCAAACTGACATAAATAGAAATCAAATAAGAGACAAAACTCAAAAAAGGGCAAAGTTTGCCATTTTATAATCAATATTGGATTAGTCCTTCTAAACTTTTAAAAAAACAGGCTGGGCGTGGTGGCTCACCCTGTAATCCCAGCACTTAGAGAGGCTGAGGCAGGAGTATCACTTGAGGTTAGGAGTTCAAGATCAGCCTGGCCAACATGGTGAAACCCCATCTCTACCAAAAATACAAAAATTAGCCAGGCATGGTGGTGGGTGCCTGTAATCCCAGCTATTTTGGAGGCTGAGGCAGGAGAATCGCTTGAACCTGAGAGGTGGAGGTTGCAGTGAACCGAGATCTCGCCACTGCACTCCAGCCAGAGTGACAGAGCGAGACTCCATTTCGAAACAATTTTAAAAATTAAAAAAAAAAACCTTTAAGAAACAATTTCATGCTACATATGATGGTTCTACGTGGGAACTGACCAACTATGGCTCATGGGCTGGCTACTTGTTTTTGTACATAAAATGTTTTTTGGAACACAATCACATCTACTGATTTATGTATTGTCTGTGGCTGCTCTAGCTCTCCAGTGGCATAGTTGAGTGGTGGTAACACAGACCAAAAATCTATGACCTGTAGTCCTAAAATATTTAATTTCAGACCATTAAGAAAGAAAATATAATGTACTGGGAGAATTTTGTATTAAGAAGTTGTGGTATCTCTTATAACAAAATCAGATCAAAGTAATACTTAAAATGTACAGTAATAGTGGACATTTTCCATTCATGGCTGGCCAATATCTTTATGTTCCTTTTATTTTCTGTTTGTTTCCCAAAAGGGCAGAATCTAGTCTCATTTTTACCTATGGAACAACCAGTTCTACCAATCCAGTTAGGTCAGTATGAGACCTGAATGTGTGGAAGAAACTTTGTTGTTTGCAACTAAGGGCACTGATTGACACATAAAGCAATCCTCCTTATGAATATAAGGGGAAAACTCTAAAGCATATTTTAGCTAATATGATTCACCATATTATTAACAGATAATTACAAGTTGCTAAATATTCCTGGAATCAAGTGTGGCAAGATCAAATATCTTCAAAATTCAAAGACACTTTAATATCAACACAAACAAGAAGAGAAGGTTTAACTTCAATACGGTGAAAAAAATATCTCAAGGTGGGGAAACTGTTATGTTGACACATTAGAGGCATCTCCACTATAATCACTAATGCAGTAAGAATCAGTATTAATTTTGTTAAACTAATATGAGAAACAACCACTACATCCACTGGAAATGGAGGAGTTAAGTATTTGTTTCCATAGAAAATCAATTTAGAATTCAGTAGAACAGCAAGAAAGTTGAATAAAGTAGCATATAAAAAGCAAATTTTTAAAAAATATATACTTTTATGTGTTATTTTATCAGTTAGAAATCTGTCAGAATATAAATCTACTACAATTATGGGAATATAATATTTAGAAATTATAATTTACACAATCCTGGATAAGCAGAAAAAGAGAATTTCTGGAAGGGTCTAGGAAGTTCAGAGATCAGAGGAAAAACAATGAATCATAATCCACTGGAGCACTAACATGGGTGAAAGAATGCAAGTTCAGGAAAAATCTTCAAAGTTGTATGTGACTGGCCATTTAAGAGGGTCAAGCCAAGGGGGAGCTTTTAGAGAGATCTGAAATTTTCTGACTGCATGGCAATTGTTGCCCAGATAGGGCAAATCTGCCCAGATAGGGCAGTAGGTTTGTATCTGGTAGTAGACATGAAGCAGTGGGTGTTTGGTAGGGAAAGCAGCTGGCAAAATATACAGGGAAGAGAATAAGTCAAGCTGTGCCTCTCAGGGAGCAGTCATCACTGGATCTGTCAAACATGATTGTTCTGTGAATAATGGCTAGTGCTTCACCTGCATTTCCAAATCACATTTACAATCCGGTCTTTGGCAAATGTAATGTAGAACAGCACAGGGAAGAGGTCTGGGAAATGGATTTTGCAGCCTTACTTAGAAACAGTAGTGTCGGCCGGGCGCGGTGGCTCAAGCCTGTAATCCCAGCACTTTGGGAGGCCGAGACGGGAGGATCACAAGGTCAGGAGATGGAGACCATCTTGGCTAACACGGTGAAACCCTGTCGCTACTAAAAATACAAAAAAAAAAAAAAAAAAAAAAAAAAAAAAAAAAAAAACTAGCCGGGCGAGTTGGTGGGCGCCTGTAGTCCCAGCTACTCCGGAGGCTGAGGCAGGAGAATGGCGTGAACCCGGGAGGCGGAGCTTGCAGTGAGCTGAGATCCGGCCACTGCACTCCAGCCTGGGAGACAGAGCAAGACTCCGTCTCAAAAAAAAAAGAAACAGTAGTGTCAGGTTCACAAGAAACAATCCAGCACAATCAGCAATAACAATGGAAAACATAATGGAAAAAAATTTATCAAAAAACCGTTGATCAAGATGGCTTCCCCAGTGATTTATATCAAATATTTGTACCTTTTGAATTGTATTTTATTTATATTCCAGCAGTTTTGAAGGAACAGGTGGCATTTGGTTATGTTCTTTAGTGATGATTTCTGAGATTTTGGTGCACCCATTACCCAAGCAGCATACACTGTACCATATGTGTAGTCTTCTATTCCTCACCACCCCCCACTCTTCTTCCTGAATCCCCAAAGTTCAATATGTTATTTTTACATTTTTGCATCCTCATAGCCTAGCTCCTGCTTATAAATGAGAATATACAATGTTGGATTTTCCATTATTCAGTTACTTCACTTAGAATTATGGTCTCCAACTCCATCCAGGTTGCTGCAAATGTCATTATTTCATTCCTTTTTATGGCTGAGTAGTATTCCATGATCTATGTATACATCACATTTTCTTCATCCCCTTGTTAGTTGTTGGGCATTTAAGCTGGTTCCATATTTTTGCAGTTGTGAATTGTGCTGCTATAAACACGCATGTGCAAGTGTCTTTTTCATATAATGACTTATTTTCCAATAGTGGGATTGCTGGATCAAACGGTAGTTCTACTTTAATTCTTTAAAGAATCTCCATACTATTTTCCATAGTGGTTGTACTAGTTTACATTCACAACATCAGTGTAAAAGTGTTACCTTTTAACCACATCCATGTCAACATCTGATTTTTAAATTTTTTTAGTTATGGCCATTCTTGCAGGAATAAGGTAGTATGTCATTCTGGTTTTGATTTGCATTTCCCTGATAATTAGGGATTTTGAGCATTTTTTCATATGTTTGTTGGCCATTTGTATGTCTTCTTTTGAGAACTGTCTATTCATGTGCTTTGCCAACTTTTTGATGGGATTATTATTTTCTAGCTGATTTGTTTGGGTTCCTTGTAGGTTCTGGATATTAGTCCTTTGTCAGATGTGATTTGTGAATATTCTATCCCACTCTGTGGGTTGTCTATTTAACCTTCCAATGATTTCTTTTGCTGTGCAGAAGCTTTTTAGTTTAATTAAGTCCAATCTATTAATCTTTGTTTTTGTTGCATTTGCTTTTAGGTTCTTGGTCATGAATTCTTTGCCTAAGCCCAATATCTAGAAGAATTTTCTGACGTTATCTTCTAGAATTTTATGGTTTCAGGTCTTAGATTTATGTCTTTGATCATTATTTAGTTTATTTTTATATAAGATGAGGGATTAGGATCCAGCTTCATTCTTCTACATGTGGCTTGCCAGTTATTCCTGCACCATTTGTTGAATAGTGTGTCATTTACCCACTTTATGTTTTTATTTGTCTTGTCAAGAATCAGTTGGGTGTAAGTATTTGACTTTATTTTGGGGTTCTCTATTTCTGTTTCATTGGTCTACCTGCCTATTTTTATACCAGAACCATGCTGTTTTGGTAATTATAGCCTTGTAGTATACTTTGCCATCAAGTAATTCGATTCCTCCAGATTTGTTCTTTTTGCATAGTCTTGCTTTGTCTATACAGGCTCTTTTCGGTTTCATATAAATTTTAAGATTTTTTTCTAGTTCCGTGAAGAATGATAATGGTATTTTGATGGGAATTGCATTAAATTTTAGATTGCTTTTGGCAGTATGGTCATTTTCACAGTATTGATTCCACCCATCCATGAGCATGGGATATGTTTCCACTTGTTTGTGTCACCTACGATTTCTTGAAGCAGTGTTCCGTAGTTTTCCTGTACAGATCTCTCACCTCCTTGCTTAGGTATATTTTTAAGTATTTTATTTTTTGCAGCTATTGTAAAAGGGGTGTTGAGTTCTTGATTTGATTCTCAGCTTGATTGCTGTCTGTGTATAGCAGTGCTACTGATTTGTGTACATTAATTTTGTATCATGAAACTTTACTGAATTTATTAGATCTAGGAGCTTTTTGAGTTAGTCTTTAGGGTTTTCTAGGAGTACAGTCATATCATCAGTGAAGAGCAACAGTTTTACTTCCCATTTACTCATTTGGATGCCCTTTATTTCTTTCTCTTGACTGATTGTGCTGGCTAGGACTTCCAGTATGATGTTGAATAGAAATGGTAAAAGTGGGCATCCCTGTCTTGTTCCAGGTCTCAGGGGGAATACTTTCAACTTTTTGCCATTCGGTGTGATGTTGTCTATGGATTTGTCATAGATGGCTTTTATTACCTTAAGGTATGTTTCTCCTATGCTGATTTTGCTGAAAGTTTTAATCATAAAGGGATGCTGGATTTTGTAAAATGCTTTTTTGGCATCTATTGAGATGATCATGTGATTTTTATTTTTAATTCTGTTTATGTGATGTATCACATTTGTTGACTGGCATATGTAAAATTATCCCTGCATCCCTGGTATGAAACCCACTTGATCATGATGTATAATCTTTTTGATATGCTGTTGGATTTGGTTAGCTAGTATTTGGTTGAGGATTTTTGCATCAATGTTCATCAGTGATATTGGTCTGTAGTTTTGTTGTTGTTATGTCATTTCCTGGTTTGAGTATTAGAGTAATTATGGATTCATAGAGTGATTTAGGGAGGATTCCTTCTTTCTCTGTCTTTTGGGTTAGTTTTAGTAACATTAGTACCAATTCTTTGAACGCCTGATAAAATTCAGCTGTGCATCCATCTGTTCCTGAATTATTTGCTGATAATTTTAAATTACTTTTCTTTCTTGCTACTTGTTATTGGTCTTTCCAGAGTTTGTATTTCAGGAATTTATCTGTCTACTCTAGATTTTCTACTTTGTAAGAGCAAAGGTGTTCATAGTGGCCTTGAATGATCTTTTGCATTTCTGTGGTAGCAGTTGTAATTTTTCCCATCTTGTTTCTCATGGAGCTTATTTGGATTTTCTCTTTTCTTTTTTTTCTGGTTAATACTGCTAATGGTCTATCAATTTTGTTTACCTTTTCAAAGAATCAGCTGCTGCCTGGGGGGCCTCCGGGGGCTGGGGGCCCTTTTCATTCTGCCTGTGTCCCTCAAGGGTGATCTCTCTGTCTCTGTCATGCCCTTTCTCCCTGCCTTTTTGCTGGGCTTTTGTTCTCTGCCTGTGTATTTGTCTATTTTCTCAATTTCCCCTCTTCTCCTTTATTGATCCCTGCTTTTAATACACTTCTTTCTTTCTGCCTTTTTATGGATGTCTTTTTCTTTTTATGCCTCTGGTTCTCCAGTTCTTTCTCTGTCTCTGCCTCTCTCTGCCTCTCTCACTCTCTCTGTCCTTCCGCCCCTCCCTCCTTGCTTCCCACCCATTCCTCATCCCTCACTCCCACCCCACCCCAGGAGTTGAGTGCATGGATCTGTTTCTTTTTTTATTTACACTTTTTCTTTCCAGTTTGCTGGAATAAACGGGACCTTTGACATTTGAAAAAAAAAAAAATCGGCTTTTTGTTTCACTTATCTTTTGGATTTTTTTGTTTGTTTCCATTCCATTTAATTCTGCTCTGATCTTTGTTGTTTCTTTTCTTCTGCTGGGTTTGGGTTTGGTTTGTCTTTGTTTCTCTAGTTCCTTGAAATGTGGTCTTAGATTGTCTATTTATGCTATTTTAGACTTTTCGATGTAGGCATTTAATGCCAAATAACCTTTTTTCTTTGTGCTGCTTTTGCTGTGTCCCAGAGGTATTGATAGGTTGTGTCACTATTATCGTTTAGTTTGAAGAATGTTTAAATTTCCATCTTGATCTTATTGAAGTTAAATTCTAATTTCATTCCACTGTGGTCTGAGAGGGTACTTGATATAATTTTGATTTCCTTAAATTTATTGAGACTTGTTTTGTGGCCTATCATATGGTCTTTCTTGGAGACTTTTCCATGGGCTGATGAAAAGAATTTCCACAATTCTGGGGTAAAATGTTCTGTAAATATCCATTGAGTTCATTTGTTCTAGAGTATAGTCCATTGTTTCTTTGTTGACTTTCTGTCTTGATGACCTGTCTAGTACTGTCAGTGGAGTATTGAAGTTTCCCTACTATTACTGTGTTACTGTCTATCTCGTTTATTATGTCTAGTAATAACTGCTTTATAAATTTGGGAGCTCCCATGTTAGGCACATATATATTTAGGATTTTGATTTTTTTCTGTTAGACTGATCCTTTCATCATTATATAATGTCCCTCTCTTTTTTTAATTGTTGTTGCTTTAAAGTTTGTTTTGTCTGATATAAGAATAGCTATTCCTGATTGCTTTTGGTTTCCATTTGCATGGAATCTTTTTTACCCCTTTACCTTAAGTTTATATGAGTCCTTATGTGTTAGGTGAGTCTCTTGAAGACAGGAGAAACATGGTGGCTGGGTGTTTTTCCATTCGTCCATTCTGTGTCTTTTAAGTTGAGCATTTAGGCCTTCAGACATTATTTTACTCATTTTACTAGTTTTTCCCTGAATACCTTTTTTATTGTGTTACTGTTTTATAGGTGGTGTGAGAATTATGCTTTAAGGAGGTTCTATTTTGGTGTATTTTGAGGTTTTGTTTCAAGATTTAGAACTTCTTTTAGCATTTCTTGTAGTGCTGGCTTGGTAGTGGGAAATCCTCTCAGCCTGTCTGAAAAAGATAGCTCTTCTTCAATTTTGAAGCTTAGTTTTGCTGGATACAGAATTCTTGGGTGACAACTATTTTGTTTGGGAAGCTAAAGACGGGATCCTAGATCCTTCTGGCTATCAGGATTTCTGCTGAGAAATATGCTGTTAATCTGACTAGTTTTTCTGTATAGGTTACCTGATGCTTTTACCTCACAGCTCTTAGGTTTCTTTCCTTTGTCTTGCCTTTGATAACCTGATGACTATGCTTGGGTAATTATATTTTTTGTGACGAATTTCCCAGGTATTCTTTGAACTTCTTTTATTTGTATGTCTTGGCATTGCTTTCTCCTACCTTTGGAGCAGGGTCGACGTTGAGCATAGTCAGAGGAGACAAAGGAAAAAAGAATGAAAAACAATTAAGCATCCTTGTAAGATCTGGAAAACAGCCTCAAAAGGGCAAACTGAAGACTAATTGATCTTAAAGAGGAGGTAGAAGAAGATATAGGAGTAGAAAGTTTATTCAAAGGGATAATAACAGAGAACTTTCCAAACCTAGAGAAAGATATCAATATCCAAGTATAAAAAGGTTATAGACCACCAAGTGGATTGAACCAAAAGACTATTACCTCAAGGCATTTAATAATCACACTCCCAAAGATCAAGGATAAAGAAAGGGCCTGAAAAGCAGCAAGATAAAAGAAACCAATAACATACAATAAAGCTCTAATACACCTGGCAGCAGACTTTTCAGTGGAAACCTTACAGGCCAGGAGAGAGTGGCATGACGTACTTAAAGTGCTGAAAGAAAAAACAAAACAAAAACTTTTATCCATAATATTATATCCAGTGAAAACATCCTTCAAACTTGAAGGAGAGATAAAGAATTTCCTAGACCAACAAAAGCTGAGGGATTTCATCTATACAAGGCCTTTACTATAAGAAATGCTAGTACTTCAGTTAAAAAGAAAATGATGTTAACGAGCAATAAGTAATCATCCAAAGGTACAAAACTCACTAGTAATAGTAAGTACACAGAAAACCACACAATATCATAACACTGTAACTGTGGTGTGTAAACTACTCTTATTCTAAGTAGAAAAACTAAACAATGAACTGATTAAAAAAAACTACAACAACTTTTAAGACATAGATAATATAATACAATGTAAATAGAATCAACAAAATTTTAAAATGGCATGATGAAGTTAAGGCATAGAATTTTATTTGCTTTTTTATTTGTTTATGAAAAAAGTGTAAAGTTGTTATTAGGTTAAAATAATGGGTTATAAGACAGTATTTGTAAGCCTCATTGTAACCTCAAACCAAAAAATATGCAATGAATACACAAAAAATAAAAAGCAAGAAACTAAATCATATCATCAGAGGAAATCATCTTCAATAAAGGAAGACAGGAAGGTAAGAAAAAAGGAAGAGAAAACACAAAACAACAAAATAATAAAATGGAAAGATTACATCCTTATATACTAACAATAACATTGAGCGTAAATGGACTGACCTCTCCAAACAAGACAGAATGGCTGAATGGATAAACAAACAAGGCCCAATGACTTGTTGCCTACAAGAAGTTCACTTCACCAATAATGACAGATGTCAGCTGAAAATAAAGGTACAGAAAAAGATATTCCATGCCAAAAGAAGCCAAAAAGAAGCAAGATTTGCTATACTTATATCAGACAAAATGAATTTCAAGATTAAAACTGTAAGAAGAGACAAAGAAGGTCACTATTTAATATAGGGGTCAATTTAGCAAGAAGGTATAATAATTTTAAATATATATCCACTGAACACTGGAACACCCAGATATATAAAGCCAATATTATTAGAGCTAAAGAGAGAGAGAGGCCCTGATACAATAAGAGCTGGAGACTTCAAACTTCACTTTCAACATTGGACAGATCTTCCAGATAAAAAATCAACAAATAAACATTGTACTTAATCTACACTACAGACCAAATGGATCTAATATATATTACAGAACATTTCTTTCAAAGGATACAGAATACACATTCTTTTACTAAGCACATGGATGATTCTCAAGGACAGGCCATACGTTAGATCACAAAAGAAGTCTTAAAAATTAAAAAAAATTGAAATAATATCAGGCATTTTCTTTGGTCACAATGGAATAAAACTAGAAATTAATAACAAGAAGAATTTTGGAAGCTATACAAATGCATGAAAATTAAACGATATGCTCCTGGGTGCCCAAAGGGTCAGTAAAGAAATTAAAAGAAAATTGAAAATTTATTGAAACAAATGATAGTGGAAATAAAACATACCAAAACCTATAGGAATGCAGCAAAAGCAGTACTAAGAGAGAAGTTAACAGCTTTAAGTGTCAAAATAAAAATAAAGGTAAAACTTCAAATAAACTCTCTAACTATTCATCTCAAAAAAACTAGAAAAACAAGAGCAAATCAAACCCCAACCACTATAAGAGAAATAATAAAGAGCAGAACAGAAGTAAATGAATTTGAAATGAAGAAATCAATAAGAAAGATGAATGAAACAAAACCTTGTTTTTTGAAAAGTTAAAGAAAATTAGTTAACCTTTAGCCAGATTGAGAAAAAAAAAAAAAACACCCAGAAACGATAGAAACAAAATTCAGAAATGAAAACTGGTACGGCAGACATTCTAAGGATAATTACTGCCTACTATGAGCAACTATGTGCCAACGAATTAGAAAATCTAGAAGAAAGGGACAAATTCCTAGACACATACAACCTACCAAGATTGAACCCAGAAGAAATCCAAAACCTGAAGACATCAATAACAAGTAATGAGATCAAAGTCATAATAAGAAGTCTGCTAATATAAAAAACCCCAGGACCTGATGGCTTCACTGCTGAATTCTACCAGACGTTTAAAGAAAAACTAATACCAATTCTACTCAAATTATTCCAGAACACAGAGGAGGAGGAATACTTCCAAGCTAATTATATGAGGCCAGTATTACCCTGATACCAAAGCCAGACAAAGATACATCAAGAAAGAGAAAACTATAGGGGAAAATATATGATGGATGCAAAAGTCCTGAACAAAATATGAGCAAGCTGAAGTCAACAATGCATTAGAAAGATCATTCATTGTGACCAAGTGGGATTTACCCATGGGATGCACATATGGTTCGACATATGCAAATCAATCAATGTGATACATCATATCAACAGAATGAAGGATAAAAACTATATGATCATTTCAATTGATGCTGAAAACACATTTGATAAAATTCAATCGTTTTGTGATAAAAAATCTCAAAAACTGAGTATAGAAGGAACATACCTCAACATAATAAAGACCATATGTGACAGACCCACATATCATACTTAATGGGAAAAAATGAAAGCCTTTTGTTGGGAAAAGGTCTTGTGGGATGCCTTCATAAACTGGCCATAAAAATATGGGACAATAAATTGTGGAAAGCCACAAGAGGCCTCTGAGGAGGAAAGCCTCCTAATTGCCATCATGTTCCCATGCTCAGAGCGAGACCCGCTCTCTTATCTGTAAACGCTGTGTTCAAGAAGAAAGACAGTCATTTAAAACGCTGAAATGTGGACACACATGCAGGCTCCCAGTTAAGCCCGCTCCCACTGGCTACTCTCCGATATGCAGTTTGAGCACAAAGGAGATTCATTTAAACAGCTATTGCTATAGATTACGCCTATGACACACTGCCAGCCTTTCGCTGTTTCACCCGGAACAACTGCTTCTTAGATCTAAGTGATTGCACTCAATGAATAGTGTGGAGACCAGAGCTAGGCACCTTTTACAGCCTCCATTTTGTAACTGGCCCCTTGGCTCCCACCTTTATGAACTCTTAACCTGTCTCTTCTCAATCTTTTGTCGCCACTGGACTTCGGTCACCCTACGGGTGGTGCTGAGGCTGGTCCCCAACACCTTTAAGATCTGAAACATAATAAGGATGCCCACTGTCACCACTGTTATTCAACATAGCACTGGAAGTGCTAGCTGGAGCAGTCATTCAAGAGATAGAAATAAAAGACATCCAAACTGGAAAGGAAGAAGTGAAATTATTCTTGTTTGCAGAAGATCTGATCTTATATTAAAAAAATAAAGACTCCACAAAAAAGCTATTAAATTCAGTAAAGTGGCAGGATAAAAAGTCAACATATAAAAATCAATAGAATTTCTATATGCCAACAGTGAACAATCTGAAAAAGAAATAATCAATAGACATAATTGCCACAAATAAAATTAAATACTTAGGGACTAACATAATCAAGGAAGTAAAAGATCCCTATAATGGAAACTACAAAATAATGATGAAAGAGTACATGAAAAAATAAAAAAACATGTTCATGAATCAGAAGAATCAATATTGCTAAAATGTCCATACTACTCAAAGCAGGCTACAGATTTAATGCAATCCATATGAAAACAGCAATGACATTCTTTACAGAAATAAAAAGAATTCTAAAATTCATATAAAATCACAAAAGACCCAGAATAGCCAAAGCTGCTATCCTAAGGAAAAATAACAAAACTGGAGAAATCACATTACCTGACTTCAAATTATACTATAGAACTATAATAGACAAACAGAATGGTATTGCCATTAAAATACATAGATCAATGGGACAGAATAGAGAACCCTGAAACAAATGCACACAACTACAGTGAACTCATTTTCGACAAAGGTACCAACAACATACACTGGGGAAAAGACAATCTCTTCAACAAATGGTGCTGGGAAAACTGCTTATCCATCTGCAGAAGAATGAAACTAGGCCCCTATTTCTCAACATTTACAAAAATCAAATGAAAATTACATTAACAACTTAAATATAACTCTTCAAGCTATTGATCTACTACAAGAAACATTGGAGGAAACCTCCATGGCATTGATTTGGGCAAAAATTTCTTGATCACTAAATACCTCACAAGTACAGGCAACCAAAGCAAAAATGGGCAAATGGGATCACATCAAGTTAAAAAGCTTCTGCACAGCAGAAGATAAAATTAACAAAATGAAGAATGAAATGAAGAAACAACCCACAAAATGGAAGAAAATATTTGCGAATGGCTCATCTGACAAGTGATTAATAACCAGAATATATAAGGAACTCAACTCTATAGAAAAAAAAATGAATAATCTCATCAAAAAAATGGACAAAATATTTGAATAGACATTGCTCAAAAGAAGACATACAAATGGCAAACAAGCATATGAACAGATGCTCAACATCATGGATCATAAGAGAAATGCAAATCAAAACTACCCCAGTTATTGCAGCACTATTCACAATAGCAAAGACTTGGAATCAACCCAAATGTCCATCAGTGACAGACTGGATTAAGAAAATGTGGCACATATACACCATGGAATACTATGCTCCCATAAAAAAGGATGAGTTTGCATCCTTTGTAGGGACATGGATGCAGCTGGAAACCATCATTCTTAGCAAACTATCACAAGAAGAGAAAACCAAACACCGCATGTTCTCACTTATAGGTGGGAACTGAACAATGAGATCACCTGGACTCAGGAAGGGGAACAACACACCCCGGGGCCCTATCATGGAGAGAGGGGAGTGGGGAGGGATTGCATTGGGAGTTATCCTGATGTAATGACGAGTTGATGGGTGCTGACGAGTTGATGGGTGCAGCACACCAACTGGCACAAGTATACCATAATGGTAACAAGCCTGCCACGTTATGCACATGTACCCTAAGAACTTAAAGTATAATAATAATAATAATAAAAAGAATCTCAGAGTAAAGATAATCATAAAAAAAAAGACAATAACAAAAGTTGAGCAATAACAAATGGTGGTGAGAATGTGGAAAATAGGATATACACTTATATATTTTTGGTGGGAATGTAATTAGTACAGCCACTATAGACAGCAGTTTGGAGGTTCCTCAAAAAACTGAAAATAGAGCCCCCAGATGATCCATCAATCCCACTGCTGGGTATATACTTAAAGCAAATTAGTATTTTGAGGAGATATCTGCACTCCCAAGATTATTGCAGCAATGTGCACAATATCTAATATTTGGAAGTAACCTAAATGTTCATCTGAGGTAGGAGACAGGGCTTGAACACCAGGCCAAATTGAAGCCTAGCCAAAACACGTCCAGGACAGAAGCATCTCCCCATAAGACACTCCCACCAATGTGCCATGTCAGTTTACCATTGCCAGGGCACCACCTGGCAGTTGCCATGCTTTTCCATGGCAACAACCTAACAACCTGGAAGTTACCACCCTCATTCTAGAAATTTCTGCATAAACTGCCTCTTAATTTGCATGTAAATACAGTGGGTACAAATATGAGTGCAGAACTGCCTGTGAGCTACTGTCTAGGCATATGCCTATGGTGTAGCCCTGCTCTGCAAGGAGCAGTCTCTGCTGCTGCTGTACATTGCCACTTCAATAAAAGTTGCTGCTTAACACTACCAGCTTGCTCTTGAATTCTTTTCCGGGTGAAGCCAACAACCCTCCTGGGCTAAGTCTCAATTTTGGGCCTTGGCTGTCTTGCATTATTACATCAACAGATGAATGGGTAAGGAAAATGTTCTACTTATACACTGTGAAGTACAATTCAGCTATAAAAAAGAATGAGATCCTGTCATTTGCAACAACCTGGATGTGACCGGAGATTATATTGAGTGAGATGCTCATTGCCAGGTGTCGCCCTGGCAATGGTAAACTGACATGCACGCTGGTGGGCGTGTCTTATGGGGAGATGCTTCTGTCCTGGAGCTGTTTTGGCTAGTATTGAATTTAACCTGGTGTCCAAGCCCTGCCTCCAACGTTGAGTTCTGCCTTTTACCTCACATGGATACCTAGGTTGCTTCCAAATCAATAAGCCAGGCACAGAAAGACAAAAATTGCAAGTTTTCACTTATTCACTGCATCTAAAATCAAAACTACTGAATTCATAGGAAAGAGAATAGAAGGATGGTTACTAGAGGCTGGGAAGGGTAGTACATGGCTGGGGGTGTGATGGGGATAGTTAATGTGTAAAAAAATAAATAGAATGAATAAGCTCTAGAATTTAGTAGCATAACAGGGTGACTACAGTCAATAATGATTTAATTGGCCAGGTGCGGTGGCTCACGCCTGTAATCACAGCACTTTGGGAGGTTGTGGCAGGCATATCACAAGGTCAAGAGATCAAGACCATCCTGGCCAACATGGTGAAACCCCATCTTTACCAAAAAATACAAAAATTAGCTGGGCATGGTGGCATGCACCTGTAGTCCCAGCTACTTGGGAGGCTGAGGCAGAAGAATCACTTGGAT
The DNA here is from genome assembly GCF_001698545.2 of Rhinopithecus bieti. NCBI lineage: Eukaryota > Metazoa > Chordata > Mammalia > Primates > Cercopithecidae > Rhinopithecus > Rhinopithecus bieti. The sequence continues at coordinate 519,621 of NW_016806431.1, forward strand.
CCAGGAGGCAGAAGTTGCAGTGAGCCGAGATCGTGCCACTACACTCCAGCCTGATGACAGAGCAAATCTCCATCAAAAAAAAAAAAAAAAGAAAAGAAAAGAAAAGAAAAGATTTAATTGTACACTTTAAAATAACTAAAAGAGTGTAATTGGATTGTTTGTAACTCAAAGGGTAAATGTTTGAGGAGATGGATATCCCAGTCTCTATGATGTGATTATTTCACATTGCATGCTTACGTCAAAACATCTCATGTACTGGACAAATGTATACACCTTCTTTGTACCCCAAAATTAAAATAAATTTAAAATTATACATTTTTTTCTCTGTAACAAGGCCTATACCAGAATCCAATCAGAAAACAGAAAATACATAGTAATTTGAACAGGAAAAATTTAATATGAAGAATTAACTAGAGTTTGGAATGATGGGCTTTGGCTAGTAAGAGGTTGTTTTAGTCCATTCTTACACTGCTATAGAGAACTACCTGAAAGTGGGTAAATTATGAGGAAAAGAGTTTCAATTGACTCACAGTTCCACAGGATTAACAAGAAGTATGACTGGGAGGCCTCAGGAAACTTGTAATGATGACATAAGGCAAAAGGGAAGCACGCACATCTTACATGGTGGAGCAGCAGAGAGAGAGTGAAGAGGTAGTGCCATACACATTTCAACCATCAGATCTCATGAGAACTTACTATCATAAGAACAGCAAAGGGGAATCTGCCCCCAAGATCCAATTACCTCTCAATGCCCTTTCCCTGACACATGGGTTACAATTCAACATGAGATTTGGGTGAGAACATGGAGTCAAACTATATCAGAGATAAAGAAAATTCTAGAAAATACAGAAATAATAGACATAGTGGATGGCTATTACAACTAACAGCAAAATCCACAAAAGAACCCCATCACCTCCCACCCACTGCTGAGAGTCCAATTTCATTGGAGAGTAGTACTGTGCATGGCAGAATGGCAGAGAAGCTTGCTGAGATACTGTGCCAAAGACACTTGCTAGAAATACGCCTTCTGGAGTACCAGGCATAGTCATCACCAGAGAGGTTCTGTGTCTTGGAATTTTGCTCTAAAGCCATCCAAGAGATTGCTGGCGGAAGCTGCGCATGGGAATGTGCTGTGTGCCAGTGTCACTGGGTGCTGTCCTGTACTGACAAACTTAACTTCATGTCAGCTAGCAAAGGGAAACAATACAGCATCCAGCTACATAATTGCAGACCTGGAAATGAAGGACAGATTTGGAGCTGAGCAGTAATAAATTGATAACTGGCACACCAGTCATTCCACTCCTAGATATTTATGTAAGAGAAATGAAAAGATGTCTTTACAAAGATGACTATTAAGAAGAATATTTACATCAGATTTATTCTGAATAATCCTAGACTAGAAGTGTCATATAGTGGAAAACTACTTAGAAATAAAAGAGAACACAATTCTGATCCTAAACAACCGGGATAAATCTTAAAAATATTATGTTGGGCCAAAGTTGTCATACATAAACTATATAGTGATATAATATAATTTTAAAGTATTAACAAGGCAAAAACGTATCTATATTGTCATCAGTAACATGGGAAAGACTAAAGAATAGGATTTGGGGCAAAACCAAGAAATACAGATAAAATGTGGTATCGGGATAAAAGGTATTTTCTAAGCAAGATGGCTATGGAAGAAGTGATAAGGGAATCATTGATAGATTTAACAACATTTCTGAATTATTTTTAAAAAACACAGTTCTCTGAATTTCGTGGAATCAAAAGTGGTAGGCACATATTTTGAGATGTCTCTCTTCTCTTCTATTCTTCCCTAGTTTTCTTTAGAAATTGTGTGGGTGCGAGCATGCACATGGGCAAATTTCTTTACACACCAGAAAAAAATCAGATATTATAGTCAAAAGAATGTTCTACTTAATGACATAGTGAATTTAATGTTTTAATGAAAACACACGAGTACTTTTTCAAGAGGATAATTCTACTGCATAGTAACGTGATATTTGGTGACCATTATAGATGATTATTAATGTAATGGATACTTTTCTCCAGATTTCCTGGTAAGAGATGTGGTGAGGTATTTCTCTGAATTTATGCATTTGAAATATGCCTACCAAGTCCAGAGCCTTAAACAGAGATCTTCTTTCTGAGCTGCTGTCTTGTTTAATAACCTGTAAATGAAACTCTTATTGCTTCTTTGCCTCTCATTTATGAGCACCATTATTTCTCACAGTGGGTTGTCTTTGTCAGAAAATAAAGGTAGAAGAAGTTTTTGAGCTTGTCAGAGATTTATTGATATAAATGAGAAAAAAGTTGGGCCAAAATTAATGACAGTGGTTTTCTGTATAGGGTAAGGAGAACATGTTTTAAAAATGATGGCTCATTTTAAGATATATGATTCTGCCTTGGAACAATAACTCTCTTCTGTTACTATGCTCTGATTTCAAGTTTACATGCTCATTTACTGTAGTTTTATGCTGTCTTAAGAAAAACAACAAAAGTTGGCTACATAAACAAGCAGAGGCCATCTGTCTTGAAACTCAGCATTTAAAAAGTTTTGTGGATATTGTTTTGTGATCATCAAACTACAGTATTTGGATTTAAGAAATCTTGTTGTTCATTATCAAACTGAACCATGACGGAGGCATGAGCATGATAAAATGAGTGATTATCAGAACCAATCAGGTTTGTATTGTTCATAGTAATTTCAGCAAATACACAATTTGAAGGCTTATTGCTCCCTTGTCTCTCATCAGCAGAGAATAAGGAAATTAAATCTGTAGAAAACATAAGTTTATTTGATACCTCAAAATTTAAAAAGCCCCTTTGGAGTAATTTGGGTTATAATAACTACGTTTCCCTAATTGAAGAAAAATCACCACTTATATAGCTAATTAGTCTGAGAAATGTTGATGCTTTAGTCAAAGTAGCAAATATTGACTGGAAGAGTCATGTATCTGCTAACACGGAAACGCTTTTATCTCTGGTATTTTAAATGAATTTGTGACCTACATTCACGTTTCTTTTTAGTATTACTAATGTGATCAAATTCCAAGTTATTGTATCTATGTCCCTCATTTTTCTTGTTTATAGAAAACTTTTATATTCAGATTTTAGTAGTGAAGGAATTATAGTTTCTAATGCTTTAATAGCTTTCAAAATAAGAAAGAGAAGAGTAAAAGTAGAGTTGAATGCATTGTTAGTTGAAATGCCACTTTAGAAAATGGAGTTTGATTTATTTCAAGGATAGATTTAGTGAGAGTAAGGGAAAGCAGGTTTAAGAGCTAAAACACTTTTAATGACTCTTTAGCAGCTTCTGTTTCTTTTCGGGAGGGAGGTCTCAGGAAATGATGACTTGCTGAGAATTTTGATGACTGATCTTGCCATGGAGAACTTTGCAAGTTTGTGGGCTTAGAATTCAACTTTTTTCCTAGCTGCTGAAGTTGCTGTCTGTTATTTAGCATTCACTCTGATGTTTCTTATCAGTATTGACAAATATGCTTATGGGACAAACTGAGTGTTAAGAGCACAGCTTTAGATGATTTACACAAAAAAATGTGGGGACTATAAACCATTTCTTCTCTGCTGTATGATTACTGACTTAAATTTCCAATATAATTAGCTTCAGGTAAGGGTAAATACCAATGCACATTTGTGTTGAATTTTTGTTCAACTAATATAGTTAACCAATGAGGTGTTAAACGTGTTGGAAGGTAGACTATCAATAAACAAATTAAACTATTTTAGGAACAAATCTGATACTTTCTAAAAAAAATTAATGCCCACGTTTGAAGTAGAAGAAGGAAGGAGATTCTTTATTATGGGAAGGATGGAAACCAATAAGCCAATTTCCTAAGTTTTATCAAGCAAGAAGCTGTGTGTAAGTAGAAGCTCTAAGCAATGGATCATATGTGATTGTGTCATGCACAACATTGGCAAATTGATTTTTGTTAGCTTTCCTAGACCTCTCACATAAATTTGATAACTCATTTTGCTGTTGAGGAAACTGAGGTTACTTAGAAGTGCTAGGATTATAATATATTTGATATGGCTAACATAGGACAGTTAGGGTATCAGTAGCAGTTTCTGATTTTCTGTGCTTTGTAAAATCATGAGTTCTGTTTTGACCTTGGGTACTTTTCACAAAGTGAGGTTATATAATGGATACTTTGTTTTTCAGACTGGAAGTCTGTATTGATTGATGAAATGCTCCAAGTATTTTGGGAAAATTGAATGTCTTGAGAGTTTTAATCTAGAGTCCCTACATCCAACTCCCAACTGTTTCCTATTCTCCAAAAGTCTACTCCTTTACACAAATAAATGTTTCTGTTTAGAGTTACTAGATTCTACTGTGGCAGTGAACCCCATGTGGATGAGAATAAATGAGGGAATCCTATTATGTTTGAGATTTAAGCTGCTGAGTTTCCCATAAAGTTATATTCTAGGTGTTTTTAATTTCCTTCTCTTAGTTTTGGTAACTGAATATAGTTTTACCAGTCTACCACAATAAAGTATTATTTAAAAGTATATATTAATAAATATAAGTTTGTTTTCTTATCAAATGACAGTTATGTTTCCAAGTTCGTCATTTATTTTTCCTGGTTTTGCATTTATGTGACAGGAATGACTTACTTCACTATACATTTCTATTTAGCCAGAGAACATCATCACTAATTTTGAAAAAGATTATGCTTTGAGAACCTAAACATTTTAAACATCAGTGGCAGGTATGCAGATGGAAGTAAGTTATATTTTGAAACTGCTTTAAAAGATTCATATAAAAACAATGACATGTATATAATTTTTATGCTATATACCATATAAAGAACAAAGGAAAGGAACTACTCTGTTACTTAAAAAATAACATTTTTTCCCCGAAACCTTAAATTTTCCTCAAAAATTAATATGTGCATTACAGAAAAATAGAAGTGCAAGAAGCAAAGAATGCAAAATCTTCCAAAATTTTAAGGAGTTTACAGTTTGATGTGTCTTTCTGAGTCCTTGTAGATGTACAAAGACAAACAAGCATACAGCTTCATGTGGTTTCAATTCTGAAGTATGTATTGCTTTTTTATGTTATGAATATTTACTAATTCTAAGTCCTAAAGCCATGATAACCAAGAATATACGCCAATCACTCAATCAAGAAAAAGTATAATTCTGACTTTTATGGGGGCAAAATTTCATAAAGACAAACTTGGCAAAAGGCATTTGAATAAATATTGGTAGAGTTACATGAAAATACTGTGTTGGCCAGGCACAGTGCTCACATCTGTAATCCCAGCACTATGGGAGACTGGGCGGCAAGATCACTTGAGGCCAGGAGTTTGAGACCAGCCTGGCCAACAGAGCAAGACCTTGTCCCTACAATTTTTTTTTTTTTAATTAGCCAGGCATGGCGGTGCGTGCCTGTAGTCCTAGCTACTTGGGAGCCTGAGGCAGGAGGATGTCTCGCACCCAGGAGTTTGAAACCACAGTGAGCTTTAACTGCACCACTGCACTCCAGCCTGAGACCCAGACTGTCTCAAAAAAAAAAAAAAAAAAAAAAAAAAAAAAC
>NW_016806431.1:525493-547392 GCF_001698545.2 Rhinopithecus bieti
AAAAAAAAAAAAAAAAAAAAAAAAAAAAAAAAAAAAAAAAAAAATACTACACATTTCCTTAATGCTCAATTTAAAATGTGGCAAGAGAATACAAGTATGATGCTTCTGTGAGAATTTATTATCAGATCTATACTATTAAAATATCAGGAAGAAAATGTTCCCATCAAATTATTTAATAGTGTATTCATATAGCCCCAAAATTATAATTTTGAAAAAGATTATGCTTTGAGAACCTAAACATTTTAAACATCAGAGGCAGGTATGCAGATGGAAGTAAGTTATATTTTGAAACTGCTTTAAAAGATTCATATAAAAACAATGACATGTATATAATTTTTATGCTATATACCATATAAAGAACAAAGGAAAGGAACTACATATACACATGTGTATAACACATACACATCAATGGATATTATTATATAATGAATGTGTATACAACTGCATAATCCCACTCCGCACTGTCTTTTGTCCCTCCCCACTAACCCAGTGAACAACCCTGATGCTTTAACAATTCCCTGTCCATAATGCTTATTATTATTAATTATAATATATCTACAAATCAGTTAACTCTGCTATTTATCACAAATTGCTACCTCAATATATTGAAGATCTTAGATGTTAAGAAATAAACAATACACATTGTTCTTAATAAACACAGGCACTTACAAAATACCCATGTATAGAACTTTGGTCTGTGCTATCTTCCACAAAAGGATATACTATCAAGGAGTCCATTTTTCTTCTTCCACCGTCTCAGTGACTAAGCATAAAAATGCACCTAGCGGCCGAACGCGGTGGCTCACGCTTGTAATCCCAGCACTTTGGGAGGCTGAGGCGGGCGGATCATAAGGTCAGGAGATCGAGACCATCCTGGCTAAAACGGTGAAACCCCATCTCCACTAAAAATACGAAAAATTAGCAGGGCGTGGTGGCAGGTGTCTGTAGTCCCAGCTACTATGGAGACTGAGGTAGGAGAATGGCCTGAACCCACGAGGTGGAGCTTGCAGTGAGCCGAGATCACGCCACTGCACTCCAGCCTGGGCGACAGAGCCAAACTCCATCTGTCAAAGAAAAAAAAAAGTGCCTAGCTCCAAAAGATTGATTGATAAAAAGCACTTCCCAAAGATAGTACTTCTTAATCAATGAACAAAAGTCTATTTATAAATAGGTTATTTTTATAGTCTCTACTTTTGGACACTTAGGAATCATTTGTTTTATAAATATAGATCAATATTAACTAAAATGCACATACAGAACAATAGTTAGACCATCTCCTCTGGTTTAACAGCTCCTGGGTATAGAACCCTACTCTCTGCCTCTGCCACCCAGAGAACAGTCCCATTCCCAAAAGGAAAATATCCATATGACTTCCTAACAAAAAGGTGTTTTTATAGCCTCTGCTTTTAATACATGTTGTGTACTTAAAACATCTAGAAAGGCTAGATATTTAAAATAAAGCTTGTTTGTGCACTATATACACAATAGCATTGAATAAATTGCACATATAGGCCAAAGACTAATATAAGAGCTTCTTTTCAATAGGAACCTCTTAGCCTAGAACCTTTTCTTTTTGTACCCCTCTCAACCCACTCTACAAGTGTAAGCATCTGTAATGCTTAGAGATGATTTTAATAATTTTACATCCACAAGTCATTTTCAGAATATAAATTTTTACACAAAATATGTTAGTTTATAAACTTTGTCATACAGTGGCAATCTCCTTAACTCCTGATGTAAAATTAAGACTTGTTTTTCCATTATATTTGCATATGCATATAAGGCAAGTACATAGACCTAGTCACCTCACTATAAACTAACTGGAGTAGAACATTTGCACTTCATTCTCTCCTTCCTCCCCTGAAACCAGTGTACAGACATAATGTACTACCCAAAGAAGTGGTCTGGTCACTTCATTTCTAAAAGAAATGTTTCACATAAACTTCAAGAGTATTTAAAAATTATCAAATTAAAATTTGTTTAGTGAAAACAAAATATATACAGTATAGCAAAGTGAAAATTCACATTAGGATGTAGGGCATCAGATAATTAGAAATTTTCTAGTACACAGCAGAAAACTTTTGCAATTTCTTTCCTCCCATCTTCTTCAACCCGGTAAGTACATACAATATAATGCTCAAAGTAGTAGTTTAACAATTCCATTTCCAACGATAGTATTACATAAGTTTTAAAAGCTATTTACAAAGTTTTTTTTAATATCTCTACTTTTAAATATAGCTGACACTTCGGAACATCTAGAAAGACTGTGTACTCCAAATAGGAACTTGTCCACTATAAATAATACCATTAAATAAAACTACACAAAGAATTCTAATCAGAAAGTCTCTAAATATGACCATTCTGACCTTGAATTATTCCTTTCTTTCTTCTTTTTATGACCATTCCAGTGGCCAAGTACAGATATATGCAATATGAAATATAATTGAACAAATCCATATCCAAGTTATTTACAGAAGTCAAGTCTTCCTATGAGTTCCGAAACAAAGTGTATAAAATGTGCTGATCTTATTTTTACTAAATCTACTGTGTCATACATTGGCAATCTTTTTAACATATCTAGTAACTATTAATAGATGTTGGAAAATTAGGAGTCATTTTTCTATTGTATATGCTACATATACAGCAAAACAAAATACACATAACTTCCGGAAAGTGGTTTATTTGAAAGTGTCTGTCTATTAATAACACTAAGAAAATTACCTTTTGTAATTTCTTCCTTCCCACTTTTGTTAAACCATTGAACAATATTGATGGTGGTATACTGGTCTTGGAAGTATTTTTTTAAAGTAAGGAAGAAGGAATTACAAAAGATAATTTTCTTAGTATTATTTTCAACACAATATTTTGAAGTATGTCGACACTGGGAAATGGTTCAATTAAGTCAATTAAAATATGCATTACTTCACATTCTTATTTTTGTAGTAAGAACTATTAAAATCTATTTTTTTCAGGGATTTTCAAGGATACAATACATCGTTATTAACTGTAGTCACCATGTTGCACAATACATCTCTTGAACTTATTTCTCCTTAACTAAAATTTTGTATCCTTTGACCAGCCCAGCATCTCTCAGCCCCCTATACAACCTCTAGTCCCTAGTAACCAGCATTCTACTCTCTACTTCTATGAGTTCAACTTTTTAGATTCCACATATAAGTGAGATTTTTTCATTATTTGTCTTTTTGTGCCTTGATTATTTCACTTTACATGATGCCCTCCAAGTTTATCTATGTTGTGACAAATAGCAAGTTATCCCTCTTTTTTAAGGCTGAATAGTGTTCTATTTTGTGTATGTACCACATTACCTTCATCCAGTGATAAATACATAGGTTGTTTCTATATCTTGACTACTGTGAGTAATACTGCAATGAACATGGGAGTGCAGACATCTCTTTGACATACTGATTTCATTTCGTTTTCATATATACCCAGTAGTGGGATTGCTGGATCATATGGAACTTCCATTTTTAATTTTTTGAGAAACCTTCATACTGTTTTTGATAAAGGCTATACTAATTTACATTTCAGCATGTGGAAAAGTCCCCTTTTCTCCACGTCCTTGCCAAAGCTTATCTTTTTTCTTTTTGGTAACAGCCATTCCAACAGCTGTGTGATGATACTGTGGTTTTGTTTTGCATTTTTTCTGATGATTTGTGCCTTAGTCCATTTGTGCAGCTATAACAGAATACCTGAGCCTAGGTAATTTATAAAGAATAGAGACATATTTCTTACAGCTCTGGTGGTTAGAAAGTCAAAGTCTTCCCATCAGGTGAGGGCCTTCCTTCACCAAATGTGAAGCATCTTTCACCATCTGGTGAGCGTCATCCCATGGTGAAAAGTGGAAGAGCAAGATAGTGTGAAAGCACCTACATGTGAGAGAAGGGGACCCAAACTCATTATATTTTTCAGGAACTCACTCCATCAATAATGGCATTAATTCATTAATGAGCGCAGGACCCCCATGACCTAATCATTTCTTAAGGGTCCCACCTCTCAACACTGTTGCATTGGAGATTAAGTTTCCAACACACGAACTTTAGGGAACACATTCAAACCACAGCATTTAGTGATGTGAAACATTTTTTAATATACCCGTGGGTCACTTGTATATCCTATTTAGAGAAATATCTATTCAGGTGCTTTTCTCATTTTAAAATCAGGCTATTTTGTTGTCTTGCTTGTAAGTTGTTTGAATTCCTTATATATTTTGAATATTCCCTAACAGATGTACAATTTGCAAATATTTTATCTCATTCTGTATGTAGTCTCCTTACTTTGCTGATTGTTCCTTTGTTGTGTGGGAGCTTTATAGATTGATGTACTCTCATTTGTCTATTTTTGGTAGTGTTACCTCTGCTTTGGGGATCATCTCCAAAAAATCATTGCCCGGACTAATGCCATAAAACTATTCTGTAAGGTTTTCTTGTAGTAGTTTTACAGTTTGTCTTTAGTTCATTTTGAGTTAATATTTTATATGGTATGAGATAAAGATCTAATTTCATTCATCCACGTAGGAATATCCATGGGGTATTCAACACCATTTATTGAAGAAACTGCTGTTTTCCTATAGTGTGTTCTTGGTGCTTCAGCAAAAATCAATTGAGTGTAAATACCTGTATTTATTTCTGGTAATTTCAATTCTGTTCCATTTGTCTATATGTATCTTTTTTATAGCTTTGTAGTAGATTTTGTCACTGGTTGTATGATGCCTCTCACTCTGTCTTCTCAACTTGAGATTGCTTTGGCTATTCAGGTTCTTTCGTGGCTTCATGAGAATGTGACGATTTTTTGTCTATTTCTGTACAAAAAATGTTACTGGAATTTTTATAGAGATATCACTCAATCTGTAGGCTGCTTTGGGCAATATGGATATTTTAACAATACTAATTCTTCAATAAACAGGATATCTTTCCATTTATTTGTTTCTTCTTTATTTTTTTCATCAATGTTTTATAGTTTTCAAGGTGTTGGTCTTTTATATTTTGGTAAAATTCATTTTAAGTATTTTATTTTGTAGTGATTGTAAATGGAATGGTTTTCTCTTTCTTTTCAGATACTTTATTGTTAGTATGTAGAAATACTACTTATTTTGTATACTGATTTTATATTCAGTAACTTCATTATTAGTTTTAACAGTTTTTTTGGTAGAATCATTAGGGTTTTCTTTATAAAAGATTATATTGTCTGTAAACAGGGACATTCTGCCTCTTCATTTCAAATTTGGATGTCTTTTATTTCTTTTCCTTGCCTTATTACCTTACTAGTACTTCCCCTACTATATTGAACGAAGCCATGAGAGTGGGAATCCTTGTCCTGTGCCTAATCTTAGAGAAAAAGCTTTCTACTTTTCATCATTAAGTATAATGTTAGCTGTGCGGTTCTCATATTGATTTTTATTGTATTGAAATAAGTTCTTACTATACTTAATTTGTTGAGAGTTTTTATTGTGAAAGGATTTTGTATTTTATAAAATGCATTTCCTTTACCTATTGAGGTGATCATGTGTTTTCGTTCTTCATATTGTAAATGTGGTGTATCACATTTATACATTGCTTGTGTTGAATCACCCTTGCATTCCTGGAATAAATTCCACTTGATCATAGTGAATGATCAATGTGCTTTTGAATTTGGTTTTCTAGTGTTTCGTTAGGATTTTGCATCTATGTTCATCACAGATATTATCCTGAAATTCTGTTCTTTCATAGTGTCTTGTCTGGCTTTGATATCAGCCCTCATAACATGATTTTAGAAATATCCCCCATCTTCCATTTTTGAAAGAGCTTGAGAATGAATAATATTCATTCTTTGTAAAATGTTTGGTTGAATTCAGCAATGAAACAATCAGGTCCTGGGCTTTTCTTTATGGGAGACCTTTTGTTATTGACTGAGTCTCCTTACTCATTATTGATCTGTTCAGATTTTCTATTTCTTCATGATTTACTCTTGGTAGATTGTACATGCTTAGAAATGTATCCATTTCTCCTAGGTTGTCCAATTTTTTGACCCTTAATTTATAATATTCTCTTATGGTCCTTTTTCTGTGGGATCATTTATAATGTCTCATTTTATATTTCAAATTTTATTTATTTGAGTCTTCCTTTTATTCTTAGTTTACCTTCTCTTTTCAAAAAAAAAAAAAAAAACTGATTCAGTGTTGACCTTCCTATTGTTTTTCTAGGTTTCTATTTTATTTATTTTAGCTCTGATCTATATTATTATTATTCTCTTCTTTCTACAAAATGTGGGCTTAATTTGTTCTTCTTTTTGTAATCCTTTGGTGTATAATGTTAGGTCATTTATTTGAGATCTCTTTTCTTTTTTATGTAGACATTTTTTGCTGTGAACTTCTCTCTTGTAACTGCTTTTTCTGCATTTTATAAATTTTATTACATTGTGTTTTCATTTTTCTTTGTCTCAACAAGTTTTTAAATTTCTCTTTTAATTTCTGCTTTGGCCCATTGGTTGTTCAGGAACATGTTGTTTAACTTCCACATATTTGTAAGTTTTTTTTTTTTTAATTTCCCTTTTTATTGATTTCTAGTTTTACACCATTTTGGTCAAAAGAGATACTCGATATGATTTCAGTCTTCTTAAAATTTTAAAACTTGTTTTATGGTCTAACATTGGTATATCCTGGAAAATGTTCTGTGAGCACTTGAGAAGAACATGTACTCTGCTGTAGTTGAATGGAATGTTCTCATAGAAGTGGTTTAACAGCTCCATTTTTAAGAGATGATATTTCCTACAAATTTTGTAAAAAGATATTTACATAGTGGTATTTTACTACATCTGCCATAAACCTGGACTGGCTATTTTACATAAGAACTTAATTGATTTGCTATGTATGATAGTCTTGAATAAACTGCATATATGTAACAATAGTAATAACTTGTGAATAATACCTTTTAATATGAACATTCTGGAATGCTTCTCTCTCTCCCTTCTCCATCAATCCAGTTGTTTTATAATGCTCACATTTTTAGAAGGCAATCTTTTCTATGAATTTAATACAAAATGTACTGTGAAAGAAACAAGTAGGCTAGGCACAGAGGCTCATCCCTGTAATCCCAGGACTTTAGGAGGCTGAGGCAAGCAGATCATTCGAGGTCAGGAGTTCGAAACAAGCCTGACCAACATGGTGAAATCCCCGTCTTTACTAAAAATATAAAAATTAGCCAGGCGTGGTGGCACACACCTGTATTCCCAGCTACTCGGGAGGCTGAGGCAGAAGAATTTCTTGAGCCTGAGAGGTAGAAGTTGCAGTGAGCTGAGATCACGCCACTGCACTCCAGCCTGGGTGACGGAGTGAGACTCCATCTCAAAAAAATATATATATAATATATATATATGTGTGTGTGTGTGTGTGTGTATTATATATATTTGACATTTATTAAAGAATGGTGTGGCAGATTTTATTTGTGAGGAGTGGGGAGGCCGCTCTAATATTTAGTAGGGGAGAAAGATTAGGCTGAATTCTAAGTACAAAAAGGACAAGTGGAAATTAATAGCTAAGAAGCAGAGGTGTAGATTTTTGGATGGGAAATTACTAAAAGGAAGGAAATATCAGAAGAAAAGGGGATTCTGGCTAAACTGACTTGACAGAATTTTTGCTGAAGGCAGGACAGGGTGGTAAAATATTGAGTGTGGAAGATAAAGAATTTGATTAGATATCAAGCATGAGGGGTTTTTGCCAAACTAACTCATCAGGCTTCTTGCTAAAACTGGAGTAAATAGTACACTAATAGAGCCCAAGTTTCAAAGTAGTGAGAAAGGACTCAGAGGAGCCCGATTCAAGTTGGGTCAAAAGAAAGTCTTTGCCAATCCTTGTTTTCCCATTCTCCTTTTTATATGTTGGAAAACTGTAGAACATCTAAAGACAAGACCTTGTGAAATCAGGACTCATCTTTCCATTACATACACTGTGTGTGCACAGCAAAAACGAACAAAATGCGCAGACGCATGGGGCGATAATCTTATTTAACTATAAAAACAGTGACAAATAATGCTTTGCACTGTGTATTCCCCCCTGTTCTCCTGAAAGCAGTGCACAAAGTGTAAACTGCTCGGGGAAATGGTTTGGCCATTTAACTTAAACATAGCATTATCAGTATTTCAAAGAATTTTAATAAAAAGATATTTACCAAATGCATTAGCTTACTTTTAACATAGCACTTCAGAATGTCTGGAAAGACTAGCTATTTCAAGAAAGGTACTTAGCATCAACTATATAAACAGTAGTGAAGAATAACATGCACTTCAGAACAACGATTATGATATAAATTTGACTTTTAAATATGAGTAGTGTGGCATAGTGCCTTTCTTCCTTTTCATGGTAGGAGATTCTGATGATTCTTTTGTTTTGATTTGTGCTTCTGTATGATATTGGGATATATGTTTTCTTCTCTGCCATTTATAATTATATACATTTGCATGAACGTGGGTATTATGTTAGCTTTTAGCTCCCTCATATATGAATTGAATATGTTAGACATACTTTCTTCTCAACACACCAATTATGGATGAAAAATTTCTTCAATTTTCTAATCAGCCTCTTCACAGTTCTTCGCTCCATCTCCTCTTCTCTCTAACCCATTGATCAAATGTGGAGATGTCACTTCTGGAGACGGTCTAACAATTCCATTTCCAAAAGTCGTTCCCAGAAGGCATTTCTTTATGACTTTATTTTATTTTTTTCACAAAAGGTCATTTACAAGTCATGTGATTTTAACTCTGCCTTATTTTATGTTGACACATTCTTTAAGGCTTAAATGTGGAAAAATAAGTTGCATATTTAAAGGTGGGACTTTAAAAAAAAGTTGAGAGCAGCCTTCCCTCCAACCCCATATTATGTACACAGGCCTTCTATGAAAAGCAGTAAATCTCCCCAAATGGTGGCTCATCCTTCCTATTGGTCAAATATGGCCCATTATTCTTTCTACCCTGTCTTCTAATATCAAGGTAGGGTAGAAGGAAGACCAGCTGCCTGCGCATCATTTCCCCACTGCCATCTTGTAGGGCTCTGCTCCTTTGCCCATCACCACTGGGACTAGGTGGTTTCTCATTCATGTGGAACACAGTGGTAACCCCTGGTTCCCAGATCTGCACAGCCCCTAGCCTGAGATAACTGAGCTCACATACATACTGATCTGCCTGCTTTCAGGTGGCTTTCACTCTTCTTGTCCAGCCACGTCAACACCATCAGGCCTCAAGAACGGTTGTAGTGGCTGCTGAGACAGAGGTGGTCATGGAGAGCTTCAGGTGTCCCACAGGATGTGAGCCACATCACTCTGGTCTCCAGCTCACCTGCTGACTAGGTAAGAGGTATGGATTTGTGCTCCTCCTTACAAGCTTTCTGATAGAATTTTTCTTCCTTCTAAGTAAACATATTAGGCATGCAAATATTCAGTTAGGTTCTCCAAATAATAGACATTAAAATCAAACTTGACTTCAAGCCTAAACCTTTCTAGATTTCTTGTCTGCTAATTCGCAATCTTTCATTAATAAGGCTGAAGAAAGTGCTTACAATAGTGAGGTGAATCTCACTAGAATTATTTGCATAAGAAAATACATATCAGGAAAATATGATGAAATATTTTTAAGCTTGAACCTAATAGACTTTTGATATTTTGTAAAGTAAAACATAGTGACCCTACAAAATGTGTGATATGATTGGGCGCAGTGGCTCATGCCTGTAATCCCAGCACTTTGGGAGGCCAAGGTGGGTTGATCACGAGGTCAGGAGATCAAGACCATCCCGGCTAACACGGTGAAACCCCATCTCTACTAAAAAATGCAAAAAATTAGCCGGGTGACTTAATTTATTCATGGTTCTAGCTTAAACCAAGTTTAAATGGCACATAGATTAAGGTGTCTGATTAATGTATCTGAGAGGCTAGATGTTGGCGAGTCTAAGGTACAGTCCTTAAAGATTCATCATTAAGATTTTTGAAAATATGGAGTATATGAGGGTCATTTAAATAATCTATAAATTTGTCTTTAACAGTGAAGCAGCATCAATGCTTCTGTCAACCAGCTTTGATTATTCCAAAGAACTTAGAAGTGCAAAGAGGAGTCAGTCTATAAATAAAACCTAAGCTGCCACCTTAATAGTAAACTCTTATTTATTGACAGCTTATATTTATTGCATTACAATGGAATACCACGATGACAATACTAGGGTGAAATAGAGATGAGCAGTTCTTTTTGTCCTAAGGCTAGAATTTGGAAAGTGCTATGATGGGATAAGTATCAGCTACAGATATTATGGCAGTGGTGGCCCGTCTAGAGCAGCTGCTGCCATGATGCTGGCTGCAGCTGGGGAGGTGCAGCCAGCATCATGAGGTGGGAACCCTGCCCCCTTCTGAGTTCATGGGCAGGAGTCCCGCACTTCATGGTGCAGCTGCAGCCACCCAGCCATGGCTGAGGACCTGGGCATCACTCTGCTCTTGGGGGCCCAGGAAGCCTCTTGCCCATGTGGGCTTAGGGGCCCAGGAAGCCTCTTGCCCCTGAAGGCTTGAAAGTGCCTGCTCCCACTCCCTACTCCTGCTCAAATTTTGGAGCAAAATTGAAGCTGATCCCTGGTGCGATTACAACCCAGTCAGGTGTGCATGCACTCAGGGTGGCACTGACACACCAGCCCCCTGCCACCTTGGCCCCCTCTGGATTTTGGGTAACAATGAGCACAGGAGGGAAGACAAGGGTGGCTCCACGTGGGCCTGCAGGCACCCCTCCGCATGAACAGCCTGGGTACTATGGACAACATGACTGATGGTGGCAAGAGGCAGGCAGGCTCCTGGGCAGAAAAGGGCAGGTCCTTGGTGAAGCCCCACCTTCAAGCCAGGGATGGCCTGAAGCCTAGAGCCTGGGCTGCCAGGTCTGTGAACCGAAGTGAGAACTTATAGTGCTTTTCCAGGCCCATCCATGGCTGCACATGGACAGATCAGCATGGACTTCATCCCTTCTGAAGCCCCTAAAAACCCTGGAGTCAGCTGCAACTTGGGGATATGACCTGCCTGTGGGAAGGAGCTACCCACTCTGGGTCTCCTCTTGGCTGTGAGCTGCACACTTGTAGGGATGACCTGCCTTTGGAAAGGAGCTGTCCTTTTTATGTCTCCTGAGAACTGTTCAACGGCTCAGTGAAGCTCCTTTCTACCTTGCTCACCCTCCAGTTGTCCATGTACTTTGTTCTTCCTGGACACAGGACAAAAACTCAGGACCTGCCAAATGGCAGGACTAAAAGAGCTGTAACACAAACATGGCTGAAACATGCCCCCCACCACATCCTGCTCACCACATCGTAGGCAATGGGGACAGATGAGTTGTGGCCTTTCAGGGAGCACAGACCTAGGGGATCACTGAGCCAGGACTGTGACACCCTCTGTGGAGTTCTGTGGTTCTTGACATCTCCAAGCTTCTGAGTGCTACTGCATTTCCCTTGTCCAGATATGGTTACCTGCAGCAGAAGCTGTATGCAGCACATCTGGTCCAGCTGCAGCCTTGCACAGAGCCGTCACTGGTGTTGGCATCTGGAGCTGTCTGCCCCCTACAGCAGCCAGCCTGTCTGCTGTGCACAATGGCTTGGTCCCATGCTCACTCATTTGCACACCTCTCACCACTCTGTGCCTGGCTCACCCTTGGCAGGTGTGAGATCTGGGCTGGTAACAAGATGTGAGCACAGACTGCTGGACCGAGTGGGTGGAACAAGCCCAGTGGGCACGAACAATACTTAGGCAGAAGGTGCCACCAGCCACAGAGGTTTCCGGCTGGTGAAGTGACACCTCAAGGATCCTGTGAAACAGAGAAACAGCAGTCAAATCTCACTGGGAACATAAGGAATGCTTCAATGAGTGACACTTGCCAGAGTTAGATTTTAAGAAGCATAGGAGATGGTTAGACGGAGAGGGAGTAATTTCCTGGCAAAGAGTGCTAGCAGTATATGAAAAGTAGGAGAATAGGAAACAATTCTAGAAACAGTAGGTTGTGCTGAGAGGGGGAATACAAGGATCTATACTGTGAGTCACCTAAAAATGGGATAATTTCCCTATTAACCAAGTATGAAATAGATTCACTTTGAAATGACAGAGATGTCTTCATTAAATGAGAAAGTAAAAGCTTCATTTTGGTAAAATGAAGCCTCCTCAGTTTGAGGCACTGCAGAAAGGAGAACAGTCTCAAGCACAAGCTCTGGATGTCAAAAACATTAGGGTGGTAGACATACATCAGGGCTCTCCTGTCACCAGGGCTGTGCAGTCCACATTCCAGCTTCCATTTAAAATAGGGTTTCTAGAGAGGGATCATGGTGGATGGGAAACAGGACTAGATTGCAGCTCCAACTCAGATGGACAGAGCAGTGTGTGAAGGCTTGCATAGTGAATTTTTGCTTCAGAATGATGGCAGGAATAAATCAGGAAACCTGAGAGGACCTACAGACCCTCTGAGGGAAGCAAATTGCTCTTGCAGGGCCCAGGAGACAACACAAATACTGTGAATGTCCAAACTGTGGAAGGGGGAAAGGGAGGTCATCTGTCCCTGACATATGTCCCTACTGGGGAGACCGAAGGTCTAGATTACAGGAGACTATTCTGACTTTACCTGGAGCTGGGTCAATTTAGAGAGCTGAGCAAAATATAGGGATAGAGGAAGTAGTGGAAAAAAGCCTTGTGAGCTCGCTGGGTTCCCTGGCAACCCATTTCTGCCTGGCCTCACAAGGGTCCTTCAGGAGGGTGGCCAGAGGCACTGGGAAAAGGTCACAGGGAGAAGGAAACCTTGAGCTGAACTTTGAACTGATCCAGAAGTCTCCAGGCCAGAACCTGGGGCATGAATCTGATGTGCAGAGTCCACAGGCAGGGAAGAAGAAAGAAAAGCCATACTTGCTTTCACAGCTGAAAGGTGGGTAGCCTGGGGCAAGTTCTCAGTCCTGCTCACTCACCACCTGGAAACAGAATCAGTACTGTTGGTGAGGATGTCATGAGAGTGAGACGAGCCCTTCGGATGTGTGGGAGCTGGGTGAGGCCCGTGACTGCAGGCTTTCCCGTACTTCTCTGACAACCTGCATGACATAGCAAAGACAGCCATAATCCTCCGAGGAACATAATTCTATTTACCTAGGATCCTCACCCCCATCCTCCACAGCAGCTGCAGCTGCAGCAAGACCTGCCCAAAAAGAGTCTGAGCTCAGACACGCCTAACTCTGTCCCCACCCAATGGTCCTTCCCTACCCACCCTGGAAACTAAAGACAAAGGGCATATACTCTTGAGAATTGTAGGGCCCCACCCACCATGTGTTGCTCCCCATGTTACCACAACTGATGCTTTCTGGAAAGTGCCACCTCCTAGCAGGAGGCCAACCAGCACAAAAATAGTGCATTAAATCACCAAAGCTAAGAACCTTTATAGAGTCCATTTCACCCCCCTGCCACCTCCATTGGAACAGGTGCTGGTATCCATGACTGAGAGACCCATGGACAGTTCACATCACAGGACTCTGTGCAGACAACCTCTAGTACCAGTCTGGAGCCTGGTGGACTTGCTGGGTGATTAGATGCAGAAGAGAGATACCAAACGCAACAGCTCAGCTCTCGGAAGCTACATCCATAGGAAAAGGAGGAGAGTATTACATCAAGGGAACACCCTGTGGGAAAAAATAATCTGAAGAACAACCTTCAGCCCTAGACCTTCTCTCTGACAGAGCCAACCCAAATAAGAAGGAACCAGAACACCAAGTCTGGTAATATGACAAAACAAGGTTCATTAACACCCCCCAAAAATCACACTAGCTCAACAACAATGGATTGAAACCAAGAAGAAATCCCTGATTTACCTGAAAAAAAAAATTCACGAGGTTAGTTATTAAGCTAAT
Organism: Rhinopithecus bieti; assembly: GCF_001698545.2. Taxonomy (NCBI): domain Eukaryota; kingdom Metazoa; phylum Chordata; class Mammalia; order Primates; family Cercopithecidae; genus Rhinopithecus; species Rhinopithecus bieti. The sequence continues at coordinate 539,373 of NW_016806431.1, forward strand.
CAGGGAGACACCAGAGAAAGGCAAAGCCCAATGTAAGGAAGCACAAAAAATGCTACAAGAAGTGAAGGGACAAATATTCAAGGATATAGATAACATAAATCAAAAAAAAATCAAAACTCCAGGAAACAATGGACACACTTATAGAAATACAAAATGCTCAGGAAAGTCACAGCAATAGAATTGAAAAAGTAGAAGAAAGAAATTCAGAGCTCAAAGACAATGTCTTCAAATTAACCCAATCCAACAAAGATAAAGAAAAAAGAATAAAAATATATGAATAAATCTCTAATAAATCTGGGATTATGTTAGACAACCAAACCTAAGAATGATCAGCATTACTAGGGAAGAAGAGAAATCTAAAAGTTTGGAAAACATATTTAGAGGATTAACCAAGCAAAACTGCCCTTGCCTTGCAAGAGACCTAGACATCCAAATACTTGAAGGACATAAAAACACCTGGGAAATTCGTCACAAAAAGTCTTTGCCTAGGCACAATGTCAACAGGTTATCTGAAGTTAAGATGAAAGAAAAATCTTAAGAGCTATGAGACAAAAGTGCCAGGTAACCTATAAAGGAAAACTTACCAGATTAACAGCATATTTCTCAGTAGAAATCTTACAGGCTAGAAGGGATTGAGGCCCTATCTTCACTCTCCACAAACAAAACAATTACAAGCCAAGAATTTTGTACCCAGCAATGCTAAGATTCATGTATGAAGGAAAGATACAGTCTTCTTCAGATTAACAAATGATGAGAGAATTTGCCACTACAAGCCACCACTGTAAGAACTGCTAAAAATTCCTGGGCAAGATGGCCTAATAGGAATAGCTCTGGTCTGCAGCTCCTAGCGAGATCAATGTAGAAGGTGGGTGCTTTCTGCATTTCCAACGGAGGTACCAGGCTCATCTCACTGGGACTGCTTAGACAGTGGGTACAGCCCACTGAGGGCAAGCAGAAGCAGGGTGGGGCATCACCTCACTGGTGAAGTGTAAGGGGTTGGGGAACTCCCTCCTCTAGTCAAGGGAAGCTGTGAGGGACTGTGCACTCTGGCCCAGATACTATGCTTTTCCAATAGTCTTTGCAACCCTCAAACAGGAGATTCCCTCAGGTACCTACACCACCAGGGCCTTGGGTTTCAAGCACAAAACTGGTTGACCATTTGGGCAGACACCAAGATAGCTGCAGGAGATTTTTTTCATGTCCCAGTGGCACCTGGAACACCAATGAGACAGAACTGTTTACTCTCCTGGAAAGGGGGCTGAAGCCAGGTAGCCAAGTGGTCTAGCTCAGTGGATCCCACCCCAATGGAGCCCTTCAAGCTAAGATCCACTGGCTTGAAACTCTCACAGCCAGCACAGCAGTCTGAAGTCAACCTGAGATGCTCAAGCTTGGTGGCATGTGGGACATTGGCCATCACCAAGGCTTGAGTAGGTGGATTTCACCTCACAATGTAAACAAAGCTGCCAGAAAAGTTCAAACTGGGTGGAGCCCACTGCAGCTACATAGCCACTGTAGCCAGAGTGCCTCTCTTGATTCCTCCTATCTGGGCAAGGCATCTCTGAAAGAAAGGCAGCAGCCCCAGTCAGGAGCTTATAGATAAACTCCCATCTCCCTGGCATGGAGCAACTGGAGGAAGGGGTGACTGTGGGCTCAGCATCAGCAGACTTAAACGTTCCTGCCTGCCAGCTCTGGAGAGAGCAGCGAATCTCCCAGCACAATGCTAGAGCCCTGCTAAGGGACAGATGGCCTCAAGTGGGTCCCTCACCCCCATACCTCCTGATGGGAAGACATCTCCCAGTAGGGGTCAATAGACACCTCATAGAGGAGAGCTCTGGCTGGCATCTGATGGGTGCCCCTCTGGGATACAGCTTCCAGAGGAAGGAACGGGCAGCAACCTTTGCTGTTCTGCAGCCTCCGATGGTGACACCCAGGCAAACAGGGCCTGGAGTGGACCTCCAGCAAACTCCAACAGACCTGCAGCAGAGGGACCTGACTGTGAGAAGGAAAAATAAACAGAAAGAAATAGCAAAACAGAATCAAAAGGATGTCCACCCATAAGCCACATCCGAAGTTCACCAACATCAGAGAACAAAGGTAGATAAATCTAAGAAGAGGAGGAAAAACCAGCATAAAAAGGTTGAAAATTAAAAAAACCAGAATGCCTCTTCTCTTCCAAAGGATCACAACTCCTCACCCACAAGTGAACAAAACTGGATGGAGAATGAGTTTGATGAATTGACAGAAGTAGGCTTCAGAAAGTGGGTAATAACAAACTTCTCTGAGCTAAAGGAGCATGTTCTAACCCAGTGAAAGGAAGTTAAGACTTGAAAAAAGGTTAGAGGGATTGCTAACTAGGATAACCAGAGAAGAACATAAATTACATGATGGAGCTGAAAAAAACATCATGAGAACCTAATGAAGCATACAAAAGTATCAATAGCCGAATCAACCAAGCAGAAGAAAGGGTATCAGAGATTGAAGATCAACTTAATGAAATAAAGTTTGAAGACAAGATTAGAGAAAAAAGAATAAAAAGGAATGAACAAAGCCTCCAAAAAATATAAAACTATGTGAAAAGACAAAACTTACATTTGTTTGGTGTACCTGAAAGTGATGGGGAGAATGGTATCAAGTTGTAAAACCCTCTTCAGGATATTATCCAGGAAAAGTTCCCCATTTGCTAGCAGGACTGGCCAACATTCAAATTCAGGAAATATAGGGAACACCACAAAGATACTCCTTGAGAAGAGCAACCTCAAGACACATAATTATCAGATTCACCAACGATGAAATGAGAGAAAAAATGTTAAGGGCAGCCGGAGAGAAAGGTCAGGTTACCTACAAAGGGAAGGCCATTAGACTAACCACAGATCTCTCTACAGAAACCCTAGAAACCAGAAGAGAGTGGGGCCCAATATTCAACAATCTTAAGGAAAAGAATTTTCAACCCAGAATTTCATATCATGCCAAACTAAGCTTCATAATTGAAGGAGAAATAAAATTCTTTAAAGACAAGCAAATGCTGAGAGATTTTGTCACCACCAGGCCTGCTTTAAAAGAATTCCTGAAGGAAGCACTAAATATGGAAAGGAAAAAGCGGTACCAGTCACTGAAAAAACATACCAAATTGTAAAGACCATCAACACTATGAAGAAACTGCACGAATTAACAGGCAAAATAACCAGCTAGCATCATAATGACAGGATCAAATTCACACATAACAATATTAACCTTAAATTTAAATGGGCTAAATGCCCCAATTAAAAGACACAGACTGGCAAATTAGATAAAGAGTAAAGACCCATCAGTGTACTGTATTCAGGAGACCCATCTCAAGTGCAAAGACACACATAGGCTCCAATTGAAGAGATGGAGGAATACTTACTAAGCAAATGGAAAGCAAAACAAACAAACAAACAAAAAAACAAGCAAAAAAAAAAAAAAAAAAAAAAAAACAAAAGACAACCTCAGGTGTTGCAATCCTAGCCTCTGATAAAACAGACTTTAAACCAACAAAGATAAAAAAAGACAAAGAAGGGCATTACATAATGGTAAAGGGATCAGTGCAACAAGAAGAGCTAACTATCGTAAATATATATATATATACCCAATACAGGAGCACTCAGATTCATAAAGCAAGTTCTTAGAGACCTACGAAAAGACTTAGAGATACCCACACGATAATAGTGGGAAACTTTAACACCCCACTGTCAATATTAGACAGATCAATGAGACAGAAAATTAACAAGGATATTCAGGACTTGAACTCAGCTCTGGACCAAGCAGACTTAACAGACATCTGCAGGACTCTCCACCCCAAATCAACAGAATATAAATTCTTCTCAGCACCACAGTGCACTTCTTCTAAAACTGAGCACATAATTGGAAGTAAAACACTCCTCAACAAATGCAAAAGAACAGAAATCATAACAGTCTCTCAGACCACATTGCAATCAAATTGGAACTCAGGATTAAGAAACTCATGAAAAACCACACAACTACACAGAAACTGAACAAACTGCTCCTGAATGACTATGGAGTAAATAACAAAATGAAGGCAAAAATAAAAAAGTTCTTTAAAACCAATGAGAACAAAGACACAACATACCAAAATCTCTGGAACACAGCCAACGTCGTGCTTAGAGGGAAATTTACAGCACTAAATGCCCACAGGAGAAAGCGGGAAAGATCTAAAATAGACACCCTAACATCACAATTAAAAGAACTAGAGAAGCAAGAGTAAACAAATTTAAAAGCTAGCGGAAGGCAAGAAATAACTAAGATCAGAGCAGAACAGAAAGAGGTAGAGACATGAAAATCCCTTCAAAAAATCAGGGAATCCAGGAGCTGGTTTTTTGAAAAGATTAACAAAACGGATAGATTGCTAGCTTGATTAATAAAGGAGAAAATAGAGAAGAATCAAACAGACACAATAAAAATCATAAAGGGGAGATCACCACTGATCACACAGAAATACAAACTACCATCAGAGAATACTATGAACACCTCTACACAAATAAACTAAAAAATCTAGAAGAAATTGGTAAATTCCTAGACACATACAGATTTCCAAGGCTAAACCAGGAAGAAGTCGAATCCCTGAATAGAACAATAACAGTTTCTGAAATCGAGGCAGTAATTAATAGCCTACCAACTAAAAAATGCCCAGGACAAGATGAATTTACAGCTGAATTCTATGAGAGGTAGAAAGAGGAGTTGGTACCATCTTCTGAAACTATTCCAAGCAATTGAAAAAGAGGGACTCCTCCCTAACTCATTTTATGAAGCCAGCATTATCCTGATACCAAAACCTGTCAGAGACAACAAAATAAGAAAATTTCAGGCCAATATCCCTGAGGAGCATTGATGTGAAAAAATCCTTGATAAATACTGGCAAACTGAGTCCATCAGCACATCAAAATCTTACCCACCACAATCAAGTAGGCTTCATCCCTGGGATGCAAGGCTGGTTTAACATATGCAAATCAGTAAACATAATCCATTACCTAAACAGAACAAATAAAAAAAAAAACATGATTATCTCAATAGATGCAGAAAGGCCTTTGATAAAGTTCAACACACCTATTGAGGCTAAAAACTCTCAATAAACTAGGTATTGATGGAACATATTTCCAAACAATAAGAGCTATTTATGACAAACCCATAGCCAATATCATAGTGAATGGGCAAAAGCTGGAAACATTCCCTTTGAAAATCAGCACAAGACAAGGATGCCCTCTCTCACTCCTATTCATCATATTATTAGAAGTTCTGGCCAGGGCAATCAGGCAAGATAAGGAAATAAAGCGTATTTAAATAGAAAGAGAGGAAGTCAAAATGCCTCTGTCGGCAGATGACACGATTGTATATTTAGAAAACTTCATCTTCTCAGCCCCAAATCTGTTTAAGCTGATAAGCAAGTTCAGCAAAGTCTCAGGATGCAAAGTCAATGTGCAAAATCACAAGCATTCCTAAACACCAATAATATACAAACAGAGAGTCAAATCATGAGCAAACTCCCATTCACAATTGCTACAAAGAGAATAAAATACCTAGGAATAAAACTTACAAGCATGTGAAGGACCTCTTCAAGGGGAACTATAAACCACTGATCAAGGAACTAAGAAAAGACACAAACAAATGGAAAAATGTCCCATGCTCATAGATAGGAAGAATCAATATTGTGAACATGGACATACTGCCCAAAGGAATTTATAGATTCAATGCTATATCCATCAAACTACCACTGACTTTCTTCACAGAATTAGAAAAAATACTTTAAATTTCATATTGAATCTAAAACGAGCTTCTATAGCGAAGACAATTCTAAGCAAAAAGAACAAAGCTGGCAGCGTTATGCTACCTGACTTCAAACTATACTATAAGGCTACAGTAACCAAAACAGCATGATACTGGTACCAAAACAGATATCTAGACCAATGGAACAGAGCAGAGCCTCAGAAATAATGCCACACATCTACAATCATGGGATCTTTGACAAACCTGACAAAAACAAGCAATGGGGAAACAATTCCCTATTTAATAAATGGTATTGGGAAACTGACCAGCCATATGCAGAAAACTGAAACTGGATCCCTTCCTTACATGCTTTACAAAAATAACTCAAGAGGAATTAAAGAATTAAATGTAAGACCTAAAGGCATTAACATCCTAGAAGAAAACCTAGGCAATGCCATTCAGGACATAGGCATTGGCAAAGACTTCATGACTAAAACACCAAAAGCAATGGCAACAAAAGCCAAAATTGACAAATGAAACCTAATTAAAGAGCTCCTGCACAGCAAAATAAACTATTGTCAGAGTGAACAGACAACCTTACAGAATGGGAGAAATTTTTTGCAATCTATTCATCTGACAAAGGACAAATAATATTCAGAATCTACAAAGAACTTAAACAAACTTACAAGAAAGAAACAACCCCATCAAAAAGTGGATGAAGGATGTGAACAGACACTTCTCAAAAGAAGACATTTATGCAGCCAACAAACATCTTAAAAAATGCTCATCATCACTGGTCATTAGAGAAATGCAAATCAAAACCACAATGAGATACCATCTCATGCCAGTCAGAATGGCAATCATTAAAAAGTCAGGAAACAACAGATGCTGGAGAGGATGTGGAAAGATAGAAACATTTTTACACTGTTGGTGGGAGGGTAAATTAGTTAAACCATTGTGAAAGACAGTGTGGTGATTCCTCAAGGATCTAGAACCAGAAATACCATTTGACCCAGTATTCTTAGTACTGGGTATATACCCAAAAGGATTATAAATCCACATGTATGTTTATTGTGGCACTATTCACAATAGCAAAGACTTGGAACCAACCCAAATGTCCTTCAGTGATAGACTGGATAAAGAAAATGTGGCACATATACATCATGGAATACTATATAGCCAAAGAAAAGGATAAGTTCATGTCCTTTGGAGGAACATGGATGAAGCTGGAAACTATTTTCAGCAAACTAACACAGGAAGAGAAAACTGAACACTGCATATTCTCATTCATAGTGGGAGTTTAACAACGAGAACAAAGGGACACAGGGAGGGGAACATCACACACCAGGGCTTATCAGGGGGTGGGGGACTAGGGGAAGGGATAGCATTAGGAGAAATACCTAATGCAGGTGACAGATTGATGGGTGCAGCAAACCACCACAGCACGTGTATACCTATGTAACAAAACTGCACATTCTGCACATGAATCCCAGAACTTAAAGTATTTAAAAAAAAAAAAAAAAAAAAAAAAAGCAACTGCTAAAAGGAGCCCTAAACATTGAAACAAATCCTGGAAAAGTATCAAAAGAGAATGTCTTTAAAGCATAAATCTAACAGGGTCTATAAAGCAAAAATACAACTTAAAAAACAAAACAAAAACCAAGGTACAAATAGCACGATGAATGGAATTGTACCTCACATCTCAAAACTAACATTGAATTTAAATTGCCTCAATGCTCCACTTAAAAGATACAGGATTGCAGAATGGATAAGAATTCACCCAACCCACTATCTGCTGCCTTCAAGAGACATATCTAACACGTAAGGACTCACATAAACTTAAGGTAAAGACGTGGAAAAAGACATTTCATGCAAATAGACACCAAAAGTGAGCAGGAGTTGCTATTCTTATATCAGACAAAACAAACTTCAAAGCAACAGCTGTTAAAAAAGACAGAGGGGAACGTTCTATAATGATAAATGGCCCTGTCCAAAAGGAAAATATCACAATCCTAAACATATAGACATCTTACACTGGAGCTCCCAAATTCATAAAACAGTTACTAATAGACCTAAGAAGTGAGGTAGACAGCAACACAGTAATAGTGGGGGACTTTAATACTCCACTTATAGCACTGGACAGGTCATCAATAAAGAAAGTCAAAAAAGAAACAATGAATTTAAACTATACCCTGGGACAAATGGACATTATGTGTGTGTATATATATATTTATATGTATATAATATATGTATTTTATATTATTATATATATTATAAATAT
>NW_016806431.1:550660-584903 GCF_001698545.2 Rhinopithecus bieti
AAATTATAAATATATATATACACACACACACAGACACACACACACACATACACAGAATGTTCCATCCAACAACAACAGAATATACCTTCTCTTCAACAGTGCATGGAACTTTTTCCAAGGTAGACCATATGGTAGGCCACAAAATGGGCATCAATAATTTATGAAAATTGAAATTATATCAAGCACTCTCTCAGATCACAGTGGAATAAAACTGGAAATTAACTCCAAAAGTAGCCTTCAAAGCCATGCAAATACATGAAAGTTAAATAACTGGCTCCTGAATGACCATTGGGTCAAAAATAAAATCAGGATGGAAATTAAAAATTTTTTTGAACTGAATGACAATAGTGACACAGCCTATCAAAACCTCTGGAATACAGCAAAGGCACTGCTAAGAGGAAAGTTTATAGCCATAAACACCTACATCAAAAAGTCAGAAAGAGCACAAACAGACAATCTAAGGTCACACCTCAAGCAAATAGAGAAACAAGAACAAACCAAAACCCAACCCAGCAGAAGAAAGAAAATAACTGAGATCAGAACAGAGCACAGCTAAATGAAATTGAAACAAATAAACAAACACAAACAATACAAAAGATAAACAAAAAGCTGGGTCTTTGAAAAGATCAATAAAATTGATAGGTCATTAGCAAGATTAACCAAGAAAAGAAGAGAGAAAATCCAAATAAGCTCAATAAGAAATGAAATGGGAGATACTACAATTGATACCATAGAAATACAAAAGATTATCCAAGGGTACTATAAACACCTTTATGCACATAAACTAGAAGACCTAGAAGAGATGGATAAATTCCTGGAAAGATACAACCTTCATAGCTTGAATCAGAAAGAACAGACCAATAACAAGAAGCAAGATTGAAATGGTAAAAATTACAAATAAAATAAGTCCAGGAGCAGATGAATTCATAGCAGAACTCTATCAGACATTCAAAGAAGAATTGGTGCCAAACCTACTGACAGTATTCTACAAGATAAAGACTGAACCCTCCCTAATTCATCCTACGAAGGCAGTATTACCGTAATATGAAAACCAGGAAAGGACATAACAAAAAAGAAGACTACAAACCAATGTCCCTGATGAACATAGATGCTGAAATCCTTAACAAAATACTAGCTGAATGAATCCAACAATGTATCAAAAAGGATAATCTACCGTGATCAAGTTGGTTTCATACCAGGGATGCAGGAGTGGTTTAACATATGCAGGTGAATAAATGTGATACACCACATAAAAAGAATTAAAAATGAAAATCACATGATCATCTCAATAGAGGCAGAAAAAGGATTAGACAAAATTCAGCATTCCTTTATGATTAAAACTCTCAGCAAAATTAGCATTCAAGGATACACTTCAATGTAATAAAAGTCATCTATAACAAACCAACTGCTAATATAATGCTGAATGGGGAAAAGTTGAAAGCATTTCCCCTGAGAACTAGAATAAGACAAGGATGCCCACTCTCACCACTTCTCTTTAACATAGTACTGGAAGTCAGCCAGAGCAATCAGACAAGAGAAAGAAATAAAGGGCATCCAGATTGGCAAAAATAAGTAAAACTTTCGCTGTTTGCTGATGACATGATTGTTTACTTAGAAAACCCTAAAGACTCCTCCAAAAAGCCATGAGAACTGATAAATGAATTCAGCAAACAAATTTGTACACAGATCAGTAGCTCTGCTGTACACCAACAGCAACCAAGCTGAGAATCAAATTAAGAGCTCAACTCCCCTTTTACAATAGCTACAAAAAATAAAATACTTAACAATGTACTTAACCAAGGAGGTGAGAGATCTGTACAGAAAAACTATGGAACACTGCTTAAAGAAATGGTAGATGACACAAACAGATGGAAGCTTACCTCATCATGATGGATGGGTAGAATCAATATTGTGAAAATGACCATACTCACAAAAGCAATCTACAAATTCAATGCAATCCCCATCAAAATACTGAGATAATTCTTCACAGAATTAGAAAAAGCAATTCTAAAATTCATATGGAACCCAAAACGAGCCTGTGTAGCCAAAGCAAGACTAAGCAAAAAGAATAAATCTGGAGGCATCACATTATTTGCTTTTAAACTACCCTGTAAGGCCATAGTCACCAAAACAGCATGGTACTGATACACAAATAGATGCATAGACCAATGGAACAGAATAGAGAACCCAGAAGTAAACCCAAATACTCACAGCCAACTGATTTTCAACAAAGCAAACAAAAACATAAAGTGTGGAAAGGACATTCTATTCAACAAATGATGCTGGGATAATTGGCTAGCCACATGTAGGAGAATAAAACTGGATCCTCGTCTCTAACCTTATACACAAATAAACTCAAGATGGATTAAGGACTTAAATCAAAGACCTGAAACTATAAAAGTTCTGTAAGATAACACTGGAAAAACCCTTCTAGACATTGTCTTAGGCAAGGATTTAATGGCCAAGAACCCAAAAGCAAATGCAATGAAAACAAAGATAAATAGCTGAAACTTAATTAAAGAGTTTTTGTGAGGCAAAAGTAACAGCAGAGTAAACAGACAACTTACAGAGTAGGAGAAAATCTTCACTATCTATACATCTGACAAAGGACAGTATCCAGGATCTAAAACAAACTCAAATCATCAAGAATAAAACAAACAATCCCATGGATAAGTGGGCTAAGGACACGAATAGACAATTCTCAAAAGAAGATATACAAATGGCCAACAAACATATGAAAAAATACTCAACATCACTAATGATCAGAGAAATGCAAATCAGAACCACAATGTGATACTGCATTACTCATGCAAGAATGGCCATAATCAAAAAATTAAAAAATAATAGATGTTGGTGTGGATGCAATGAAAAGGAAGCACTTCTACACTGCTGGTGGGAACGTAAGCTAATACAACCACTATGGAAAACAGAGTGGACATTCCTTAAAGTATTAAAAGTAGAAGTACCTTACGATCCAGCAATCCCACTACTGGGTATCTACCCAGAAGAAAAGAAGTCATTCTATGATAAAGATACGTAGATACTTACACATATATGTTTATAACAGCACCATTTGAAATTGCAAAAACATGGAACACAAATGCATATCAATCAATGAGTGGATAAATAACCTGTGGTATATATATCAGATATATATATGTATATGTCAGTACCATCAGAACCTGTGGGGTGTGTGTGTGTGTGTGTATATATACACATACACATATACATATATATATATATATATGTATATATGATGGAATACTACTCAGCCATAGAAAGGAATGAATTAATCCCATTCACAGTGACTTGGATGAGATTAGAGACTATTATTCTAAGTGAAGTAACTCAGGAATGGAAAACCAAACATCATATGTTCTTACTCATAGTGGGAGCTAAGCTATGAGGATACAAAGGCATAAGAATTACACAATGGCCTTTGGGGACCCAGGGGGAAAGGATTGGAAGGGGGCGAGGGGTAAAAAAACTACAAATATGGTGCAATGTGTACTGCTTGGGTGATGGGTGCATGAAAATCTCACAAATCACCACTAAAAAACTTACTCATGTATGTAACAAAACACCACCTGTTCTGCAATAACCTATGGAAATTAAAAAAAAAAATTAAAAAAAAATAGAATAGGGCTTCTAGTGCTCCTTCTTAGATCCCAAGGAAACACTTTTCATGTTCTGAAAACCTCGCAGTCATCTTTGGCTTTTACAGACGTGCTACATATTAAGAGAAAGCACCCATAGAAAGCAGTGAGCTCGGTATTTTCTATACATTACAAGGTAGTAATTTGAGACTGTAGTTTGCCTTCATTCTTTAAAACATAAAGAGAAACTGGATGAAAAGGGAAACTTGCTCACAAGGTCTTAGAATACAGAGACAACTGTTTTGTTGTTTATGGTTCATAGTTTTTATATTTGTACATTAAAAATACTTCCATATTAACATAGTTATTTATGTGAGACTATGTATACAAGGTGGAGGTAATGATTTAGTATTTGAAATAAATAATCAGGAATTTGCACTGTAGAAGAAACATAACTACATACACACTTGAAACAATTGTAACTAAAATCAATGCCAAGAGATCATAATCAAAATTTTTGTTGGTAAAATAAATGGTGCTCAGGTTATATGGTTGACTACCACTCCTGCATGAACAAGTTTAAGTATCACACATGCTCTGTACCCCACTGAGACCTACCCTCAAATTCTATAATTCCTTTTGTCACTGCATTTACATATTTCGTGGAAAACTCTATCATGCCCTCTATCAATGTGGTTGACTTGTCCTGACATCAAAGTATCTTTGTTTCCATGTTCACATGTAAGATTCAAAACATTATATAACATCCCATTTGCTAAAAGTCTCTTCTAGCATGCTTCATACTTCTAGGACTTCATGCTTCTAGGACTTGCTTTTCACATTTTGTTTCACTGCTAACTATTGAGAATCTGGTAATTTTCTTTAACATTTTATGTCCTCTTATTTTCCGGTGAAAGCAAATATCTCATAACTAAAAGTAGTTGATATTACTTCTCTTTTATACCCAAAATAAGCAGATCCCTTTTGGTACCACAAAATCAGTTTTCATAAAATAGTGAAGTGATGATGTCATGAATGTATTAGTCTTACTCCCCCTATTCACTATGGAGACTGTGTGAACATAATTCATAAACCCCTTTTCTGGTTATTGTTAAAATCATCTTTGGAAATGTTTGTAGAAAAGAAGTCTGTGAAGACCAACCACAATTTTCACCTTTTGGACATTTTATTTGTAAAAAGTTGTCTGTGAAGAAATATGTGAAGATTCTAACATCGTTGCTATGTCCTGTAAAAGATAATCAATAACCTCAAAATGTCTGATTGGTAGTTTAATAAATTATTGTTCTAAAATGTTTAAATCACATATTTATATCCTGAAAAATATAGATAACTATGAGGTTCTTGTTTAAAGCAAAAGAAGTTCTTTGTAATTTCTTTCTTTTCTATTTATTCAAGAAGATATAATAAATTCTACTCGAATTCTTTATTTGAAGAGAGCTTGAGAATCTTCTTCTCATTTAACTAAACGAAGTAAACCTATCCAAAGACCTTGTTGCAGTATCTGAGTACAGAGAATGAAGATTTTGCTAATCTTACAAAAATAGGTTTTATGACTATGTGTTTGGCAGAACTTAGTCTGAATTCTGTTTTTAATGACACATACTGCCTGACAGGATAAAAGAGGATCATGTGGCTAGGGTGATCACGTATTTACCTGTGACAATTCTGGCTTATATTTTTGTTCCAGCATAAGTATTAAAAGGACTCCCTTTCACTCTCAGAAATGTCTCCCTCTTCAGATTATAACTTACATGGTGTATGCATAGTCCCTACAATGTCCACACTTATAGTCTCCTGAGACTTCCCAATACTTAATGAACAATTGACAACTGTTGAATAGCCAAATTGATTTACATTTGTTCACAATAGTTGTCTAGACCTTTGAGCAATATCAGAACAAATCAAGTTCATTCTTACCTTTCAGTGCAGGTTTAAGTTCACCTTGGGCATCTTTGGATAAGGGTCATACCTCAAGTTGAAAAAGTTTTGGTCTTTAATTTTCACTGGAAATAGTGTATTATCCTGTGAAGATTAATTCCTTAAGCATGACACAGTATCTGTCTAATCTCACACTCTACACTATCCATAAAAGTAATTTTCCTAAAAGGAAAATCCTATGTCACTACTTTGCTTAATAATTCCTCATTGTTTCACCATCACCTTCAGAATTAAGTCTCAGCTGCTTCACATCAACATTTAAATCATTAAATCATTTACATAGCTAGGCTTATTTTTCCCTCTCGACTTTCATATTCAAATAATCAAGTGTCTATTCAATATCCTATTTGGATTCATTCCACGGACCCCTCAACTGCAGAATGTGGAAAACTGATCTATCATCTTTCTCTGTAAACCTGTTCTTCCATCTGTGTTATTTTATGTTGGCACCACTATTCATTCATATTCAAATATCTGGTTGTTTTCCTTCTTCATTGTTTCCAAAGATAATCCTACTATAACAGCAAACTCCAAAGTGTATCATCACTCAGACATGAAAGAAGGTGGTTTCCCACTCAATGCAAAGTCTTGAATGATGGTCTGGATAGTCAGAATTATCTATTCCAAGAGGGGAGTAAGAAAAATCAGTCACTATCTATCTTAGAGTTTCATTATCTTCAAATATCAAGGAAGAAAAATGTATGAAGGATCAGGAATGGGGGTAGTTTACAGGCCAGACCTGGAAAAGATATATCACCTCCTCATGTTCCATTTAGTAATATGGCTCCGCCAAAGCCATGTAGTGCTGCTGAGTGCCCAGGAACAAGAGGAAATAGATTTAATGAGGAGATGGATAATAGTTTTTGCCATATTTCTCCGTGATCCTCAACTGGTCATTACAACTTTTCACTGACTTCATTTTATGTTTTAATATTAGCTCTGGCTCTCTAGTCTTAACACTTCTACCCATGATAATCTCTTTTCTATATTGGAGCAATGGTCTTCTAAATCAACACTTCAATCTAAAGATTCTGTTCTCACTGATCCTCTCCAGAAAGCTTTCCCTGAATCCTCTGACCCAGCTAAATGTACCCCTTTCTCTTTCCAAAGCACTGAATGCATTTTAGTTTATTATGTTGCTTTTTATTATTTATTACATCTTAATATGTTTTATAATATTTAAAATACTGCTTCTGTCCTCTTACTGCACTGTGAAGTCTTCAAAGAAATGAATTTTGTTATTTCAGTTTTTTAATGTCTTATAGAATTTCTGCATTGATAATATATAGAGCTAATTTTAATGAAGAAGAAATGGGTTTCTCTGCTGAGAATGTTATTCCTGTCAGGGGTACAAAAAGGAGTTTACTAAAATAGGTGGTTTCTGGATGTTAACTCACATTCTGAGTAGACTCTTTAGTTCTTGTCTTTTGTCTCTTATCTCCAGTCTAACTGGTCTTAATCCTTTTTCAAGCACCTTCTGACTTTTTTCCTTTCCTATTAGCCAAGGAATCTTTTATAGTCTCCGAAAAGGAACTTTATTTTCTCATGATATTTTGTCAGTTGTCTTTGTTTGAGTTATTTCCAGGCCCTTAATCTTGAACTATATGATGTCTACAATTAAAAAAAAAAAGATATTTCAGCATGAGTGTATAGTCCTGAGGTATGTGTCATTTGCTTTAAGTTAGGTGCTAAGATCATTTAGTTGGGGTAGTTAGAATATGCATTCTAGGGATAAACAACTAATCTTTTTTTTTTTTTTTCTTGAAACGGAGTCTCATTCTGTTGCCAGGCTGTAGTGCAGTGGCACTATCTCGGCTCACTGAAACCTCCGCCTCCTGGGTTCAAGCAATTCTCCTGTCTCAGCCTCCCGAGTAGCTGGGACTACAGGAATGTATCACCATGCCCAGATAATTTTTGTATTTTTAGTAGAGACAGGGTTTCACCATGTTGGCCAGGATGGTCTCAAGCTCTTGGCCTCTTGATCCACCCGCCTTGGCCTCCCAAAGTGCTGGGATTACAGGCGTGAGCCGCTGTGCCCAACCATCAACTAATCTTTCATCAAACCCAGGGACCATATTTTAAGTACTTCAATGATCTTTACCTCCCGTCAACAACAGAGGTATGATAATTTCTAAAATGAAGGTTAGAAATAGATCCCCATTGGTAAAAGAAACAACTTATTAATTAGCATAATGGAAATCAGAAATGAGCTTTTATTGGTGAAATTAGTGGGTCGGCTACAGTATTATAGGGAAGATTCTTTCATTGCATAAGAAGACTATAAAAACTGTCATCTGTCCTGAAGCCTCAATAGATTTCAGTGCTTCTCTAGGATTAATGGTCCCGTAATTGTGCTTCCAGCTGGGAGGTTTCTTGATCCCCTTCTTACAGTTGACTACATCTGATGGTGGAATATGGTCACATTTGCCTCAGTAAATCATTCTTGCAAAGTATTTTGGGCATACACATAGTGACAGGAAGCTGAAACATCAAGGTTCAGTTTATGACTTGTGTGTTTGTGCCAGGTTGCCAATAAATGTTGGCATATGTGACAGGACTTGGCTGAGACTTTTCTTTCTTTTTTTTTTTTTTTTTTTTTTTTTTTTTTTTTTTAATGAGGGAACAGCCAATTCTCTACTATCTCTAGTGGCAGCACCCTAAATTTCAGGTGTGTATGTTCAAATTGGGGTAAACCAGTCCACTACACTAGACTTTTGAAATTCTAATCCAAAAAATCTACTCCCTTTATTCTTCTCTGTCAAGCATTACTCGAGACAATTAATGAGAATTTCTAGACCCTTGAATGGTGAAGACCCAGAGAACATAGAGAAATACGCTAAACGCAAACTATTGCTTAATAATTTAAAAATATTACCCAATGTAAATATTTGCTGATTTAAATCTTTTAAAGGCAACCCTCTATATTATTTACTTCCCAGGTAAAAAAATTAAGTCTTTTTATAAGAATAAATTAAAAGACATCACCTTATTCCAATTCTCAATCTCCCAAATATATATCTTCTATTTGAGACAGGGTCTTTCTCTGTTACCCAAGCTGGAGTGCAGTGGTATAATCACAGCTCACTGCAGCCTTCACTTCTTTCCCAGGCTCAAGCCATTCCCCCGCCTCAGCCTGCCAAGTAACTGGGTCTACAGGGACATACCACCATGCCTGGGTAAGTTTTCATTTTTTATAGAGATGGGGTCTTGCCATGTTGCCCAGGCTGGTCTTGAACTCCTGGGCTCAAGTGTTCTTCCCACTTTAGCCTCCCGAAGTGCTAAGATTATAAGCATGAGACACCACATGAGTCTCAAATTCTTACACTTAATGCTCAGATGTTTAAACCTCTCTAATCGGTACCTGTAAAATCAGGAAATATTATTTCTGAGGGACTCATTAATTTACATCCTCAACATTCTGAGAAACGTATATGTCTGTTCTCAGACCAATGGCTCAGGTTATGCATTGCAAGCAGTATATTAATTATCACTTCATAATTGACCTCTTTTACACTTTCACATTGTCTACTTGGTCCTTCTACACATTGAATTAAAATATTTGCTCTGGAAGTTACTAGGCTGTTTTAAAATGTTGTAATAATTTAATTGTAAATTGTTATTTGTCTTTATGCACTAAATTTAGGGTGAGAATGAGATTAGAAAACCAGTGTCTTTAGGTATATCTATATCTATTGCAGGATATTTTAAAAATATCCTACTCAGAACTAAGGGAATTCTTCTCACACACTGAACTTCCCACAGGGAATCCCATACACCCTCCCATGCAGCACAATCTTTTTTTAAAATTCTTTTCCTCATCATAGTTTTATCCTGTATACAATATTCTTGTATGTACTATTGGTCATTCTTCCTAATTTAAAAGAAGGTCATGGTTTGTGTTATTCCCTTTAAAACAATGTACAAACCGAGTAAGCTCCTGCTGCTGTTGGCATCAATTTAGATTTTTCTTGCTTATTTCCGCTTCATCTGCTCATAATGCACAAGGGATGAGAAAAGATTCAATTTCCTCATCTGTAAAATGAGGGTGATAGTATTAGATGATCCCTAAGGTCCCTTCAACCTCTAAACTTTTATGACTCTAATAATGTAAGTTTAAACCCCATTAGTAAGAGTAATGGCTTTTCTTAGCCTAATCTGTGGCACAGTTTTCTTAAATGGCCCACTTTGCCTTGAAACAATCCAAGAAACTGCATTTATTTTCTTTCTCAAATTTACTTATAGCCTGTTACTCTAACTTTCCAATGCTGAAATTTCATTGTTCTTTAAGATATGGAAAATATTATTTACATGTGTAGCTGACTTGCCCTCCTAGAGAAGGGCATCATTTTTAACTCACCTTTTGTCCATGTAGTGTATTGTCTTGTCCCTTGTAAATGTTTAACAAAGTCTGATGAATGAATGAACACATAACTTTTGCACAGTCACTCCTACATAACATTTCAGTCAATGATGGACCCTATATATGTCGGTGGCCTCATAAGATTATGATACAATATTTTTTCGTACCTTTTCTATGCTTAGATACATAAATACTTACTACTGTTTTAAAATTGCTTACAGTATTCATCACAGTAACATGCTGTACAGGTTTGTAGCCTAGCAGCAGTAGGCTATACTATGTAGGCTAAGTGTGTAGTAGGCTATATCATTTGTGTTTGTATAAATACATTTTATGATGTTCACACAACCACAAAATCACCTAATGATACTTATTTCAGAATGTACTCCTGTCACTACGTGACACATGACTGTATCTCATATTATAATTTATAAAGTACTCTCATTGTCCATTATCTATATCACAGAATTATGAAATATTAAATTTGAAGGGATATTAGAGATATCGCTAATCCAGTGGTTGTCCGTTGGGGTGATTTTATCCCCCAGTGGCATTTGACAAAGTCGGGATACATTTTCAAATTGTCCTAACTTAGGAGTGCGTGCTACTAGCATCTAGTAGGTGGAGGCTAAATATCCTATGCAATTCACAGCATAGTCCCTACAACAAAGAAGAATTCTGTGCTCACTTGGATGGAGAAGGCTTGGGAAGAAGCCATACAGCAATCGTCCCAGAGAACAGCAGCAGCTAGTAGCTGAAGAACAATGGAAAGTGACCATCACCCAGGGAATTATTTAATGGCTACTTCTATATAGCAAGCACTATGTGCTAAAACCAAGCCTGCCTACTGTTTTCCCAGGACTATATAGATCCTGAAGTTCTCAAATACCCCCAATAATGAGTAATAGTGAACTTTCACTAACATTAGTAAGTTAAAATCAGTATCTTTAGAAAAAGTAAAATAATGTGACATTTTCCCCCCGCTATCATGAATCACTTTGGACCTAATGTATTCCCAAATACAGAGCTGACATGACATTGACTAACACTTTTCAAAATTTTCAGTTTTCTCAATTATAAAATATCTCCATATCCTTTGCAAGATGCACTGAGAATCAATTTATTGGACAAAAGTACCCCTCCACTGGGATGTCTCAGCAGACACCTGGTAGACCACAACCTGTAACTCCTGTTCCATTCCTGTTGTCAAGGCAACATCTTATATGGGGATATTCACCTTCAGTAACGTAGGTTTTACTCCTTCCTTATTTTAGCCATTCCTGTTTTAAGTCTCTTAGCTAAAGGCTTTAGAAAAAAAAATCTGCTATGTCTCCCACAGGTATAAGAGAAACCCATTGTTCCATGGCATAGCCCTAGATAACTTTTTGAGGTAGACAATAGAGAAAGTTTAAGTTAACTATCTTGTTGTGAGCCAAAAAACAAACAAAATATATGTAGCCATGTTTGCTAGATTGTGGTATTTATCTTTTAATAAATCATGGAATAAATAGGTTTAAAAGAAAATCTTGTCAATTCAGGTGTTTTCCTTGCCATTATACTACTTTACATGATCTATAAGCTTAAAACTCTAAACTTTTAAGTGACATACAGCCTGGCGACATTATCCTTTCCTTACATAAGTAAGAAATGCTATTCACATGGGTAGATAAGTGCTCTGAGACTGCCAAAGAAAGCTATACAGCTTCTCATACCGCCTAATGACAGGAAAGGAAATACCACATGAAGAGTGATAAAGTATATGAAAAATACAAAGAAAAGTTTTGGAGTTGATAGATAGTAACGCCATGTCATAGATAGGTTGATTCCATGTCTTTGCTATTGTGAATAGTACTACAGTATTAACATTATTTTAAATAAATTCTTTCTCCTTATATTCATATCATTTTAAAATTTAATCTTTCACATAAAAATAAATATTATTTTGAAGTTTTGTTTATATATACTATCTTTGGAAAAGCAAGGGCAGCAGAGCTGTATATCTATAGTTTTGTTAGGTCCTGAGCATGGTCCCACAAGTTGTAGTATACGTATATACATCCTTTAGCTTAATTGTTTACAACCTACATTTTGTGGTATCTTTTTGGTAATAAATGTATAGCACTATGTTTCTCAACTGAAAATTTCAGTTTAACATAAATAATCATTCAGAGTTTGCAGTTCACACAATGCCATAAAGTCATTAAAGTTTTTCTAACTTTTAGCTATTACAATTTTACCTGGCAGTTACCTCAACATCAATGCTAAAGGAAAGCTCAGACATACATACCTTCATGATTCAAGTAAGATCTTTTAATAAAAACTGCTGATTTGTTACTCAGCTTTTGTCTCCTTGCTCACTCTCACCTTTTACCTAGCCCTCATTATTTTTTTTAAGTCAGTCTATCCTTATCAGCTCAGTCCACGTTTCCACTAAGGGAAATCCCATTTTCTTTGCCATAATTCCGGAAGCCAAGCTCATGCCTATCTGAACATAAAATTTTCCTGGCCACCAGATGTTTAGGAATGGGCACATGCTTCTGCATGAGTAAGCAAGCTTCAAGGGAATGTTTACTGGAGGATTCTGCCAGTGACAGTCTCTCACCATTAGGAGAGAATTACTGGAACGAATGGGTTCTTTCTATCTCTTTGTATTGTTGCATATAGCTGTCAGGCCTAGATCTGCAAGCCCTCTTACCACTGGTTGAAAAACAGAGGCAACAGGCCAAGTAGAGGAAATCCAAGAGACTACAGAGAAATAAAATCAGAACACTTACTAAATCTCATCTTATTCCAACCCCATCCCTGAATTTTTTTCAACGATATAAACCTGTAATTTCCCTTTATTTTTAAACTTAGTTTGAGTTGGGCTTCTAATTATTTAAAACTGACATTCAAAGTGAAATGTGGGAACATTTAATTTTTTAATGTATTTGCTGACAGTAATTGAAATAATTTTCTCATTGCTTAGCAAATATATTTTCTGAGACAAATACAACAAGGATTGTACCTGAGGGAAGCATTGCTGCATGTCAAATTGAAAAAGACTGGACTCAGGAGCCTACACTGAGGATAGATGCTCTAGCTCTAGAAATTAGGCAGGGCGTGGGCACACCAACTGTAGTTGCACAGGGTACTATGCTTTAGAAGAGCACATGCTTAGTTTAATATCTTGCTGTCATCATCCTGAAATTATTAATTTTTGAAAAAGGACCCCACATTTTCATTTGAGACTAAGCTCGGAAAATTATGTAGTCAACTCTGAAAAGGGAGCTAAATTCTGTTTTTCTGAGTGAAGCACACAGATAAGTCTTGAAAATAAGTGGAAACAGGAAGATCTCTGTTTTAAAAGGAGGTGAGACTAGTTGAGAATGGCAGGTGTATACATCCCTAGAATCACAGCTTGAGGACAGGTGGAAGCTTGGCTGATTTAATTGCTGAACTGTCATAGGATCCTTTACATTCTTACCCTACAGAGACCATACTGCGCTCAGTGACTGAGATTATTGAAAATTAAGAGTTTTCTGTGAAAGCTAGAGGATTCCAAGAAGAAAGAGTCAAGTAGGTTATCAAAGAACTATTAGAATATATAGTTTGACATATTCAATACTGTAGTATGGGTGAAAAACCTGAAAACTAAATCTGTTCCTTGGATTAATGTTACCTTGTCAAAGATTCAATTTTCTAATTAGGGGCTTATATACCCTTTCTTTTAAAACATGTTTGTATACCCCTAGCTTTAAATGGATAACTTTATTTTTAAAGCCTTTAGTAGCAAGATTCTAAAAGAGCACACTATTAAGGATTTTATCCACCAAAAAAGTTTTCTTAATGGGTATGTGTAGTGGGCCAAATTGTTGCCTCAAAGATATGTTCATCTATGAATCTCCAGAACCTGTGGATTTTGCTTTATATAGCAAAAGAGTGAGTATCATCTTACATGGCAAAATACGTGGTTGAGTTAAGGATCGTGAGAAGAGAAGCTTCTTCTGAATTATCCTTCTGGGTAGGCCCTAAATGCAATCGCATGCATCCTTATGAGAGAGAGGCAGAGGACATCGTGACACAAACACACAGAGAAGAAGGTGATATAAAGATGACAGATGTGGCCACAAGCCAAGAAATGACATTAGAAACTGGAAGAGGCAAGTAACAGATTCTCCCTTAGAGTCTACAGAGGAGGAACAGTCCTGCTGAGATCTTGATTTCAGCTATGTGAAACTGATTTTGAACTTCTGGCCTTCAGAACTATAAGAGAATAAAGTCCTGTTGTTTTAAGCCACCAAATTTGTAGTAATGTTTTATGGCAGCCACAGAATACTAATACAGTAGGCTATGAATAATGATGCACAATGATGAAATTCAATATTTTATTAAGAAAAAGATAGACTGTCAGTATGTAGGTATGAGGTGGGGATGACAGATGAGTGAAAGATGTTATTAAAAGGCCTATCATTTACAGGAAGCCCAGGAACTATTAAAAGCATTCAAGTTAAAATCTAGAATAAGGCTTCACTAAAGATAAAAGTACCGGGTTCTCAGTTGAGGGATCCAGTCCAACACCAGAAGCTAAGTATGAGTCACTGGCAATGGCCACGAGCTTATTAGCTGTGGTGAATGTTTTCAGGACAGCTATACAGGAAATTGATAGCTATTAATATTTAATGATTCATTTTATGCTTGGCAGGCTACCTAACCGAGTACAGACAAGTTCACCCACAGAAGACTTTTGTTGCTCTTGGAAATATTTTTATTGTTGTGTATATGGGCAATAGAATTTTTCAAACCAAACATTTGAAACTGTGACTTCACAGAGACATAGCTCATCTGAAATATTTATCATTTAGTATCCATCCTTTTAACCTCAAAATAGACAGACATAATTAAATATTTATATTTTACTTTATTCTATCACGAATTTGGGATGATTAAGAGATATAATAAAATTCAATAGTTTTTAACCAAGTAGAAAAAAGAGAAACTCATAACTGGGAAAATGTAAGATTTATTTCCAATACTGTGACAGTTTATATAACATGAATGCCCTAGCCATTTAGGTGATTTTTCACACTTTCTTTTGCACCTTATCAAATTGTTCAATTCATTATTCTATTTATTATAAAACTAAATATGTTTCTATGCATATTGCTGCAGTTCTATCAGTCTCATTAAAAATAAATTATAAAAGTGAGAATTAAAGATATTTCTAAAATGTCAGGAGAAATAATGTTCATGTAGTTGAATGGGAAATAAGACAACAGATTCAGATAAATATTCACCTGGTAATTTTCTATAAGAAAAAATACATTTAGTAAATATTTATTGAACATCTTAAAACTGTAGACACCAGAGGTGAAGAAATGAACAAGACACAACCACTGCCCTGAAATTCACAGAGTAGAGGGTGGGTGTGGGAAGGTAGAGATGCTCTCTGCTGGCATTTCTTACCTCACTTCTCTCATATTTCAGCCACGCTAGCCCCCTTGCTTTTCCTCAAGAATATCAATTATTTTTCTTCTTCATAGCTTTTGTACTTGCTGTTTCCTAAACCTGGAATGCCCTCTTTCCATTTCTTCATTTCTCCAAGAAGTAGACCCAGAGCCAAGGATTCAAATTCAAGTCATGCCTTAGTGAGAAGGCATTAGGGAAGCCCTCCTCACCACTGGAGCACGAATAGCATCTGAGAAAAGGGGCTGGGGTTTTGTATCCTCATGCCATTTGGTCACTGGCTTTGGGTTACAAAGGGAAAAGAAGGAATTAGTACGTACAATCTCCTAGGTACTTGGTTTTCTACGTCAAAGGGAAATCCTTTAAAAAAGATCTCTGCCGTGAGTCACATGCAGTAAAGTACTAAGAAGTTGGGATCTGGGCCTTCCTCTAAGGAAACTACACATGTCTGCAGGACCTACTTTCTCACTGTCTCTGATCTCTCCACATCACATAGAGGACTTCCATTACTACCCTGCTATAGTTATCTACTCATATCTTCTTTTTTTTTTTTTTTCTTTTTTTTGAGACGGAGTCTGGCTCTGTCGCCCAGGCTAGAGTACAGTGGCCGGATCTCAGCTCACTGCAAGCTCCGCCTCCCGGGTTTACGCCATTCTCCTGCCTCAGCCTCCTGAGTAGCTGGGACTACAGGCGCCCGCCACTTCGCCCGGCTAGTTTTTTTTTTTTTTTTTTTTTTGTATTTTTTAGTAGAGACGGGGTTTCACCGTGTTAGCCAGGATGGTCTCGATCTCCTGACCTTGTGATCCGCCCGTCTCGGCCTCCCAAAGTGCAAGGATTACAGGCTTGAGCCACTGCTCCCGGCCTCTACTCATATCTTCTAGCTGTTTACCTTGCATTATGCTTTCCTCAGATCATGCATTAATTTATATTACTATTTATTTTTTGTCAGTGCTTCACCTCACCTATACACTAATATGTATAGTATTAAGTAATTGAAATTTATGGCAAAAACCCCAATTACCTTTGCACCAACCTAATGGTTTAAGCTCCCTAACAATGGGGACTTTATTTTGTTGACTGTTGTATATTCAGTGCCTAGATAATTCTGGTCAAAAATTATTAAAAAACAATTGTTGGAAGAGTAAATAAATGGACTTTGATGGAAAAAAACAGTCTAGAGGTAGAGTCAATATTGTTAGAAAAACCTTCAACCTTCTTCTGAATTTAAAAAATAAGGTGGAAATAGTAAATAGTATACTTAACTTTAGAGAGAAATAAATGACTCCATAGAATCATAGATAGTCTGTCATGGGTGAAGTGGAGAATTCATTAAATAATTTTTATTCACTTTATCACCCATCTTATATACTGAGTGTTCATTATGTGCCAGACACACCATTATGCTCCTGTATTCAAAGTCGGACTGTCTGCTATGGTCTGAATTTTTGTGTCCACCCCTAAATGTGTATGTTGAAACCTCATTCCTAGTGGGATAAGGAGGTATGGCCTTTTGGACGTGATTAGGTTATGAAAGCAGAGCCCTCATGAATTACATTAGAGCCCTTATAAAATAAGCCCCAAAGAGTTGCCTTGCCCTTTCTATCACGTGCAGATGCAACAAGATGCCACCATCTATGACCAGAAAGCAGGCCCTCACCAGACACTGTATGTGCTGGTGCCTTGATTGTGAACTTCTGGGCTCCAGAAGAGTGAGAAATTTCTGGTTCATCAACTACCAGCTTATGGTATTTTGTTATAACAGCCCAAATGAAGTAAGATAAAAAATGGGTACTGGTAACTGTGGGTGCTATTGTAAAAAATACCTAAAAATGCGGAAGTAGCTCTAGAGCTGGGTAGTGAGTAGATGCAAGAAGAATTTTCAGATACATACTATAAAAATCCTATATTACCTTAAAGGGAACTTTAAAGATGATTTTAGCAAGGGCTCAGAAAGAGGCAAACTATAGAGAAGGCCTCATTCTTTTTATAGAATACCCAAATGATTTTGAATAGAATGTTGGTAGAAGTAAGGATGCTAAAGGCCATCCTGATGAGGTCTCAAATGGAAATAAGGGACATGTTATTGGACAATGGAGGAAAAGCCATCCTTATTACTAAGTATCAAAGAACTTAGTCGAATTGTGTGCATGTCCTAGTGTTTTGTGGAAGGCAGACCTTGTGAGTGATGAAACTGAATATTTAACCGAGGCAATTTCTAAGCAGAGTCCTGAAGGAGTGGTCTGGTTCTTCTTGACTGGTTGTAGTAAAATGTGGGAAGAGAGAAATAATGTAAAGACAGTTTGATTTGTCGAAAAGGAAGCAAAACTTAAAAATTTGTAAAATTCTCAGCCTATCCATATTGAAAGAAATGACAAAACCTGTTGGGAGAGAATAGGGTATGACCAAGTGACCCTTGCTTAGATAGAGAAATGAGTGTGGATTTGCTATCTCAATGGAAGACAGGTACAATTCATCAAGACAATGAGAATATTAGCCATTTAAATATGAGCTAGAACCTGCTGTCCAAGACAGTGGAAGAATGATCCTTAGGGCATTTTGGAGATCATCAGGGTTGCCCCTTCCATCACAGGTCAAAGGTGCCAACACCAAGAAAGATCTGGGAAGAAGAGAATGATATCAAACAAGGTGCCATTTCTGTCTGGTGCCACTTTACATTGTGGGCTCTGCTCCCAGTATGCCATTGTAGGGCTCCGCAGCTTCTCCAGGTGCGGCTCTGGCCAGTGCTGGTGCAATGTGCTCTGCATCCAGCAAAGCTTCAGGGACATGGCCGCTTCCACCTAGATTTCATAGGATACCCTGGAGAGCCACAGAGCCCAGGCAGAGAATTGCTGCTGGCCTAAACATGGCCACTGCAGAAAGCCCCCATTAGGGCAATGCCCTGCAGAGTTTTGGGGCCAGGGCTGATCCTGAAACTGCAGACTGGTAGAGCCACCCATGTGCAATTCTAGTCCAGGCAGCCTGAGCAAGAGATTACAACCTGTGAGAGCTGACACCTGGGCCGTACCCAGCAAGGTCATAGGGGCAGGACTACCACCCCAATGGATATGGAGGTCACCACATCAAGCCAAAGAAGATTATTCTCAAGTCTTAAGGTTTTAGAATTGTCAGCACTTGCCAGGAATCCATCATTCATTTTTTCTTTCCTATTTCTCCATTTTGGAAAGGGCATGTCTATCTTATATCTGTTTCACCATTGTATTTTAGTAGTACATCATGTGTTTAATTTCACAGGTTTACAGGTAGAGAACAATTTGCCTTCAAATAAATTGTACCTCAGTCTCACCCCTATCTGATTTCAATGATATTTAGATGAGACTTTAGACTTTTGATGCTGGAATGAGTTTAGACTTGGGAGCTATTGGGATAAAATGGCTGTATTTTGCATGTGAGAAGGACATTTGATTTCTGGCTGTTGGAGTGGATTATAATGATCAGAATGTTTATCTTTCCCCAAAGTTTATATGTTAAATTTCTGACTCACAATGTGATGGTATTAGGAGGGGGCATTTGGAGAGGTGATTAGGTCATGAGGGTGGAGCCCTCATGATCAGTATTTGTATTCTTATAAAAGAGACCTCAGAGAGCTAGTGATATAGTTTGGCTCTGTGTCCGCACCCAAATCTCACTTTGAATTGTAATAATCCCCATGTGTCAAGGGAAGAACCAGATGAAGGTAACTGGATCATAGATGTGGTTATATAAGTATATGACATTTCCCCTGCTTGTACTTATTCCCTCTCCTGCTGCCCTGTGAAGAGATGCCTTCCACTATGATTGTAAGTTTCCTGAGGCCTCCCCTGCCATGCAGAACTGTGAGTCAATTAAACCTCTCTCTCTTTTTTTTATTCAACAGTGTTTATTTTATTTTATTTTTAAATATAAATCTAAATTGTTCACCCTTTTACTATTTTTTTATGTTTATTTTTTATTATTATACTTTAAGTTCTGGGGTACACGTGCAGAACGTGCAGTTTTGTTACATAGGTATATACATGTCATGGTGGTTTGCTGCACCCATGAACCGTCACCTACATTAGGTATTTCTCCTAATGCTATCCCTCCCCTACCACCACCCCCCAACCCCATGACAGGCCCTGGTATGTGATATTCCCTTCCCTGTGTCCATGTGTTCTCATCGTTCAACTCCCATTTATGAGGGAGAACATGTGGTGTTTGGTTTTCTGTTCTTGTGTTAGTTTGCTGAGAACAATGGTTTCCAGCTTCATTCGTGTCCCTGTAAAGGACATGAACTCATCCTTTTTCATGGCTGCATAGTATTCCATGGTGTATATGTGACACTTTTTCTTTATCCAGTCTAATGTTTAATGGACATTTGGGGTGGTTCCAAGTCTTTGCTATTGTGAAAAGTGCCACAGTAAACATACTTGTGCATGTGTCTTTATAGTAGAATGATTTATAATCCTTTGGGTGTATACCCAGTAATAAGATTGCTAGGTCAAATGGTATTTCTAGTTCTAGATCCTTGAGGATTCACCGCACTGTCTTCCGCAATGGTTGAAGTAATATGCACTCCTACCAACAGTGTAAAAGTGTCAGTGTAAAAGTGTTCCTATTTATCCACATCCTCTCCAGCATGTGTTGTTTCCTGACTTTTTAATGATGGCCATTCTAACTGGTGTGAGATGGTATCTCATTGTGATTTTGATTTGCATTTTTCTAATGACCAGTGATGATGAGCATTTTTTCATATGTTTGTTGGCTGCATAAATGTCTTCTTTTGAGAAGTCTCTGTTCAGATCCTTTGCCCACTTTTGATGGGGTTATTTGTTTCTTTCTTGGAAAAATTGTTTAAGTTCTTTGTAGATTCTGGATATTAGCCCTTTGTCAGATGGAAAGATTGCAAAAATTTTCTCCCATTCTGTAGGTTGCCTGTTCACCCTGCTGATAGTTTCTTCTGCTGTGCAGAAGCTCTTTAGTTTAATTAGATCCCATTGGTCAATTTTGGCTTTTGTTGCCATTGCTTTTGGTGTTTTGGACATGAAGTCTTTGCCCATGCCTATGTTCTGAATGATATTGCCTAGGTTTTTTTCTAGGATTTTTATGGTTTTAGGTTTTACATGTAAGTCTTTAATCCATCTTGAGTTAATTTTTGTAGAAGGTGTAAGGAAGGGGTCCAGTTTCAGTTTTCTGCATATGGTTAACCAGTTTTCAAAACACCATTTATTAAATACAGAATTGTTTTCTCATTGCTTATTTGTGTCAGGTTTGTCAAAGATCAGATAGTTGTAGATGTGTGGTGTTATTCTAAGGCCTTTGCTCTGTTCCATTGGTCTATATCTTTTTTGGTACCAGTACCATGCTGTTTTGGTTACTGTATCCTTGTAGTATAGTTTGCAGGCAGGTAGCATGATGCCTCCAGTTTTGTTCTTTTTGCTTAGGATTATCTTGGCTATGTGGGCTCTTTTTTGGTTCCATATGAAGTTTAAAGTAGTTTTCTTCCAATTCTGTGAAGAAAGTCAATGGTAGCTTGATGGGAATAGCATTGAATTTATAAATTACTCAGTCTTGGGTATTTCTTTATAACAGCATGAAAATGGACTAATACATCTAGCTTGTCCTTCTGCCATGTGAAGTTAGAGTAAGATGATAGCTATCAATAAGCAGGTGAGCCTTCATCATACACCAAATCTGTTGGCACCTTGATCTTGGACTTCCAAGCCTCCATAACTGTGAGAAATAAATGCCTATTGTTCTAAGCTACCCAGTTTGTGGTATTTTATTATAGCAGCCCAAATAGACTAAGACATGGACCCTGTTCTCTTGTAGCTTGGAGTGACATTCAAAGATGTAAATACCATTTGCAAGGAAATGAGCACTTCAAAGGGAGAATTTTTGGAGAGAAAACATAATGGAACTAAACTAAGATTACATTTCGGGGTTGTCAACAAAGACTTCTGTGAAGAAGTCCCATTTGAAATGCAATTTTCACAAGTGCTGGGAATAAAGCAATAAATAAAAATAACAAAGTTCTCCTTTTTTAGAACATGCTTTCTAATGAGATGAAGGGCCCAATTTATATATAAGCAAGTGTAAGTATGTAGCATGTCAGTTGGTAATAATTACCATAGAGGTAAACAAAGCAGAGGAAGTGAGATAGGGAGTACCAGAGAGAATAGGGTGTGCACTTGCTTTATCATATAGTCTTGTGAGAGAAGGCTCATTAATAAAGTCACATTTAAAGAGACAACAGAAAAGAAATAAAGACATACTCCATAGTTAAATGAATGCACAAACAATGATCCAGAGGTGAGGGTATGTGTAGTGTCTTTCAGGAAATGCAAAGAAGGCCATCGTGGCAGAGCTGAGGGAGCAGAGAATGGCAAAATTCAATCAGAGAGAAAGGAGAGATTTATGAGTTATTGTAAGGGCATTAGCTTTTAGACTGAGTGAAATGGAACATTTTGAGTGGAGAAAAGGTATGATCTGATTTAATTAAAAGCTTTTACGAGCTGCTGTGTTGAGAATGTGGAGAGAATGAGTAGAAACAGGGGACTACTTAAAACGCTATTGTAATATTCCAAGAAAGAGTTGATGACTGGAGCCTGGATGTGGTAGGGTAAGTAGTGAATAGTGATGAGATTCTAGAGTCAACATGCGTTGCTTGCTGATAAGTGATTGCAATGGTTTGAATTTATGTCTCCTTTCAAAATTCATATGCTGAAACCTAATCACCCAGGCTATGGTATCGGAAGGTAGAGCTTTTTGGGAACTATGCCCTCAAGAATAAGATTAATGACCCTATAAGAAGTAGCATGAGTGAGCTGTTCATCCCATTTTGCACTTCCCCCCACCTTCCACCATGTGAGGATGCAGCATTTGCCCTTTCTAAAGAACGCAGCAACCAGGTGCCATCGTGGAAGCGGAGAGACCAGGCCCTCATTAGACAAAGCTGGTCAGCACCTTTATCTTGGACTTCCAGCCTCCAGGACTGTGAGAAATAAATTTATGTTCTTTATTAATTATCCAGTCTTACGTATTTTGTTATAGCATCACAAAGGAACTAAAATGGTAGTTGTACAATATGAGAAAAAGTGAAGAACTGAGGATGTTTGCAAATTTTTGGCTGGAGCAACTAAAAGGAAGAAGTAGCCATTTACTAAAGCAAAGAGGGTACAGATTTCTAGGTAGACATCAGGAGTTAACTGTTAGACATTATTTAAATATCATATTAATTCCCAAAGTTAAAAAGGTCTAGTCTAGTTCTTAAACCATATGTTCAGACTACTAACAATGCAGTTTTGATAGGCAACCCCACATGGGAGCACAGTGTACCTCAAGGACCAATGGGAGAAGGTAATGCAACTCTCAGATACTCTAAAAACAAGAGGATCTAGTTTTAAGACAAACCAAAACTTTTGAAGGAAGTATAATGGGAGGATTTGGTAAAATATGGGAATGCGCTGAGGTGTTCATTATGTTATCTGCATACTTTAAAACATTTTTGAAATGTTTATTTAAAATAAAGTTCCATAACTTGAGATGCTTTCAGATATAAACACATGTATGTACTTATATCATATGCATATAAATAAAAGGATAAAAGATATATCATCTTTTATCTTTTGAAAACCAGTGATAAGCAAACTTTGCTGTAAATGTGCTTTTTAAAATCACATATCATTTAATTTTTTTTGTTAATTCTCCGTTTTGACATTTTCCTATTATACTATATCTTATTTGGGACACTATAAAATGTACTATACATTTTCTTTTTATAATATAAAAGCATCATACATAATATTTGAAGAAATACATATAAGTAATAGTCTTCACCCACGTCTTGCTTTCCTGTGCCAACCATGTCTAATTATCGTAGCTGTTTTCATCTTACAGTTCTGAAAATATTTCTGTATACTAGGATTCTAGTGCTCTTTTTAATTAATTTGGTTGTTTAGCTAAATAGAATAATTTAAATTATTTAATTGTTCTACTTTCCTTCCCTCTCACTACCAATATATTTCTATCAGTTTTAGATTCTCATTTAATCTTTCTATCCAAGCACTATCTAAGCATTTTTCCTTCGTGTGTCACTATCTCAGGACAGGATCTCTGACAGTGCACTTGGCAAGAAGAGGCCACTATCATGATTATCGTCTGTAAGCACAAACACATATTAAAAATAAGAGGCTTGAATTTCCCTGTTTAAAATAAGGAAGGATATTTCGTCCCCTTCTGTTTACTAAGAGCATTTACTTTGGAAAACTTGTAATTATTTCTCCTCTCTTTGATATGCATAAACTTCCTTTTGAAGACTAGATAGGACTTTTTCATCGTATGACTTAAGGATGTCTTTTGTGAAATATAATCATCAAGGAAGATAGCGTCCCTATCTCACAGCTTCTGTGAGAGTGCAGGAGCCTAACTTTGGTGGGTCTGTGGCTTCCAGTTTCAAAATTACCTCCTGCCATAGAGATATAAGATAGGATGCATTGTGTGTGACAAATGGTACTCTTAAGTTCTCTTACTTGAGGACTAGTTATTATTTATCTTCAAAGCACGTATGTAATGGAGTATATCTGCTTGGCTATACACACGGGTGAGATTTTTTTTCTGTCCTTGCAAATATCTGTTAACAGATTGCCTATGATGCACATTGCATTATGCCTTACGGTTTATTCAATAATAAAAGTGGTTTCTCTCTTCACTGTCTTTGTGTAGAGATTTCTGAGTTGGAATAAGAATTTGCTTTTAATTATATTTCAAAAACGTCCTATTGAGGTTTCCTTCCTCCTTCTACGTGATTTTTGTCATTTATGAGCTTATCTCTGTACTGTGAATGCTGACAACATTACCTTATCTTGATAATCATAATTAAGCCCTTTGTGCTTTGTATATTGGTTGAGTACTTTAGTCAGATCTTTAAACCGTGTCTTCATTATTGTGATTGTATAAATAATGTTCACAGAAAAGCACAGCTCACTGATTTTTCTTTGTGCTTAAAAAAATAGTTACCTGGGATTTGTAGTTACTATTTCCATTCTCCCTCACCGGCCATTTATTTTATTCATTCCCTTAGTTTTTCAAAGTCTACATTCAGTCCATTTTTCTGTCACCTTTTTCCTCTGTCTTCCCTTTAAGAGCCCCACAGCCTTCTCCTCCAATTTGGACTGCCAGCTCCACAGACTTGGTGCATGGTCATCAGCCTGGGTCATGTCTTTTCTGTTCCACTCCATTCTCTCCTGTATCTCCCTCTTTTTGGTTTTCATGCTCATTTTTGCTGGATTACACCTTTAGAAATGTTCTAAGTAAGCATATCTGAAAGGTAAATCCCTTGAGTCCTTCATGTCTGAAAATATCCTTATTCTAACCCAGCGTTTACCTTATTTTTCCATTGTAGGATTCTGAACTAAATATTTTTTTTTTCCTTAGATCTATGAAAGTATTGCCCTATCACCTTGTATCCAATGTTGCTGCCTGGACAGATATTCTCCTT
Source organism: Rhinopithecus bieti (assembly GCF_001698545.2). Taxonomy (NCBI): domain Eukaryota; kingdom Metazoa; phylum Chordata; class Mammalia; order Primates; family Cercopithecidae; genus Rhinopithecus; species Rhinopithecus bieti. The sequence continues at coordinate 575,496 of NW_016806431.1, forward strand.
TGTAGTTAATTTTTTAAAATTATTTTTGAAAGTTCTTACGATCTTTTAATAATCCTTTGGGTTCTGAACTTTTCCTACTGATTGACTAGAAATGGTCATATTTTTCCATTTATTTGCTAGTTTTTAATAAGGACTCTTATTTTGGAGACAAGTGCTTCAGCTTTGAAATATGTTGTGTGTATACATGTATGCGTGCGTTTGACAATTTCCTTTACTCAGTGTACTCATCTCTTTTCAGGACTCATATTATATATCATGTTATTGGATCTCCTAGATGGATCCTTTATCTTCAGTTTCCCTCATTTTGATGGTTTGTATGTATGGATGGATGCTTTCTAAACTATTTTTGACTTAATTTTCCAACTCTTCTGTAGAATTTTTAATTTTGGAAAATGCACTTTTATTAAGACCTCAGTTTTAGTCACCAAGTTTTCTTTTTTATAGCATCCTTTTCTTTATGGATTTTCTCAATGATCTCTGAGGATACTAGAGTTTATGAAATTCTGATTTCTCCTGATATTAATCTCAATTTTTATTTATTTTTCTTTCTCTTCCATTTTGGAGAATTTTACGACAGTCTGGGGGTTCCGATGTCCACTCACTTTTAAGATTAAGTCATTAACAAGTTGTTCAGTGTCTCGGGGTACAAAGAAGAGATTTTAAAATGTCAGGCTGAACTTTAGATTGTATAGTAAAAACCAGCTATTTAAACAGCTACATCTAAATGTTGGAGTAGAATCTCTGCTCTGGAGTCCCTCAGTTCCCCTAGAGAAGAGTTAGGTCACCATGGGTTTCAGGTGTCTGCTACTCAATATTATGAATGGGGATAGAGGTGGAAGTATAAGTGAGGGAGGTAATTTTTCAATACAGAAACTTATTTAACAACATTGTTTTTAAATTCCATATATATACCTTCTGTTCTTCATGACATTTATAAATTGCAAGCCTTTCCTGGGACTGATTCAATCCACACCTCAGTTGTCTTCTCCCTGTACTCTAGTTTGTGGCATTCTCTATTCTGCCCCAATTACCTCTCCCTCCTCTGTCTTCTCTTTTCTAAATATATACTGATATATCTTATCAGACTAGGAATAGTCAGTCACCAGCTCTTTCCATTGTTTCAGATTTAGACCAGTTTTATTTCTTTATTTTCATTGCCATAGTTTCATAAGAAAATAATATAATGTATGTAATCAGTATCCCATTGTAAACCTAAAGTCATCCTAATTTCTTCTTTATAGTTTCAACAAAAATAAAGTTAGCAATTAAAATCATCCGTCTCTTCAACAAGAAGATATTTCATACTTTAAAAACAAACAGATAACAGCAATAAAAAATACTTGCTCTAAGAAAAACATTGTATCTAATAAACAGAACTAAGGTTTTGGCTGATGTCTTAATAGATTTTTAGGAACTTCACAAATACACTCTCTTGGTACTTACTACTGCGAAATAAATGTAGTTCTCTTGCACTTCACACTTATAATTATTCTCTCCCTCCTGAAAAACAATACTTCTTTGTTTCTTAGGCCACTTATGCCTTGAGTTACTTCAGGGCTAGGGTCATGTCATTCATTTTTATATCACCAATGTTTATCACACATTATAATTTTATGGAGACATTGAGTAAATACTTGTGTTTCACTTGTCCATTTCATGACATTTGTTTAGTGGAATGGGATCATAGGAAAAAAATATCATAATCTTTCACCATCATGGTGCCTCCCCTCTCATTTTAAAGGCATACTGTTTTAGTAGATTTAATTATAAGTTCTTATAATGGAAAATAATTCTATCACATTTGATACACAAAATATGAAAACATCAAATCCTCCTCAAGTACCCCATATACCTCTGGATATTTATCACTGAATGTACCATAATGCTTTTTTCATGTTTATTAGATAGAATATCTGGAAAATCTGGTATTTCTAGGCAAAATCAATTAATTGTACTGGTTCTTAGTGTGTCATCAGAGCTATCAGGTTATTCACCCCATCACCTCCAACAGAAAAACGTTCATTTATCTTACTGTGTGTTAGAAGAGAGAGGTTAATAGCTATTGCATGGTAAAATAATGAAGATAAAGGCACTTTTAGAAGGATAATGACATAAAAATGAATGACATGACCCTAGCCCTGAAGTAACTCAAAGGATAAGTGGACTAAGAAACAAAGAAGTATTGTTTTTCAGGAAAGAGAGAATAATTATAAGTGTGAAGTGCAAGAAAACTACATTTATTTTGCAATAGTAAGTATCAAGAGAGCATATTTGTGAAGTCCTTAAAGATCTATTGAGACAGCAGCCAAAACCTTAGCTCTGCTTATTAGATACAATGTTCTTGGAGCAAGTATTTTTTTATTGTTATTATCTGTTTGTTTTTAAAGTATGAAATACTTCCTTGTTGAAGAGACAGATGATTTTAATTGCTAACTTTATTTTTGTTGAAACTATAAAGAAGAAATTTTTAGGTTTAGGAGACTGAGTTTAGAGCTATAGAAGAGAGAACATATACATTAAACAATGAGTTCTCATAGCACAATGGAGGGGCTGTGATTATGAAAACAGTTGGAAGTGTGGGCCACAAACAGGAAGCAGTACATCTGTCCTTAAACTCTGGAAGACAAGGACCAGAGGATTTTGCTAAAATTAGGCAGTTATTTGGAGGAAATGAGAAGTTTGAAAATTCATACCTGGAAGACTACACTTTGGAGATGTAATTCAGTAAGCAGAAGATCATTAGAAAAATAGTTCGAATCAGAACTTTGGTGCCTCACTTGCATTCAAGAGTTTTTCAGTTGTATGTAAACAACAACCAAGTAGAAGGAGCAGCTAGGGAATGAGTTGTCTTCTAGTGCAACCAGTCAGTTTGATTTCAGATTAGACATTCTACCTTCTGGAGGAGGGCAGTCAATATGAGAACATGATTTACCACTGGTTTATCAGAATAACTGGCTTGAGTTCTTGGTTTGATGATTGGCAGCATTTTGAAAATAGGCTATAGAAAATCATCAATTAAATATGGTTAAAATGACACAATTATGTAATGAGAACAAAATGCTCTTCTTTATGTGAATATTTGGCATAATATAAATACAGCATAAGTCAGGGATACCCAAGGTTATGACATTCATGTCTGCAGCTGCAAACAGAGGACACTCTTTATTCGTTTGTTTTATAAGGACTCACCCTTTTCTGATGCAATTGTGTATACATATAACACTCAGTTTATATAAATTCATCTTTGATTTGAATTATTGGTCTGATTCTTTTCTGATTGCTACCAGAGAACTTTAAAATTCCTAAATTTTTGCTTAAAAAATTTAAATCTCTGTTTAAAGGGAGATATATCATGCTTTGAATTTTAATGGAACTTACTGCTCTACTATTAGATAAAAATCCATTTATTAAGATGAAATAACCTAATGACAACAAAATGATCACTTCTGAGATAATCTTTTTACTTTACCTTACTAAACAGAGCACATCACTACCAGTGATCTTCCTGTCACTCTAGCTGATGGCCTAATTTAATTTAAAATTAAATTAATTTTAAAATTTTATTTTATATTTCCATATGTTTTTGGGAACAGGTGGTGTTTGCTTGTGTGAATAAGTTCTTTAGTGGTGAGTTTTGAGATTTTGGTGCACCCATCACCCAAGTAGTATACACTGTACCTGATTTGTAGTCTTTTATCCCTCACCACCCTCCCACCCTTTCCCCGCAAGTCCCCAAAGTCCATTGTATCATTCTTATGCCTTTGCATCCTCAGAGCTTAGCTTCCACTTATGAATGAGAACATATGGTGTTTAGTTATCCATTCTTGAATTCATTTAGAATTCTGGTCTCTCATTCCATTTGGGTTGCTGTGAATGCTTTTATTTAGCTCCTTTTTATGGCTGAGTAGTATTCCATGGTGTGTGTGTGCGCGCATGCATATCACAATTTCTTTATCCATTCATGGATTGATGGGCATTTGGGCTGGTTCAATATTTTTGCAATTGTAAATCATGCTGCTGTAAACATGCATGTGCAAATATCTTCTTTTGTATAATGACTTCTTTTCCTCTGGGTGGGACTGCTAGATCAAATGGTAGTTCTACTTTTAGTTCTTTAAGGAATTTCCACACTGTTTTTCATAGTGGTTGTACCAGTTTACATTACCACTAGCAGTGTAAAAGTGTTTCCTTTTCACCATATCCACACCTATGTCTATTATTTTTTGATTTTGTGATTATGGAAATTCTTTCAGGAGTAAGGTGGTATCTCATTCTGGTTTTGATTTGCATGTCCCTGATCATTAGTGATGTTGAACGTTTTTCACAGGTTTGTTGGCCATTTTTATATCTTCTTTTGAGAATTGTCTATTCATGTCCCTAGCCCACTTTTCAATGAGATTGTTTGTAATTTCTTGCTAATTTGTTTGAGTTCCTTGTAGAATCTGGATATTAGTCCTTTGTCAGATGTATAGATTGTAAAGACTTCTTCCCACCCTAAGGGTTGCCTGCTTACTCTGCTGATTGTTTATTTTGCTGTGCAGAAACTTTTTAGTTTAACTAAATCCTATCTATTTGTCTTTGTTAATGTTGAATTTGCTTTTGGGTTCTTGTTCATGAATTCTCTGCCTAAGCCAATGTCTAGAAGGATTTTCCAATGTTTTCTTCTAGAATTTTTATGGTTTCAGATCTTAGATTTAAATCTTTGATCCATCTTGAGTTGATTTTTGTATAAGGTGAGAGATGATGATCCAATTTTATACTGCCACATGTGACTTGCCAATTATCCCTGCACCATTTGTTGAATAGGATGTCCTTTTCCCACTTTCTATTTTTGTTCACCTTGTCAAACATCAGTTGACTATAAGTATTTGGCTTTATTTCTGGATTCTCTATTCTGTCCTGTTGGTCTATGTGCCCATTTTCATACCAGTATTATGCTGTTTTGGTGACTATGGCCTAATAGTATAGCTTGATGTCAGGTAATGTGATGCCTCCAGATTTGTTCTTTTTGCTTAGTCTTGTTTTGGGTATGCAGGCTCTTTTTTGGTTCCATATGAATTTTATGATTGCTTTTTCTAGTTCTGTGAAGAATGATGGTGGTATTTTGATAGGGATTGCATTGAATTTGTAGATTGCTTTTGTGAGTATGGTCATTTTCACAATACTGATTCTATCCAACCATGAGCATGGGATATGTTTCCACATGTTTCTGTCATCTATGATTTCTTTCAGCAGTGTTTTGTAGTTTTCCTCATAGAGCTCTTTCATCTTCTTGTATTCCTAAGTACTTTATGATTTTTTTGCAGCTATTGTAAAAGGGGTTGAGTTCTTGATTTGATTCTCAGCTTGGTCGCTGTTGGTGTATAGCAGAACTACTGATTTGTGTATGTTAATTTTGTATCCTGAAACTTTCCTGAATTCATTTATCAGTTATCAGAGGTTTTTGGAGGAGTCTTTAGTGTTTTTTAAGTATACAATAATATTATTAGCAAATAGTGACAGTTTGACTTCCTCTTTACCAATTTGGGTGCTCTTTATTTCTTTCTCTTGTCTGACTGCTCTGGCTAGGAATTCCAGTACTATGTTGAGTAGAAGTGGGGAGAGTGGGCAATCTTGTCCTGTCTCAGTTCTCAGGGGAAATGCTTTCAACTTTTCCCCATTCTGTATTATGTTGGCTATGGGTTTGTCATAGATGGCTTTTATTACATTAAGGTATATCCTTTGTATGCCAATTTTGCTGAGGGTTTTAATCATAAAGAGATGTTGGATTTTGACAAATGCTTTTTCTGTGGCTATTGAGACGATCATAAAAGGAACCCTCAAAACCACGGAAATTAAATAATCTGCTATTGAATTATCATTGGTTCCACAATGAAATCAAGTTGTAAATTAAAAAAAAAATTATTTGAGCTGAACATTAATAGAGGTACAACCTCTCCAAACCTCTGGGATACAGCAAAGGTGGTGCTAAGGGGAAAGTTCAGAGCATTAAATACCTACATCAAAAAGTCTGAAAGAGCACAAACAGACAATCTAAGGTCACACCTCAAGCAAATAGAGAAACAAGAACAAACGCAACTCAAACCCAGCAGAAGAAAAGAAATATCAAAGGTCAGAGCTGAACTAAGTAAAATTGAAAAAAATTAAAAAAAACTACAAAAGATAAATGAAACGAAAAGCTGGTTCTTTGAAAATATAAATAAAATTGGTAGATGATTAGTGAGTTTAATCAAGAAAAGAAGAGAGAAGATCCATTTAAGCTCAATTAGAAATGAAATGGGAGATATTACAACCAATAACACAGAAACACAAAAGATCATTCAAAGCTACTGTGAACACTTTCATGTACATAAACTAGAAAACCTAGAGGAGATGTATAAACTCCTGGAAATATACAAACCTCTTAGATTAGATTAGGAAGAAATAGAAACTCTGAACAGACCAATAGCAAGCAGCAAGATTAAAATTGTAATAAAAACAATTGCCAGCGAAAGACAAGTCCAGGACCAGATTGATTCACAGCTGCATTTTATCAGACATGCAAAGAAAAATTGGAAAATTTGATGTCACTCCTACTGACACTATTCTACAAGACAGAGAAAGAGGAAATTCTCCCTAAATAATTCTGTGAAACCAGTACCACCCTCATACCAAAACCAGGAAAGGACATAACAAAAAAAGAAAATTACAGACTAATATCCCTGATGAATATAGATTCAAAACTCCTTAACAAAATACTAGCTAACTGAATCCAACAGCATATCAAAAAGATAATCCACCATAATCAAATGGGCTTCATATCAGGAATACAGGCATGTTTTAACATCCACAAGTCAATAAATGTGAGATACCACATAAAGAGAATTAAAAACAAAAAATCATTTATTAAGTAACCATTGTTATGTTTACAGAATCCACCATCTGTTTGATCTTTTGCTTTTTATAACTTATTAACAAGCATTGTTCAAAAGCATGTCAACAAACACTAAGCTTATTTTTAGCAATCATAACTCTGTTCTTTAAATTTTCTCCATGGATCCACCATTTTCCTTGCCTTTAGTATGCTTCTTTTTCTTTAGTTTGTTATATTTGATTATAGTAACCTGGAAGTTATTTATCTATGAGAATTATAATGCTAAAAAATTAGTGCTAATACACAGAAAGATATAGTCAAATCTGGCTGTATAGATTAACAGGCTATATGTTTTAAAAAATTAAAATTGGCATCATTTTATCACTTATTTTGAGGTAGTCTAAAAATCAATTCTTAGAACCAGAATTCCAAAATTTTCATAAAGATGGTATAGTACATACATTTTATTTAATTTCCCTCCTCCAAGTCATCTGAAATAAATGAAAAGACTAAAAAATATGAAACAGAAACATCATTATACCATAGACTGTGAAGAATGTTTACAAATTAAATTTAAACTAAATCACTGAAATCTGGCAAACTTCCACATCCCACTACCATACATATTTCTCTAAAAGACAGTGAGAGAGACCTGAAAAACAGTACATATAAGCATGCAAAAAAGAAGAAGAAGAAAAAAGAAAGAAGTATAAGTGCTGTGGTATAGACAGACCACCAGGAAATATACAAATAGCTTGGAGTTGATGTAGGGAGCAGAAGAAGAGGCAAAAATGTGAAATAGTCACACAGCCCCTAACCACAATTACCTAAGCAATAACAACAATTACCTAAGCAGAAAACTCTTGAAAATCATTAAAAACAAACAACTAAATCAAACCAAAACACCTGTAGCACCTGGGCTCTATGCTGGCCACAAGTGTATAAGAGCTAAATTTTGAGGTGAAAATCTCTTAGGACTGCAGTCTTCTGAAAACCAAGGACTTAAAAAAAATGTAGTGACAAAGCATGAGAAAATAATAAACTAAAATTGAGGCTGTATATTTCACTTAGCACACCAATTCTGTTCCTGACTCTAAGCAACTAAAACACTCAGAAGTTGTTATAAACCAACAATGTTGAGTCTTACAATTAAAATTCTAAATATCAAAGTTGTAGTTAAGATAGTTTCCAGTCATCAAGTCAATACTTCTCCACCCTTACTTTTTATGGGAAATATTAAGTCTAGATGAAATTAATTATATGTAAAAATAAAGTATTCAATTCGATTCTATCTTTGAATAATTTTAAGACACTAAAGGAAATGAATACAATAAGCAAAATATAGCTCTCTGAAACATAATCTGGAAATTTATTGCTCCAGAAAAATAAACATATTATTTAAAATATTAATAATACATTAAAAACTAAAAGGAATAGGAACTTTCAGAAATAAGAGATCAATTTAGAGATACAAAGGTAATCATAGAGAAGATAACACAGAGGAGATGACAAAAATTGGCAGAAAAAATGAGATAATTTGAAAGCAAATAAATAATCTAAGAATAGAAACATAATTAGAGACAGTAAAAAGCAGGGTTATTATCATGGACAAAATTTGCTTTTGGTTTTTTGTTTTGTCTTCAAAGAATATGTAATGACATAGGAAAATACAATTTGATTTATATTTGAATATGTGTCACAGTCTGACAATAATTATCTCTAGGTTACAGGATTATGCATATTTTATTCATTTCACAGTTTTTATATTTCCCAAATTTTAAAAGACAATATGCTTTATAAAAATGCAATGAAAAAATTTTCCTTTTCTCTTTCAAATTCTATTTTAGAATTGGGGGTACATGTGCAGGTTTGTTACAAAGGTATGTTGCATGATGCTGAGGTTTGGGGTGTGACTGAACCCACCATCCACGTAGTGAACATAGTACCCGGTAGGTAGTTTTTCAGCCCTTTCCCCACTTTAGTGGTCTCCAGTGTCTACATCTATGTGTACCCAGTATTTAGTTCCCACTTATAAATGCAAAAACTTGGTACTTGGTTTTCTGTTTCTATGTTAGTTAGCTTAGGATAATGTCCTTTGTCATTATTTCATTCTTGTTATGACAGTGTAGTAGTCCATATATTTATGTACTACATTTTCTTTATCCAGTTCACTATTGATGGGCATCTATGTTGACTGCATGTCTTTGTTATTGTGAATAGCTCTGCGATGAATACTTGGGTGCATTTGTCCTTTTGGTAGACTGATTTATTTTCCTTTGTATATATACTGAGTAATGAGATTGCTAGGTCAGGTTGTAATTCAGTTCTCAGTTCTTTGAGAAATCTTCGGCCGGGCGCGGTGGCTCAAGCCTGTAATCCTGGCACTTTGGGAGGCCGAGACGGGCGGATCACGAGGACAGTAGATGGAGACCATCCCGGCTAACACAGTGAAACCCCGTCTCTACTAAAAAATACAAAAAAATAGCCGGGCTCTGGGGCGGGCTCCTTTAGTCCCAGCTTCTCAGGAGGCTGAGGCAGGGAAAGGGCATAAACCC